>NC_134355.1:54110747-54418247 GCF_048569485.1 Anomaloglossus baeobatrachus
GGGAGAACTGCGTTGGATGTTAAACTTACTGGCCAATAGACCTCCCACTTACCTCCAGGCTCAGCATTAACCCTTTGGAGGGGCAATGCTGTTGTGGCGACCAGGTCCTGGGGCGCCACACTCCCCCTTAGTTAAACTCAGTACTCCCGGACTGAAGGAAACAAAACAAGACATGACATGTTACAACCTTAAACAACTATAAGAGTCCAGTGTGGCTCCCTGCCGGGTGTCCATTACACTGCTCCATGGGGGACCCGCCGCGAGAAAACCCCCAACGTAGGCTCTGGGCGTGCGTCAGAGCATTGCTGACCCCACTCTATGCACGCCGGACGGGTTTTTCTTCAGGGGTGTTGAGCACACTGGTGCTAACTATGTACAATTAGAGTGTTGGCCACCCATAGTCCAGTGGCCCAATTGTCCATTTACTTAATCACCTAAGACAAAAAACATTTTATACAAGACATTTCAACTAACTATATACATTCTGTTAGGTATTTTACTTTCTATGTTCTATACCTTGGAGGGGGCTGTCCCCGAGTGCTACGTTGGGACCGGCGTAGCTCTGGGGTTTGTCCCTGACTACTTGGAGTGTCTGCCCCCTCCGTGTTACTGGTAGGCCTAACCCTGACAGGTATGCGTGTTGGTTGCCTACGGGGTCTCAGATTCGCCAAGGGTACGACAGGTTCACCACTGGCAGGGGGTTGATTCTCCTGTTCTACTGCTGGCGTGTCATCTTGTGTTGGGGCGGACAGTTCCTTAGATGGATCTGGAACCTCTTCTGTCTCTGGCTCGACCAACTGCGGGAACGTCAAGACTGGTACCACTATGGCATTATTTATTCGGGTCCAAGTTTTGGGGAATTTGCCAAGGATTGTTTGTATCATCTCTTCCTCTTTTTCTTGAATTTCTTCCACTTCTTTTTGGATTTTGCACCGCTCAGGGCACGCTTTCAGGCGGTCTCTGGAAACTGTTTGATAGGTCTTGCCTTCATCCTTGCTTATGAGGCATACCTTACTATTGTCAAAGTTGGAGGGAATAATGGTGAAGGGTTCATTCTCCCACTGATCATCTAATTTATGCGCCCTCCGCTTTTTCTTAAGGACCTGTTCTCCAGGTGCTAAGGGAGTTGCTGGGGCCGTTTGATTGTAGTTCTGTTCTTGTCTCGTTCTTGCTTGGGACAGGCTCTTTTCTACGCATTCCTGAACTCTGCGGTACTGCTGTTGTCGCTCTGTATCCCAATCTTCTATCTCTTGAACTGCTTCAGGTGACACAGTTCCCATCTCCAAGTCTACAGGTAACTTGCCAGGTCTTGCTCGCATCAGGTAAGCAGGGCTGCAGTTGGTCGAATTTACTGGGATATGGTTATACAGGTCTACCAGATCTGGTAACTTCTCTGGCCATTGGTTTCTTTCTTCCAGCGGTAGAGTCTTGAGCATATCAATAACCACATGGTTCATCTTCTCGCACAATCCATTGGTTTGGGGGTGGTATGGTGTTGTTCTGATTTTCTTACAACCGTACATGTTACAGAACTCTTGGAACACTTCTGCCTCGAATGCAGGACCTTGATCAGTCAGTACCCTTTCAGGGTAACCGTGAGGTCGACAAAAGTATGCCTGAAACGCTCTAGCTGCTGTTCTGGCTGTCTGGTCTTTCACAGGCACTACTACCAGGAAACGAGAGTAATGGTCCACAATGGTGAGGGCGTAAACATAGCCTGACCGGCTCGGTGTTAACTTCACGTGGTCCAGGGCCACCAACTCTAGGGGCTGCTTCGTGACAATTGGCTGTAGGGGAGACCTCTGGCTGGCACCATCTTTCCGCCTCAGGTTACACGGACCACAGTCTCGGCACCATTTCTCGACTGTCTTTCTCATGTGCACCCAGTAGAACCGATCACGGAGTAGGGTCTCCAACTTCTTCCACCTGAAGTGTCCTGCTTTATCATGGTAAGCTGCTAGGACCATTGGAGCATCCCTCTGTGGGACCACTATCTGCCAGACGAGTTCATTCGTTCGCCAGTTGACATATCTCTTGCATAGCTTGCCTTGGTAGGTGAACAGTCGTCCCCTCTCCTTCCACAGCTGCTGGGCTTCTTCTGGAGCATCTGGGCCAAGATGGGTCTCAGCTTTTGCTAGCTTTTCTTTGACCAATCGCACGGCCGGGTCACCATTCTGTGTCTCTTCCCAATTATGGTGGAGTAATGGGTTGACCGAGACCTCGTGCTGGCTCGAGCGCTTCTCTCCTACAGCATGCTCACACTGGGAAACACCTTGGTGATGGAAAGCCGGTAACTCTATCTCTTCGAATTCATCCAGGTCTTCTCCAGACTCGGGTAAGTGAGGCATTCTGGACAGCGCATCAGCATTGTTATTCTTCTTGCCAGCCCGATACTTGATGGTAAAGTCAAAGTTAGACAGCCGGGCCATCCATCGCTGCTCCAACGCACCTAGCTTGGCTGTTGCCAGATGTGTCAACGGATTGTTGTCTGTGAAGATGGTGAACTTGGCCGACGCCAGATAGTGCTTGAAGCATTCAGTCACTGCCCAAACAATAGCGAGGAACTCCAGCTTGAAGGAACTGTAGTTTTCTGGATTCCTTTCTGTGGGACGAAGCTTCCTGCTGGCGTAAGCTATCACCTTCTCTCTGCCTCCCTGCACCTGGGACAGAACTGCTCCCAGGCCCACGTTGCTGGCGTCTGTGTACAATACAAACGGCTGGCTGTAGTCAGGGTAGGCCAGAATTTCTTCTCCCGTGAGAGCCCCTTTCAGCCGGACAAAAGACGTTTCTATTTGGCTGTTCCATTCAAATGGAGGGCTTTGCTTCTTAGCCTTCTTTGGCTGGCCCACCAGGAGATCTTGAAGAGGCGCCGCTATCTTGGTGAAACCATCAATGAACCTTCGGTAGTAGTCCACCAGCCCAAGGAACTGCCGCACCTCCTTTACCGTGGTGGGTCTCGGCCAGTCCTTGATTACTGTGACTTTCTCTGGATCAGGTGCCACACATTCTGCGCTGACCACATGACCCAAGTACTGTACCTTTGGCTTCAAGAGGTGACATTTGGACGGCTTTATCTTCAGGCCATACTCCGACAGGGACTCGAACACTTCTGCCAAGTGCCTCAGGTGGTCTTCATAAGTCCTGGAGTAGACTATGACGTCATCCAGGTACAACAGCACGGTTTCAAAGTTGTGATGGCCCAAGCAGCACTCCATCAACCTTTGGAATGTTCCTGGGGCGTTGCAGAGCCCGAATGGCATACAGTTGAACTCGCAGAGGCCCATTGTTGTCGTGAATGCAGTCTTCTCCTTGTCCGCCTCTGCCACGGGAACCTGCCAATACCCACTGGTGAGATCCAAGGTGGAGAAATAGTTAGCTGACTTTAAGGCTGTTAGTGACTCCTCTATTCTGGGTAGTGGATAAGCATCTTTATGTGTAATGCGGTTAATTTGTCTATAATCTATGCACATTCTCATTGTACCATCTTTTTTCTTTACGCGCACTAGTGGAGCTGCCCAGGGGCTACAACTATCTCTGATAACCCCAGCCTCCTTCATTTCCCGTAACATTTCTTTGACACGCTGATACTGTGCTGGGGGTACAGGGCGGTATCTCTCTTTAATGGGATGATGATCACCCGTGGGGATTTGATGTTTAACCCCTTTTACCTGCCCAAAATCTAGGGGGTGTTTGCTGAAGACCCGCTGTACCACCCGGTAAACCCCATGCTTTTGGTGTGAGGGGGTGGAGTCGGTGCCCACATGTAATTTTTGGCACCAGTCTTCCAGCTGTCCCTTGGAGCCATTGTCTTCCGCCTGGTCGGACGGGATCAAGGATTCAACTGCTTTGATGGTATTGTTACTGACAGTGTACAGTTTTGCTACAGTGGCGTACCGGGGCAATTTGGCTTCCTCCTCCCCACAATTCAGGACGCGGACGGGCACTCTTCCCTTGCGGACGTCTGCTACCCCTCCGGCTATCAGGACACCAGGCCTACTTTCTGAATACACAGGTTCCACCAGGGCCTGGTAATCTTGACCCTTGAGGCCTATTGCTGCCCGACACCATATCAACATTTCACTTTTGGGGGGAATTGCAATGGGGAGAGGGTCACTTACCCTTACACTGCCAATTTCTCCTCCGGCCAGCTCTACCTGCTGCCTCCTCATCAGGGCTCTGATCTCCCTCTGTAGGGCACGCTGCTGCCCGGAGCTGGCACCTTCAGACGCCTGCTGCAACAAAATTATCACTTCGGCAATACAATTTTCCATCACATTTGTACCAATGGTTAGCAGTGGGTTAGATTCTTTGCGATCAATATCTACAATTATCATCCCCTGACATGGCAATTCTACCCGCCCCACTTTAATGGTTACTTCCTTATACCCAATTTGAGGTAAGGGCTGACCATTACTGGCCACAATTGTTAAATCATCATCTGGGCCATGGTCAATGTCTGAATCAGCCCAATATCTTTTGTACAATTTATAAGGGATGGTTGTTACCTGGGACCCCGTATCCAGGAGGGCATTCAAAGGGATCCCATCCAGCACAATAGGAAGGACCGGTCGTCCTCCCACATACTTGCTGCGGCTGGGGGTTGAGCCGGGCTTCCTTACACCTGGGGGTTGGCTCCTGGCCCCAGGCTTGGCCCATTTAAAGGACAGTGTCTTGCAATGTGGCCCGCCTGGCTGCAGCGGCGGCAGATCGGTTGTCCAGTTGAATCATACCGGTCTGTATCTTTTCCTCGGGTCGGCGGTAGCCTTCTCTGTCGCATCCATGGGACGTCATCTGGGCTGGAGGCCAACTCGATTCTTGCAGGCGATGGGGTCACTTGTAGAGACTGCACGGTCTTGGCAAGGGCAGCTACAGTCTTGGTCAGCTCCTGGACCTGCTATCTGAGCTCTGCAGTGGGATCCTTATCCAGGGACTGCACCTCAGCCCCTGCAGCGGCTCGTGTTGCAGGCACCACCCCTGGGTACGTGATAGCAAGAGGCCGGAGGGGTACTGGGTCATTCGGTGTAGATTCTCTCAGTACCCGGATGGCCTGGTCCTTAAACTTTGCAAAGTCCAGAGCAGGGTTCTGCAGGACCATGATACGCAGCTGGGTCCTGTGGGCATCTGACAGGAGCCCTTCTATGAACTGCTCAGTTAGGAGTTTGTCTTCTTCACGTACACTCTCTGGGTCCACCTGTTTAATTGCTCTCAGGGCCTCCTGCAAGTTTAAGGCATAGTCTCTTATGCTGTCTGTGGCCCGTTGTTTGCACCCAAAGAATCTCATCTTTATTTCTGCTGCGGTGTGGGTGTCAAAAGTACTCTTTAACTTGGCCAGTATCTGGGTTGCTGTCCCTTTATCTGTATCAGGCCAGGACTTCACTTCACGCTGGGCCGCGCCGGCTAGCTGCCCCATTAATATGCCCACCTTCTGGCTCTCAGTCAGCGGATACACTATGAACAAGCTGTGCAGCCTTTCTCTGAAGTCGCTCAGGGTATGTGACTCCCCGGAGTACTGCGGCAGCCATTCTGCTCCCGGGATGTACGGCATTGTGATCGGCATTACCGGCGCTACAGCGGGGGCTGGGGCGACGGCGACTGGGATTACATCAGCCGGTGCTGCTGCGTCTTGAGCTACCACAGCCACCTGCTCTCCCTCTGTGTCGGACATCTTCCTCCCCCTTAGTGAACCTCACCAGGCTCCGTTCACTTTTCAAAATCTCTTCCGGGTAGCGCGGGGTTAACGACCCTCCGCTCTGATGGCGCGCTCCCTTCGCGCTCTTTTTCGGGCACGCCCCCCTTCTTCCTGCGCTCAGCGAGGCTAATGGCGGCGGCAGTTTTCAAACAGTAACACAGTCTTTTAGGCACAGTTTCTGCAGGCGCACAGTACCCGGTGGGACCGGGCACGAAATCCTGTTCGTGACGCCAAAATTGACTCGCCCACCCCAGGGCTATGGGACACCCGGTGCCGGGCCGGACTAGTCCGGGGGTCATCAGTGGTGGCGGGGCCCGACTCCGTGGCCCTGGTGGGTGTCAGCTAAATATGGCTGGTGACTTGGGGTTTGTGTTCGTGACGCTACCTGTGGTATGCGGCTATTAAGCCGCCGCTGCTGTGTAAGGCCTCCGGGGTGATGATATGGCAGCAATGGTGGTATTGCTCCCCACAAGTGGAGCAGTGCCCCGGGGACACTGTTGGTGCTCGTGAGAGTTTATGGTGTTGTGTAGATAACACGGTGCAGGGCCGACAGGCAATGAAAGAAACAGGCACAAACAACAGTCTCTTTACCTTTTCCTCTTTTACTTCACAAACGGTTAGTCCTGGGAGACTGTTACAGGTGGTAGAGGGCTCCGGCCGGCCTGGAAGTAACGGAGATGTCGTATTGGCCAGCTGAGTATGAAGCCTACTCCTGTTCTTTTCCTTACTGTGCTAGGACCCTGCTCTCTGGATTTAGCAATGGCCCTCTTTCTGCTGGGACCGGTGGTACGTCCCTTTCCCTCTGTGGTAGGCTGCACAGACCCTCTCTGGTGCTTCTCTGCTGGAGTCCACACCGGGCCCTGATGATGCAGCTGTACCTTCGGGCTGTTTATGGGCCAGGTGCTTGCAGCTCTCCTGCCCTTCGGATTCGGCTACCAGGGAGTATTTTAGGCCCTGGTGGCCACAGACTCCGATGTCCGAGTCTCTTCTGTGCCTCTCTGCTCCTCCTGTTTCACTGGGCCAAGCTGCTCCAGCTCTAGGCCCCAGTTCCACAGGACAGCACACTCTGCGTCTGCACTCTTTGCTTTCTCCTACAGACTGAACACTAACTCCTCCCTCAGGCCAGACTTAAGGATTGCTCCCTGGAACTCCAGGTTCAGAGCTCCCCCTGCTGGCCTGAGGGAGAACTGCGTTGGATGTTAAACTTACTGGCCAATAGACCTCCCAATTACCTCCAGGCTCAGCATTAACCCTTTGGAGGGGCAATGCTGTTGTGGCGACCAGGTCCTGGGGCGCACACTCACATAGTGCCATACAGTGTCATATAGTGCCATACAGTGTCACATAGTGCCATACAGTGTGACAGAGTGATACAGTGTCACATAGTGCCATAAAGTGTTACATAGCGCCATATAGTGTGAGATAGAGTGATACAATGTCAAATAGTGCCATACAGTGTTACATAGCGCCATACAGTGTCACATAGTGCCATACAGTGCTCACATAATGCCATACAGTACTCATATATACAAGTGCAGAAATATATTACACATTTACCACGCGAAAAGTGGGCCTGTGTACCCCCAAATGCCAGGGCTGAATTTTAGTCCCAGTCCGTCCCTGCTTACAGGCCATGTGCGCACTAGAAAGTGACTTTTTCTCAAGAAAAATCCGGACCCTCTTAAAGATTCCCGCACCTACGATAAAAAAACGCAAGGAAATCCGGATACGGTTTTGCTGCAGTTTGGTGCGGATTTGCAGCGGATTTGCCGCGTTTTTTCCGCAGGTTGGTCCCTGCGTATTTTTACCATTATCTATGGCAAAAAACGCAGGTACCTGCAGAAAAGAAGTGACATGCTCATTAATTCCGCAGTGGAATATCCGCGGGTAAATCCGCAGGTATAAAAAAAAACGCAGTGTGCGCACACCATTTTTTTATACTCATAGGTTTTGGTGGGGAAGGACTGCAGCAATGTTGGACACATTTTCTGCAGCAAATCCGCAGTAAAATCCACGGTAAATCCGCAGCGTGCGCACTTAGCCACAAACTGCTTCTCAAACCGAGCTCTCTGAGAGATTCTCAGTTAGCTTATACTGCAGCTAGCAATAAAGCATGGAAGCAAAGACTGTGTAAGAACCAAACGAGGAATGCAAAGATAAAAAAAAAAGTTGTGACTCACTAGTGTGCCCTTATTATAAGACTGGATTCACAAGATGGTATGGTATCCGATGTGAATGCATCGGATGCAATATGCTAATCACCCTCTGCCCCTGCTGTGCTGCGAGCGTGAGCTGAGTGTCATGAAACTGTGACCGATCATGCGAGGAGAGGGAGGGATTAATCTCCCCATTTCCTCCATTTTCAGCTGATGGTGATTATCACACTGCACTCGGATGTCATCTGAGGGCAGTCCGATATTTCACTTGCACCCATAGACTATTATGGGTGCGAGTGACATGGCCCTTGCTGACAATCGCAGCAGAATCTGGACCATCTGCTCTCCCTCATTGAATAACATTGGTCCGAGTGCAAAGCGAGATTTTCTCACCTTGCACTAGTCATACGCTTGTGTGAGCGTACCCTAATGATAAGGATAATGATGCAAATGTGATCTCTAAATGTCAGTGTGAAGATGTTTTTTTCCACTATCCTTGAACGTTGACCTTCATCGTAATATTTCACAGTAGATCTTCAGGATGAAGCGTTACTATAAAACTCCCATGACTGCAACGGAAATATTGTTCCAGGTGTTTGTAATTAAAGTTCTTACATTTCTATCGGACCCGGTGTCATAATTGTAAAATACTTTGTTTGGAATTTCTCCGGGAAACAAACATCCCCCTTTCCTTAATTTTGTTGTCATTCACTTGGCTGTCGAGCGGGATCTCCGTACCGGAACATATTTTCTTATACTCTCAGCGGGGGATTTCCAACTTGCATGTTTAGATTACGGCTCATTTGTCACTTTTCACTGCTCTTTGCCGCAAGAAAGAGATTTCCAGCTGAGTTAAAAACGGGTTTATATGCATATAAATGTCATTTTACTTACCCATTGTCATTAATGGAACAGCTCCCTACTACCAACTGTATTGTTCAAGCATGATACCGGGAGCAAGACTCTTCGCAAAGACCACTACTATTTTATCTCAGTCAACTCGTGTGACAACTCCAGGTATCTAAATAATAATTTTTGGTAATCGATTGTGTGATTAAGTACCAAATGGAAACAGATGTAATTACGTCTTTCTCCCATCGCTTCGCCAAGTTAATTGGTTCAGTTCCAAGTGCTCTTCGTGAAAAGGTCAATAAAGACTTGTCTTATTAATGTCTTAGTAATTTTCGGTGGCTGTGTCTTGCTAGACACTTTCTGGTACTGGTATGAAGAATCTTTATTTTCTCACTAAGGGCGGCGTTACACGAGACGATTTATCGTGCGATCACATGAGCGATCGTACCCGCCCCCGTCGTTTGTGCGTCACGGGCAATTTGTTGCCCGTAGCGCACAAAGTCGTTTACCCCCGTCACATGTACTTACTTCCCAAACGACCTCGCTGTAGGCGGCGAACATCCTCTTCCTGAAGGGGGAGGGATGTTCGGCGTTACAGCGACGTCACACAGCGGAGGGGTGGAGATGAGCGGGAAGTAAAATCCCGCCCACCTTCTACCTTCCGCATTGCCGGCGGGACACAGATAAGCTGTGTTCGTCGTTCCCGGGGTGTCACACGGAGCGATGTGTGCTGCCTCGGGAACGACGAACAACCGGCGCGCAGAAGGAGGAACGACTTTATGAAAATGAACGATGTGTCAACGAGCAACGATAAGGTGAGTATTTTTGCTCGTTCACAGTCGTTCGTAGCTGTCACACGCTACGATATCTCTAACGATGCCGGATGTGCGTTACGGAATCCGTGACCACGACATATCACCCGATATATCATAGCGTGTGATGCCGCCCTAAGAAACACTCAGCTTACTAGTTACATCCAGTGGTACAAGCTTTATGGTTGCAGTCTCTGAAGAGGCACCATGCTTGGTGGTTACACTCAGTCTTGGTGGATAAAGTCTATTGAACAGCAAGGTAGACAGTGAATTAGTAGTAGAAAGATGGCAGCAGGTCTGTGCTTGGATCTACAGAAGATGACTTGCTACCTCCAGCAATACCCCACTTGGGCATTGATTCAAAAGGCTACACTAGGCACTTTTATAAGCTGATCTGACCCCTTCATGGCTCCAAACTGCCCCTGCTGAATAACTGGTTTCGATGGTCCAACTGAGGTGTCTGGATCCTACAAGGGGAATTGACTCTAGGGTTCCACTCTACAGCTATTTGCAAATACCTGTTAGCCACTATCCCCGATACAGTGGAGCGTCAACAGTAAAATACAGGAGAAATCTACTTTAACTGGGATGTACAATTATGGTAGTTTGCAGTCTTTTGTGAAAACAAATTAGCACCGATCCACATAATAAACAAGATCGGTGATATCTTATTAATCAGTGGTAACCAACCATTGGACTGATTGGAAGCATAAGGAACCTTTATCCCCGACAGGGACTTTTATCCCCATTATATAATGCAGCGGCAGGTCGGATGTGTTACCGCAGCTCCATTCATTCCATTTGGGGCTGCCAAAAAAGCCAATTACAGCACTCAGCAGGCACTGACGGAATGAATGGATCAGGGGTTGAGTCGAACACGAGTTCCAGTCTAATGGGCATAAAAGTTCCCCATTCGGCCGATCGGTGTAGTTCCAGCAGTCGGACCCCTACTGATCAATAAACTATCACTTATCCTGTGCAGAGGAGAGCTGATTACCGTATTTTTAGTTGTATAAGACGCATCAGATTATAAGACGCACACCAAATTTAGAGATAAAAAAAGGTAAAAAAAAAAAAAATGGGGTCCGTCTTATACTCCGGTGTTGTCTTACCAGAGGGGGGCAGCAGTGGTGGTGAAGCGGGGTCACAGGAGGCAGAGGTTGTGCTGGCAGCGGCGTCAGGTCTGTGGTGGCAGCTGTGGGTCAGTAATTACAGCGGCGGTGACGGGTCAGTGGTGGCAGCGGCGGTGACGGCTCAGTGGTGGAGCAGGCCGGTGCAGTGAGTATCCCAGTCTGTCCGTGGTCCTGGTTCAAGTGATGGCGCCCAGACAGGTGGATGCGCACATGGAGCTTTCTGCGCATGTGCTGACACCCGGAGCCATCATTTTAAACCGGGACCGCCGACACACTGGGACACCCGCCGTACAGCCAACGCAGTCCGCACAGCTGCATGCACAGAAAAGTAGCTGGTCGCCCGCATGCACATGGACGACCGCACACAGAGCCGCACAGACAGCCCCACCGGTAAGCTATATTCCGATTTTAAGACACACCCCTCATTATCCTACCAAATTTTTGGGAGGAAAAGTGCGTCTAATAATCCAAAAAATATGGTAGCTGTGTTCACCGGGAAGCCAGAAAAATGCATTTCTGTTGCTATGTAAAAGTCACAGGAAAGGAGGGGTTAAGTTTCCAAGGATTTAATCTCTAATGGAAATAAAGAATCTTTTCCTAATTAATATCAGAAAGAATAAATGACCTTCATAATTAACACAATCCACTATACCAAAACCAATAATACCACTTACAAGGGACAAATACTGCCACACTTTGACCAGACTACATATTACCACCACATAGTGACCAAATAATACCACATATAAGTGAAAAATACAACCACACTATGACCAGACCACATATTACCACCACATAGTCACCAAAGAATACCACATACAATGGACAAATACTGCCACATCATGGTTAGACCACATATTACCACCACATAGTGACCAAAGAATACCACATATTAGGGACAAATACAACCACACTATGACCAGATCACATATTACCACCACATAATGACCAAAGAATACCACATACAATGAACAAATACCACCACACCATGACCAGACCACATATTACCACTATACAGTGATGAATAATACAATACTGATTATGAATAAAACCACAATGTTAATAACAGTAACATTGATTACTATTGTACACAAGAGCTCTGTATATAGTGTATAACATATAGTAGTGGTGGGCAATTAATTTTCCCGACAAGCAACAAGAGAGACCGTGACTGTTGTGGGCTGAAATTAATTTTGTTCAACATTAATATTAACATATTTATCATATTATTTTAGATTAATATTATTGTATCATATTGAACAGAATTTGGTATGCTGACACTCCCATATATACCATGTGAGACCACATTGATCCCTATATACGTATGAGCCCACACAGCGCCCCATATACAGTATGACCTACACACAGATCCCCATGTACAGTATGACCTGCACAGCCCCCTATATACAGTATGACCTGCACACACACCCATTATATACAGTGTGAGCCCACACGTAGCTACCTATATACAGCAAGAGCCCACATATGGATTCCTATATACAACACAAGCACACACACAGCCCCCTACATACAGAGCATGGCAGATTTTTCACTACAGTTTTGGCAAGCACCCTCTATGATCTGTTCAGGGGAAATGGAGGGCCATGAGCCCACTGGAGCATTGTCTGGTGTCACGCCGAGTCAGTCTGATGCTGCTAGTTTGCAAAACTGAATTTACCACTTTATATGCACAAATGTGAATTCTGCCCCTTACAGCACATGACCACCCATTAAATTCTAATGTTCTCTGATCGGACCTTGGATGATTATTAGTCATTTTCCAGCTTTGATGGCACCTATACATTGCTCCTGACAATACACAGCTCCCTGATTGCAGTTTTTACTTTTTCTAAGGATTTTGTGCTTCAGGACACATCTTTCTATTCCTGCCTCTCATTTCCCTTAACAGCCAGACGGACTTCATTTCTCATCAGTCCCTGCACCACAGCCACTAGCATGCTTCTTGACAACTGCCTAGACCTCTGTCCAGTCTGACAGCATGTCCTTATCACACACACTGTTATCAGTCAGCATTTAGAGATGTGCTTCCCTAGCTACCCCACTTTCCTAGAAGCGCTACACCCTTCCCGCTTCCGTAGAGGCTCCCAGCATACACCACAGGTGCAGCTTTTCTTGGACTACAACATGTCCACCCTTATTTAGATATAGAACACCAAGATATTGACACCAACTTAATGACACCTCTACTTCTTGCAGGATGGCATCTAGAAAGATATATAGGATAGCATCCAGGAATGGTGGCATCACTGACATGAGGGGTCACCAGCATGACATGTTCAGAAGGTTCCTTCTGAACATTAAAATGTTAGACGTGTATGTAATCTAATAGTAATAACATATTTTTCCTGAAGCTGCCATTTGTTTTCCAATCAAACTCCTGCTTTTGCAACTTGAGACAACTCCAAATTGCAAAATGTGTCATCAATTAGCCATTATACAGACAGGAAGTAGAAGGTTAAGGATGCCATACACATTAAATGGCTGTCAGCCGGACAGTGCTTTGGCTGACCACCGGTGTGACGACATGGACTCTCATGGGTTAAAGTTTCTTAAAATTCAGCCAGACAGGATGATAGATTGTTTATAGACGGGGGATAAGTCCCTCATTGTTTTTGCAAGACTCTTGTTGACTCATGTAATTGTTTTGGCCACTGAAAGCCAGACGTATTGTTCTCCTGTGAATTAACTCATGTTTGGTTACCTATTGTTTCTCCAGACCCTTCCAGTAATCATTGTAATGTAGTTGTGTATTGCTAATGTAATTACCTTAGTAGTCATTATCTAGTCTGTGCATTCCAGACTACATGTATACCCTCAGTCTTTCTGTGGACATCATTTGGATGAACATTGTCCATGCAGCTTGAGATTCATCCAATGGGAGAGGCGATCTTGTCCAACCAATCGATGAGGACGCAGTGTGCCCAGAGGGAGAGCTGTGGCTATAAGAGAGGACTTCTTTAAGCCACCAGGTTGATGAAGGTGGATGAATGCTGTTGGACCCAGTCTAAGCTCTTAGGAGCTGGCTAGGGGATCATACCCAAGATACCTTGTGGACTCAGTCTAGGGACTTTGGCTCCGACGTGAGGATCACTTGGCTACATGGCTTCAATCTAGGGACTTTGATTCCGGTTGGAGACCATATCCACAGTCTAGGGATTTCGACTCCGGCTGCCAGGATTATATCATCATACCAGGACTACCTAAGGAGGACACCCAGGTTGGGACAATTTGGTCACCTGGTACAGACTTTGCAGACCTCACACAGCTTCCTAAATCTGGCGCTATTCTTTTCTCGGTGGGTGCCCGCCGAAAGCGGGGTGCTGCTGGATTGGAGTAAGTGTCCCTGGAAGCTCTGAGGCACGGACATTCTAAATCCCTGGTGAGCCAGCGGAAGGGTGAGACTCTGTTGCCTGTTACATTTGTGTTTTGCTGGTTATGTGTTATGTGCCGTTAATTGTTTGGGGATCCAATAAAGTGTAATTATTGTGGTTCCCTTACCTTGTGTTGTCTGAGTAGTGTTCCGCCCACGGTTAAGGAGTCCGGCGTTCAGTTGGGATGAGCCCTGAGCCATGCTGTCTTTCTAAAGGCGGCTGGTTCAGTGGACAAGAGCACCCACTGAGCCCCGTGTCTCCACAATTGGCGGCAGCAGTGGGACACTACTCAGCCTGGTTTACCCAGGGGAGCTGCAGCGGACTGGTGTTCGTGGACACCGTCCAGGGCTCAACAACCAGGGAGGCACATAAGCATACCCAGCAGGCCATAGGGGAGGCATTCAGGTTTCAGACGCTGCCATGCCCAACCCCACCAGCTCAGCCATGGGACAAGGACAAGAGAGGAGTTACTACCGCTGCAGTAAATGGATGCTACAGGATCTGTGCCAGAGGCGAAAGATTGTCTACTGGAACGCTGAGACTCGGTCGGACTTGATCCAGAAATTAGTCCGTTGGGATGCCCAGAATGATGCAGATGACGATGAGGATCCCGCCAATATTGACCCGGAGGATTTAAACTATGTGCCACATCATGGATCTAGTGACAATCGGGAATCAACTTTGTCCAAAATGGCCCGAGCCACAACGTTGTTGGATGCATTGGGGCCTAGATCCTCAAGAGAAGAGAGGGCTTGGGTTCTGGAATATGTTTATGGGATTCCAGCTGCCGTACTGCTAGCACCAGCCGCTCGAGAAGGATGGTCCCGCTACCCACCAGAAGCTGCACCAAAACAAAGGACTTCAAACAGGGCCGGTGACTTGCCCAATCTATGGCGCTGTTATACATGTGGGCACCATGGACATATAGATAAAGATTGTCTCCAAAACCGAGGCCGCATGCTTGGAGCCCATCTGCCAGCTCAGCCGGTCAAGAGCCAGGGACTACGAGACACTGGTTCCTCCATTAACCTGGTAAGCCCAGTTATTGTTTCCCCAGAAGACACTTTACCAGATTCCCAATTATCCATCTCCCTGGCTGAGGGACAGCACTCAGACGTCCCTCTGGCATGTGTGCAGTTGGACCTAAGGACCGACCAGGGAGAGGTCGAGGTGGTGCTTGTGGATAGCCTCCCCACACCTGTAATTTTGGGGACCAACCAGGAAGTGATCGATGTGGGGATTGTGAACAGCCTCCCCAAACCGGTCATTGTGGACACTGACCAGAGCAAGGCTGATGTGGAGCTTATGAACAGCATCCCCACCCCTGGTATTTTGGGAACTAACCAGGAAGCGATCGATGTGGGACTTGTGAACAGTCTCCCTATACCTGTCATTGTGGAGACTGACCAGAGCAAGGCTGATGTGGAGCTTATGGACACCGTCCCCACACCAGTTACTTTGGGGTCTGACCAGGAAGAGGTCCATATGGAGTTTATGGACAGCCTCCCCACACCTGTTGTTTCGGGGACTAGCCAGGAGGAAGTTGAAGTGGGGTTCATAGATGGCCCCACCAAGCCTGTTGTTTCGGATACCACTCAGAGGGAAGTGAAAGTGGGGCTTGGGGATTACCTGCTCACACCAGTCATTTTGGAGAATGACCTAGGACAGTGATGGCAAACCTATGGCACGTGTGCCAGACAGGGCACGCAGAGCCCTTTGAGCTGGCACGCGCGCTGTCGCCACACTGCGCCACTTTGAATTGCCGGTGTGATCGCGCCAGCATTCAAAGTGGTGTTTAGCAGAGGAGACATTTCTCCTCGCTCTGACACGCCTCCTCTCCTGGGCCGCAGGGCTGTTGCCTAGGAGACGGAGGAGCGTCAGTAGGCGGCGCCAGTGTCTTGTGGCCGGGCGGGAACTGAAGTGACTGAGCACGCAGCAGCGGAGGAGTGGGGGCTAGAAGGTGTGTTTTTTTTATTTTTAAGCTCTGTGCGGCTGTGCCAAGGTGTGGGGGGAAAGAGCCAGCACGGGCAGACATGGGGAGCACGGGGCAAACATGGGTAGCATGGGGGATAGAGCCAGCACGGGGCAGACATGGAGCGCACGGGGGACAGAGTCAGCACAGGGCAAACATGGGAGCACGGGGCATATACAAACAGAGCATGGGGCATATACAAACAGAGCACGGGGCATATACAAACAGAGTATGGGGCAAACATGGGAGTACGAGGCAAACATGAAAGTACAGGGCAAACATGGGAGCACAGGGAAAACATGGGAGCACAGGGCAAACATGGGAGCACGGGCAAACATGGGAGCACGGGGCAAACATGGGAGCATGGGGCATATACAAACAGAGCACGGGGCAAACATGGAGAGCACGGGGCAAACATGGCTGCAAGGATGGGGGAAATGTGCAAAGATGGGGGAAACGTGCAAAGAGGGAGAGAAACATGCAAAGATGGGGGAAACATGGCTGCAAGGATGGGGGAAACATGCAAGGATGGGGGAAACATGGCTGCAAGGATGGGGGTAAACATGACTGCAAGGATGGGGGTAAACATGACTGCAAGGATAGGTGGAAACATGACTGAAAGGATGGGGGAAACATGCAAGGATGGGGGAAAACATGCCAGGATGGGGTACATTTAGCAGGAAGAGAAACATGCCAGGAAGGGGTACATTTACCAGTATGGGGGTACATTTACCAGGATGGGGGGATACATTTACCAGAATGGGGGAAACATAAAAGGATGGGGGGGACACATCCCAGGATTGGGGTACATGTACATGCCAGGATGAGGAAAAATTCCAGGATGGGGAACATTTAGCAGGAAGGGTGACATTTACCAGGATGGGGTACATTTACCAGGAAAGGGGACATTTACCAGGATGGGGTACATTTACCACGAAAGGGGACATTTACCAGGATAAGGGAACATGCCTGCATGAGGTACATTTACCAGGATGGGGGAACATGCCAGGATGGGATACATTTACAATGATGGGGTACATTTACCAGGATGGGGTACATTTACCAGGATGGGGCCATGATGTGGACAAATATACCAGAATGTAGGAAATATATATCCGGATGGGGGACATGTTTACCAGGAAGTGGCCAGGAAGGGGGACATAACTACACAATGAAAGGGGAGGGGAGCAACTCGTACGTCTTTATGGGATTTCAAGATGTTCAGACTTTGAAATGTAGATGTGGATTACAGGGTGACATCTGATTGCATTCCAGGCTAAAATCTCTGTCTAATATGCTGCAATTTTTTCCAGAAAGATCAATCCAAGTGCTGTGTCTGGAAAGGGCAGTGGCTCAGCTTCAATGTGTGGTAAGCATGCATGAGCGTTATGCCCCCTGCTGAATAGAAGAGAAGACGGCAAAGGTAAGGTTACAATCAACTATTTACATAATAGCATTGGTTGGCACTTCGGAAAAAAAAATGGGTTTAGGGCTACAGTTTGGGCACTCGGCCTGTAAAAGGTTCGCCATGACTGACCTAGGACAAGGACTATCCAGTCAGTTTGAAGCAGCCATCACCCACTTCCAAGCCAAGCAGGACCCTGATGTGGATCTTTCTAACATCTTTTCCAAGGATAATTCACATTCCCAGTCTCCAGCATCCACTTCTGAGCCAAGAACCGTGAGTAAGCCTAACCACACTGTGGCTATTGACTGAGGGAAGATTGATAGTAAGAAAATGTATGCAAGCCCAACTCATGGACCCCACCTTAGTGCTTGACCGCAATATGGCTGCTCAACTTGGGGGAGGTAATCAGGGGGAGGTGTATAAATGCAAGCCTCTGTTGCTGACCTCACCATTAAAAAGGACAAAGCCGTCAAAAGGAGAAGGATGATCGGAAGCCTATCATGTCTGGCTAATATTAAGAAGGGGGAGGAATGTGACGACATGGACTCTCATGGGTTAAAGTTTCTTAAAATTCAGCCAGACAGGATGATAGATTGTTTATAGACGGGGGATAAGTCCCTCATTGTTTTTACAAGACTCTTGTTGACTCATGTAATTGTTTTGGCCACTGAAAGCCAGACGTATTGTTCTCCTGTGAATTAACTCATGTTTGCTTACCTATTGTTTCTCCAGACCCTTCCAGTAATCATTGTAATGTAGTTGTGTATTGCTAATGTAATTACCTTAGTAGTCATTATCTAGTCTGTGCATTCCAGACTACATGTATACCCTCAGTCTTTCTGTGGACATAATTTGGATGAACATTGTCCATGCAGCTTGAGATTCATCCAATGGGAGAGGCGATCTTGTCCAACCAATCGATGAGGATGCAGTGTGCCCAGAGGGAGGGCTGTGGCTATAAGAGAGGACTTCTTTAAGCCACCAGGTTGATGAAGGTGGATGAATGCTGATGGACCCAGTCTAAGCTCTTAGGAGCTGGCTAGGGGATCATACCCAAGATACCTTGTGGACTCAGTCTAGGGACTTTGGCTCCGACGTGAGGATCACTTGGCTACATGGCTTCAATCTAGGGACTTTGATTCCGGTTGGAGACCATATCCACAGTCTAGGGATTTCGACTCCAGCTGCCAGGATTATATCATCATACCAGGACTACCTAAGGAGGACACCCAGGTTGGGACAATTTGGTCACCTGGTACAGACTTTGCAGACCTCACACAGCTTCCTAAATCTGGCGCTATTCTTTTCTCGGTGGGTGCCCGCCGAAAGCGGGGTGCTGCTGGATTGGAGTAAGTGTCCCTGGAAGCTCTGAGGCACGGACATTCTAAATCCCTGGTGAGCCAGCGGAAGGGTGAGACTCTGTTGCCTGTTATATTTGTGTTTTGCTGGTTATGTGCCGTTAATTTTTTGGGGATCTAATAAAGTGTAATTATTGTGGTTCCCTCACCCTGTGTTGTCTGAGTAGTGTTTCGCCCATGGTTAAGGAGGCCGGCGTTCAGTTGGGATGAGCCCTGAGCCACGCTGTCTTTCTAAAGGCGGCTGGTTCAGTGGACAAGAGCACCCACTGAGCCCCGTGTCTCCACAATCGGGACCAGTTCTCCCACAAAGAGGAGCTCTTCTTCGGCGAGAGCTCCTGTATTCTCTATGAGAAAGCCACAGAGCCTGCTCTGTCCAGAGCTTCTGGCTGCAAGGCCTCGCCTATCACCAGCGCCAACTGCAGAATAAATATGGCTGCGACTGATGACGGAAGATGTCACCGTAGCAGGTTACCAAACATGTCACGTGCCTGGAAGTGTTTTTTTTTTTAATTTATTTTTGTTAAGAACAAGCATTATATTAAAATCTGGTACCTCTGTAACATTGTTGTATAAGCTGTCTGGAACTCACAAATTGACAAACTGCTCTACTAAAGTAAATTATTCAATCAATATTTAATAGTAATTTAGGTTTCTCGCCTGTAGAATCTTCTCTTCTATATTAGCCACCTGGTATCCATACAGTCGATGTTGCTCCAGGAAGATGGCACACAGTATCCGGCGGTCCAGCTGAAAGGCCATCTCTCCTACGATGCGCTGACATTTCTTCACTTTAAAACCTACAGAAAAAACACTGAAACACATGTTATATAAACAATAATATTTATTATTGATTCAAATGAATAGAAAAGGTTAAAAAATACGGGGATTAAGGAGAAGGAGAGGGGGAGGGGATGCAGAACAGTGATAATACAAGATGACCCCCAGTGGTCACCCAACGCTTGTAATCAGGATGTAGATACATAAGGTTACAATCAATGTAAATAATGTTGGGTATACTTATGGAGTAATGAAACCGAATTAATCCATGTAGTCAAAAGATCATATAGAGCCGTGGGTGTATGGAAAGTAAGGAGCATAAATAGTTGATCTTAAAAGGTCAAGGTTACCATAAATAGATCTCTAGAAGATCTAGTAGATGCTCCTAACTGTAACAAGAGGGCTATTTTAAGAGGATAAATTCAGTTTACATGAGACCATACGTATACAATGACAGTTTTATACAAAAGATGCTCAAGATGCTGGGACTGTGGAAAAGGTTCCTCATATTCCTATATTCAGGCTAGGCTAGTGGGTAGGATAACATCAAAACAGTTTTTAGTTTTTAATAATATGTAGAGCACTATATGCAACCCCCATCAGGTGGAGCAGACATGGAGCGCACCATACATAGATAGGCTAGTGCCTAGAAGAATAGTACTTTGACATTTGAGTACTAAATCAAACCAACATATATATAGGCAATATAGGAAAATACATGTGTTCATGAAACACTCCATATGTGCTCCATCAGACTGGAGGAACCACATCAACCAGCAATGATATAGTCATTTAGCATAATTGTTGGCCTGTTATTAGATGTATATATATATAAAAGGATTCTATTAATTATCCATTAGTCCATTAAATGCAGCATCATACAGTAGTTACAGAAAAAAGTATATTCAGCATGTCTATTTGACCAGGTAGAAGGATAAATACCATTCAGGAATAAAAGTATATATTACCAAGTTGGTATATCTAGAGATGAAAATTATATAATACCCAGTGCAATAAATGCTACAATATAGGGGCTATAATTTCCAGTTTGTAGATATATCCCTGAAGACACAATAGAACAGTTGAGCTAATGAAGATATTAAACCTGGAGCATACTGGAATATACACATACAGATGCATAAAAAGCAATCAATGAATTACTTACAAACAGGAGACCACTGGGAAGCCTCCCAGTGGTCTCCTGTTTGTAAGTAATTCATTGATTGCTTTTTATGCATCTGTATGTGTATATTCCAGTATGCTCCAGGTTTAATATCTTCATTAGCTCAACTGTTCTATTGTGTCTTCAGGGATATATCTACAAACTGGAAATTATAGCCCCTATATTGTAGCATTTATTGCACTGGGTATTATATAATTTTCATCTCTAGATATACCAACTTGGTAATATATACTTTTATTCCTGAATGGTATTTATCCTTCTACCTGGTCAAATAGACATGCTGAATATACTTTTTTCTGTAACTACTGTATGATGCTGCATTTAATGGACTAATGGATAATTAATAGAATCCTTTTATATATATATACATCTAATAACAGGCCAACAATTATGCTAAATGACTATATCATTGCTGGTTGATGTGGTTCCTCCAGTCTGATGGAGCACATATGGAGTGTTTCATGAACACATGTATTTTCCTATATTGCCTATATATATGTTGGTTTGATTTAGTACTCAAATGTCAAAGTACTATTCTTCTAGGCACTAGCCTATCTATGTATGGTGCGCTCCATGTCTGCTCCACCTGATGGGGGTTGCATATAGTGCTCTACATATTATTAAAAACTAAAAACTGTTTTGATGTTATCCTACCCACTAGCCTAGCCTGAATATAGGAATATGAGGAACCTTTTCCACAGTCCCAGCATCTTGAGCATCTTTTGTATAAAACTGTCATTGTATACGTATGGTCTCATGTAAACTGAATTTATCCTCTTAAAATAGCCCTCTTGTTACAGTTAGGAGCATCTACTAGATCTTCTAGAGATCTATTTATGGTAACCTTGACCTTTTAAGATCAACTATTTATGCTCCTTACTTTCCATACACCCACGGCTCTATATGATCTTTTGACTACATGGATTAATTCGGTTTCATTACTCCATAAGTATACCCAACATTATTTACATTGATTGTAACCTTATGTATCTACATCCTGATTACAAGCGTTGGGTGACCACTGGGGGTCATCTTGTATTATCACTGTTCTGCATCCCCTCCCCCTCTCCTTCTCCTTAATCCCCGTATTTTTTAACCTTTTCTATTCATTTGAATCAATAATAAATATTATTGTTTATATAACATGTGTTTCAGTGTTTTTTCTGTAGGTTTTCATGTATATGCACACTGGAACAATTAATATGTTCTCTTGTTTATTGAAGCATTTCTTCACTTTGTAATGGTCTGCAGAAATTAATTAGTAAAATCAGGTAAAAGCTTAAGAATAATTGAATCCACCATGTGCCTGGGGAAGGGGATTGGGCAGCTAATACCCAACTAGTCACCCAAAGGGCGGTAGGAGTCCACCTTTGGTTTTATGTCTTTGATATCTGAAATAGTCAAATAAAATATTTTCCATACATCAATGTACAAATCCTGGAGGGATGGTCTCACCTTGCCTCATGAAGGATTCACCCCTGGTCCACTGGTGACATGGCATGCCTATACTCTATCTACACTTGTGTCTATAGTCTACGCTATCCCAGAGCAAGGTCCTTTCCTAAAGGTTCCTCTGCCATAAACTGTCACATAAACCCTAAATTACTAAGATCTGTCTAAACACTTGAGGTTTCTTTATGAATGCCTACATCATGAAGACTAGAAACGTCTTGCTCAATGGATTTGTGGTGGTTCCCTATGGGCATTGTACGAAAGGTTTCTAGTAACCAGACATAGGTATAAGCCTAATGTAAATTTGAAAAATGTTTTCTTATCTATTTAATAATGATCAAAACACCAAATAGTAAGAAAATACAAGTGTAGGAAACACAACTTACATTCATAGTCGAATCCATGTGGCTGTTTCCTGTCTAATATATGAATAGAATAAAAAATATATATATTAATCTACAGTATAATGTTAAAAGTCGGTTACCAAAACCTGAATTCATGTAGCATTCTGGAATGTTTAAATAAGTTCCCCAACATTTTAACTCCCAACATTTTGATTTATTTTAACTCACTGGTTGTTCTATGAGCTGAACCATAATGTAACTGTACCATATGTGATTATATAGGGACACCCACTTTGTGGGTCCCAAAAAGTGCATATCCTACCACCACTGAGATTACATCAATTCTTTTAGGAAACGTCAAACATTACATTACAATTTTTTATTAGGTGGAAATCTGTATGTGTAATCCCAGCCTTACTCTTGTGGTCTTTCTTCTGTTGTCCTGGATGTATCCTGGTTTTAGCTGACTTTTCATGGTCTTTTAAAACATATCGAAGCGTCACGTTCTTCTGCATTAGCCCGATCAGTTTGCGAAGTTCAGCATTTTCAGTTACTAGACGCGTACTCTCAGCGATCATGTCTTCCTCATCATCAGAAGTATTCAGACAGTTTCTGATAATGTTCATGGTTAGTGTTGAGCGGACCCGGACTGGCAAAATCCGGATCCGCGCGGTTTGAGCGGCAGAGTCGAGTCCGACCCGGACGCGGGATTCCGGGTGCACGATCTGGATTTGGCATTTTTTTTTTCTCTCTCTCTCTCTCTCTCTCTCTCTCACTGTAGCTAATGGGAATTCACATTGGAGAAATTGTGCAACATGACTTATAAATCGCACCATAATGTTCACTGTAGAAGTTTATGAGGCCAATTAAATTATAAAACTCTTTTTTGGAATCTCATTTTAAAAATCACACTGTGGCTACTAGTGAAAGAAGACATCTAATTATGTTCATAACATATAAAACCTCATTAAAAATTTGGTAATATTCACTATTTGTCCTAAAAAAAGAAGCCGATATATAAAGGATATAAGCAGGGCCGTATTTGGGGTTTTTGCTGCCCTAGGCACTGTCAGTGGTGGCGCCCCCTTCTGATCAGTCAGATTACGGGTATGTGCACACAGCTTTTTTTGTTTCTTTTTTTCAGACAGATCCGCCCTATAACCCGCCCAAAAAACTCAAACTCTAAATATTAAAGAAATGAACTCATACACTGCAGTGTAAAACGACTTGCTGTCCATATGTTCAGTCTTTGGAGTTTTTTTTAAGCGCGTCAGGTTTCCTCAGACATGAAGCGGCTGACAGTGACCGGTCCATTATATGGCGCCTACTGCTTGGATGCTGCTTACTAGTTGTGACCGGTCCATTATATGGCGGCTTCTGCTTGGATGCCGCTTACTAGTTGTGACCGGTCCATTATATGGCGGCTTCTGCTTGGATGCCGCTTACTAGTTGTGACCGGCCATTATATGGCGCCTGCTGCTTGGATGCCGCTTACTAGTTGTGACCGGCCATTATATGGCGGCTTCTGCTTGGATGCCACTTACTAGTTGTGACCGGCCATTATATGGCGCCTACTGCTTGGATGCCGCTTACTAGTTGTGACCGGCCATTATATGGCGCCTGCTGCTTGGATGCCGCTTACTAGTTGTGACCGGCCATTATATGGCGGCTTCTGCTTGGATGCTGCTTACTAGTTGTGACCGGCCATTATATAGCGGCTTCTGCTTGGATGCCGCTTACTAGTTGTGACCGGCCATTATATAGCGGCTTCTGCTTGGATGCCGCTTACTAGTTGTGACCGGCCATTATATGGCGGCTTCTGCTTGGATGCCGCTTACTAGTTGTGACCGGCCATTATATAGCGGCTTCTGCTTGGATGCCGCTTACTAGTTGTGACCGGCCATTATATGGCGCCTGCTGCTTGGATGCCGCTTACTAGTTGTGACCGGCCATTATATGGCGCCTGCTGCTTGGATGCCGCTTACTAGTTGTGACCGGCCATTATATGGCGCCTGCTGCTTGGATGCCGCTTACTAGTTGTGACCGGCCATTATATGGCGCCTGCTGCTTGGATGCCGCTTACTAGTTGTGACCGGCCATTATATGGCGGCTTCTGCTTGGATGCCGCTTACTAGTTGTGACCGGCCATTATATAGCGGCTTCTGCTTGGATGCCGCTTACTAGTTGTGACCGGCCATTATATGGCGCCTACTGCTTGGATGCCGCTTACAAGTTGTGACCGGCCATTATATGGCGGCTTCTGCTTGGATGCCGCTTACTAGTTGTGACCGGCCATTATATGGCGGCTTCTGCTTGGATGCCGCTTACTAGTTGTGACCGGCCATTATATGGCGGCTTCTGCTTGGATGCCGCTTACTAGTTCATTTAAAAAATAAGTAAAATCCCGTAGCTAAAAGATGTTGGAAAAAACAACCAAGAAGCCACAGCAAAAAAAAAATAAATATTTGCTTCAGGATAAAATGATGACTGTCCTGAAGTGTTTTCTGTCTGAATAATTCCGGGGGTTCACAGACATCTACAAGACGTGTGCACATGCCCTGATCGAGCCCAGAGCCTTCAGATAGTAGTTAAGACCTCCATACACATTAACCTAAAGTTGTCTAAACCCGCCAATATCGACAGGTTCTGCTGACAGCCCAATGTGAATGGGGGCTCTAACTTCTGATTGTCAGGGGAATAAGGATCCAGCATGTCCAATTACGGAGTGTAGATCCTATTATCCTCTAAATGATAAGCTGCTGCCGGAGATGTCCAGCAGCGGCTCTAATAAAGAACACAGAAACACTTGGCAGAATGAGTGCTCCTGTATATGGGAGAGCCGAGCAAGATAGCTGCCGGCCTAAAAATCAGACTATAGTGTATGGGGGCTTTAGTCTATTACTTATTCAGCTGACAGACATGCAGATAGCTGTATTTTAGTCCAGCACGCTGACCCTATGTTTTAGGATCAAGACTGATAAGGTAAAGATTACAACAGCCACATGACTATCACCAGAACCACCATCAGTACAGTAATAAATAACTAAAACCACACTACATACAAGAATACGTAACCAAAACCACAGTTAGTACAGTAATACATCAACAGAACTACTGTCAATACAGTAATATCACCAAAACCACCCTAAATACAATAATACATCACCAAACCCACCCTGAAGACAATACATCGCCAAAACCACCATCAGTACATGAATACATTGCCAACTTCACACAGCAATCAAGTGCAGTGTCAGGTTAGACCCATATACATCTATGTATTGCATTAACGTACAACTCTCAGTATGTCCTTAACAATGGTAAGGAGATGCTGGTAGTTGTTACCAGCCATCATTAGACTGTGGACCATATAAGAACCACAATACTGATTAGTCCCAGGCAGTAGACTTAACTTTTGGACGAGATCTTATAGGTTTAGGTCCATTAATTCTGAGGAGATTAGTAGGGCAGAGGTGGGCTCAGTAGGGAGAAGGGGCATCATGGGGTGGGACTTGAGACCCCCACCAATTGCTCAAAAGACCTCTTAAGTGCACAGCTCAGGAGACAGGACTATGAAATTTTACTCCCGGAATCCATTCTGTCTGCATGTTCTGGTTCTGGGAAACACTCGGGGCCACGGTAGTCGGACCCCCAGCGATTGGAAAGTTATTCCCCATCCCAAGGATAGGGGGTAAGTTCCCAATGTGAGAAAACCCCTTTAAAAGCAGCATTAACACTGCAGCCAAAGATGGGAAACTGATTTATCTACACAGTGTCCATCAACCGATGCACGAGCAAAAAAAACTTTCATTCGTCAGGTGAGATGATTTTTAAGCTGACTTAAAGGGAATCTGTCACCCCAAAATGACACCTAGACTGCGGAAATATTTATATGGGGGACATGATCTGTGGAGAAATAATCCCACCCATATAGTTCAGCTTAAAAGGAACTGGTCACAACCTTTAATATTAAACTGCTCCATTGTCTTATTAGTCAGAAAATGTGCATCACTTAACGTTGCGTCACTAACAAGAGGGGGGGGGCAGTTTAAAATTGAAAAAGGGTGTAACAGGTTCCCTTTAACCCCTTCAGCCCCGGGGCACTTTCCATTTTTGTTTTTTGCTCCCCTTCTTCCGAGAGCCGTAACTTTTTTATTTTTCCGTCAATCTTGCCATATGAGGGCTTGTTTTTTGCGGGACAAGTTGTACTTTTAAATGAAACCATAAGTTTTACCATATGGTGTACTGGAAAGCAGCAAAAAAATTCCAAGTGTGGAAAAATTGCAAAAAAAGTGTGATGGCACAATAGTTTTTGGGATGTTTTATTCACGGTGTTCACTATATGGTAAAACTGATGTGTGGGTATGATACCTGAGGTCGGTGCGAGTTTGTAGACACCAAACATGTATAGGTTTACTTGTATCTAAGGGGTTAAAAAAAATTCACAAGTTTGTCCAATAAAAGTGGCGCACGTTTTGCGCCATTTTCCGAAACACATAGCGTTCTTATTTTTTGGGATCTATGGCTCAGTGACGGCTTATTTTTTGCGTCTCGAGCTGATGTTTCTAATGGTAGCATTTTTGCGCAGATGCTACGTTTTGATCGCCTGTTATTACATTTTGCGTAAAACTTGCGGCGACCAAAAAACGTAATTTTGGCGTTTGGAATTTTTTTGCCACTACGCCGTTTACCAATCAGATTAATTGATTTTATATTTTGATAGATCGGGCATTTCTGAACGCGGCGATACCAAATATGTGTATATTTATTTATTTTTTAACCCTTTAATTTTCAATGGGGGGAAAGGGGGGTGATTTGAACTTTTAGGTTTTTTGTTTTTTTTTTAATTTTTTAAAACTTTTTTTTTACTTTTTTTATTTTATTTTACTAGTCCCCCTAGGGGGCTATAGCGATCAGCAATCCGATTGCTGATCGCTATCTGCTGATTACTGCTATACCGCTGTAAACAGCAGAAATAGTCACTTTCTTTCTTCCTCTGCTCCGTGCCGAGGAAAAAGGAAAGTGAAACTTCGTAGCAGCAGGCGTCATCACATGACCCTGTGCTACGATGGCAACCACCGAACGTCACATGATCACTCACGTGACGTCCGGAGGGGGCGGCGGTAAGTAAAAAAGATGGCCGCGCGCATATAGATCTCGCTGCCAGATTTTGGCAGCGAGATCTAAGGGGTTAATGTTCCGGGTGGAATGCGATTCCACTCGGAACATGTAGGCACACATGTCAGCTGTTGAAAACAGCTGATATGTGTGCCGATCCACGCCGCCTGCCCGCGGCAGGGGGCGGGGCTTACCGGGACACGATCCATGACGGATATATCCGTCCATGGTCGTGAAGGGGTTAATATTCACTGAAAAAGCCACATTTGATATGAAAATGAGGACATTTCTGCGCGGCCTAAGCCTGGTGCACCGATACCACCTAATATAGGAAAATACTAGCCAGGCCTGTGTCTTGATTAATAGTGATCCATTGGTGAGAGTGAGCACCGTAACACCAAATCTCCTGACTGCACCGCACCCAACACTGCGGCACACTCCAAGCGTCAGTGCATGTGTGCATCCAACACAGGAGGAGCACAGCGGCACACTCCAAGCGTCAGTGCGGGTGTGCACACAACACAGGAGAAGTACAGTGAGGAGGGGGACACGGCGCTGTGATGTGCTCTCTGCTCACTTCAACAACCTTCCTCATTGAATCGGCAGTCAAATACAGGCAGCAACCAGGTGTCAGAAAGTACCTGCAGTCACACTGCAGGCGCACCCACGCGGACACTGCAGTCACATTGCAGGCGCACCCACGCGGACACTGCAGTCACACTGCAGGCGCACCCACGCGGACACTGCAGTCACATTGCAGGCGCACCCACGCGGACACTGCAGTCACATTGCAGGCACACCCACGCGGACACTGCAGTCACATTGCATGCGGACACTGCAGTCACATTGCACGCGCACCCACGCGGACACTGCAGTCACATTGCATGCGGACACTGCAGTCACATTGCATGCGGACCCACGCGGACACTGCAGTCACATTGCATGCGGACACTGCAGTCACATTGCATGCACACTCACGCGGACACTGCAGTCACATTGCATGCACACCCATGCGGACACTGCAGTCACATTGCAGGCGCACCCATGCGGACACTGCAGTCACATTGCAGGCGCACCCATGCGGACACTGCAGTCACATTGCACGCGGACACTGCAGTCACATTGCACGCGCACCCACGCGGACACTGCAGTCACATTGCATGCGGACACTGCAGTCACATTGCATGCGGACCCACGCGGACACTGCAGTCACATTGCATGCGGACACTGCAGTCACACTGCAGGCGCACCCACGCGGACACTGCAGTCACACTGCAGGCGCACCCACGCGGACACTGCAGTCACACTGCAGGCGCACCCACACTGACACTGCAGTCACACTGCAGGCGCACCCACACTGACACTGCAGTCACACTGCAGGCGCACCCACACTGACACTGCAGTCACACTGCAGGCGCACCCACACTGACACTTGGAGTGCTACTCTGCTCCTCCAGTGTCAGGACACGTGCAGAAATGCTAAGTGATTTTAGACAGCACTGACTCACCTAAGGACGAGGGACTGTCTTTAATATGCAAATAGGACGGTGCACATCTGCACCAAGACATCGGCCGCACCAGGGGGGACAGGACAGTCTGCATATATATAATAAAATATTAAGGTAAAACTGTACATGCCAGAGCGACGTCCCCTGTATAAATGTGTCTGCAGATTAATTGGCATTTTGGGAGTAAAAGTAAAATGTCATCGCTCTTAGCAACACATTGTCCAGCGTCTCCCAAGACTCCCCTCTTGTCTGGTCTGCTGCAGCACACACTGCAATGGTGCCCGTATAGGGAATCTGTCACCAGGTTTTGCTCCCCCATCTGAGAGCAGCATAATGTAGAGACAGAGCCCCTGATTCCAGTGATGTGTCACTTACTGAGCTGTTTGCTGTCATTTTCTCTGCTGCAGATCTCGCAGTTATACAGAGCTCATGAATATGCTGGACTACCTGCAGCACACCAAGTAGTCCTGTAATGATAGCTACTGCTGATTAAACAGTGATGTTATCAAAACTACACTAAGCAGCCCAGTAAGTGACAACACTGGAATCAGGATCTCTGCCCCTACATTATGCTGCTCTCAAATTAGGTGGCAAAAATCTGGTGACAGACTCATAATTCTCACTAAAGAGTAACCACCCTAAGTAAGCCAAGGCTGTGCCCAAGAATAAGTAATTGCCCATCACTGAGCTCACAGCACAAAGAATGACCCCACACCGTGTCACTTACAGTATACAGCCTCCACATTCTCTCCTATTACATTTCCACTACACTGCCCCCTCAAATGAAAACCCCCACTGTCCTCCCCACTGAATTATACCCTCCAGACCTTCCTCACTTATGAACTATGACCTCCACTGTCCCCACCTCTCCATGCAGCCCCCACTTCACTGTCCCCCTCATGATGTCCCCCCTCTATAATGAGCCTTATGCTTCGCATTCTGTATACCGAGCCCTCCCAGGCTCCTAACTGAGCGCTCCCCATGCTGCCCCCGTCTCCATATCAAGCCCCCTCCATACCAAGCCCACTATGGTTCCCCTTCCATACAGAGTACCCCCCATGCTTTCCCATTCTCCATACCATGCCCCCCCCCGTGCTACCCCATTCTCCATACCATGCCCCCCCCCCCGTGCTACCCCATTCTCCATACCATGCCCCCCCCCGTGCTACCCCATTCTCCATACTGTAACTCCCATTTGCTATACTGTCCACCACCCTCCCTCATTTTCCCTCCCCCCCCATTTTCCCATTCTGCTCCATCCCCCATGCTGCGCCCCCACATCATGCTCCATCCCCATGTTGCGCCCCCACATCATGCTTCATCCCCCCATCCTCCATGTTGCGCCCCCACATCATGCTTCATCCCCCCCATCCTCCATGTTGCGCCCCCACATCATGTTTCATCCCCCCATCCTCCATGTTGCGCCCCCACATCATGTTTCATCCCCCCATCCTCCATGTTGCGCCCCCATATCATGCTTCATCCCCCCATCCTCCATGTTGCGCCCCCACATCATGCTTCATCCCCCCATCCTCCATGTTGCGCCCCCACATCATGCTTCATCCCCCCCATCCTCCATGCTGCGCCCCCACATCATGCTTCATCCCCCCCATCCTCCATGCTGCGCCCCCACATCATGCTTCATCCCCCCCATCCTCCATGCTGCGCCCCCACATCATGCTTCATCCCCCCCATCCTCCATGCTGCGCCCCCACATCATGCTTCATCCCCCCCATCCTCCATGCTGCGCCCCCACATCATGCTTCATCCCCCCCATCCTCCATGCTGCACCCCCACATCATGCTTCATCCCCCCATCCTCCATGCTGTGCCCCCACATCATGCTTCATCCCCCCATCCTCCATGCTGTGCCCCCACATCATGCTGCATCCCCCCCCATCCTCCATGTTGCGCCCCCACATCATGTTCCATCCCCCCCCATCCTCCATGTTGCGCCCCCACATCATGTTCCATCCCCCATGTTGCGCCCCCACATCCTCCATGTTGCGCCCCCACATCATGCGGCATCCCCCCCATCCTCCATGCTGCGCCACCACATCATGCTGCATCCCCCCCATCCTCCATGTTGCGCCCCCATATCATGTTCCATCCCCCCATCCTCCATGTTGCGCCCCCATATCATGTTCCATCCTCCTATCCTCCATGTTGCGCCCCCATATCATGTTCCATCCCCCCATCCTCCATGTTGCGCCCCCATATCATGTTCCATCCCCCCATCCTCCATGTTGCGCCCCCATATCATATTCCATCCCCCATCCTCCATGTTGCGCCCCCACATCATGCTTCATCCCCCCCCCATCCTCCATGCTGCGCCCCCACATCATGCTTCATCCCCCCCCATCCTCCATGCTGCGCCCCCACATCATGCTGCATCCCCCCCATCCTCCATGTTGCGCCCCCACATCATGTTCCATCCCCCCATCCTCCATGCTGCGCCCCCACATCATGCTGCATCCCCCCCCATCCTCCATGTTGCGCCCCCACATCATGTTCCATCCCCCCATCCTCCATGTTGCGCCCCCACATCATGCGGCATCCCCCCCCATCCTCCATGCTGCGCCACCACATCATGCTTCATCCCCCCATCCTCCATGCTGTGCCCCCACATCATGCTTCATCCCCCCATCCTCCATGTTGCGCCCCCACATCATGCTTCATCCCCCCCCATCCTCCATGTTGCACCCCCACATCATGCTTCATCCCCCCCCATCCTCCATGCTGCGCCCCCACATCATGCTTCATCCCCCCCCATCCTCCATGCTGCGCCCCCACATCATGCTGCATCCCCCCCATCCTCCATGTTGCGCCCCCATATCATGTTCCATCCCCCTATCCTCCATGTTGCGCCCCCATATCATGTTCCATCCCCCCATCCTCCATGTTGCGCCCCCATATCATGTTCCATCCCCCCATCCTCCATGTTGCACCCCCATATCATGTTCCATCCCCCCATCCTCCATGTTGCGCCCCCATATCATATTCCATCCCCCCATCCTCCATGTTGCGCCCCCACATCATGCTTCATCCCCCCATCCTCCATGTTGCGCCCCCACATCATGCTTCATCCCCCCCCATCCTCCATGCTGTGCCCCCACATCATGCTTCATCCCCCCCCATCCTCCATGCTGCGCCCCCACATCATGCTGCATCCCCCCCCATCCTCCATGTTGCGCCCCCACATCATGTTCCATCCCCCCATCCTCCATGTTGCGCACCCACATCATGTTCCATCCCCCCATCCTCCATGTTCCATCCCCCCATCCTCCATGTTGCGCCCCCATATCATGTTCCATCCCCCCATCCGCCATGTAGCGCCCCCATATCATGTTCCGTTCCATCCCCCCATCCTCCATGTTGCGCCCCCATATCATATTCCATCCCCCCAGCCTCCATGTTGCACCCCCACATCATGCTGCATCCCCCCCATCCTCCATGTTGCACCCCCACATCATGCTGCATCCCCCCCATCCTCCATGTTGCACCCCCACATCATGCTGCATCCCCCCCATCCTCCATGTTGCACCCCCACATCATGCTGCATCCCCCCCATCCTCCATGTTGCACCCCCACATCATGCTGCATCCCCCCCATCCTCCATGTTGCACCCCCACATCATGCTGCATCCCCCCCATCCTCCATGCTGCGCCCCCACATCCTCCATGTTGCGCCCCCACATCATGCTGCATCCCCCCCATCCTCCATGTTGCACCCCCACATCATGCTGCATTCCCCCCATCCTCCATGTTGCACCCCCACATCATGCTGCATCCCCCCCATCCTCCATGTTGCACCCCTACATCATGCTGCATCCCCCCCATCCTCCATGTTGCACCCCCACATCATGCTGCATCCCCCCCCATCCTCCATGTTGCGCCCCCACATCATGCTGCATCCCCCCCATCCTCCATGTTGCGCCCCCACATCATGCTGCATCCCCCCCATCCTCCATATTGCGCCCCCACATCATGCTGCATCCCCCCCATCCTCCATGTTGTGCCCCCATATCATGTTCCATCCCCCCATCCTCCATGTTGCGCCCCCATATCATGTTCCATCCCCCCATCCTCCATGTTGTGCCCCCATATCATGTTCCATCCCCCCATCCTTCATGTTGCGCCCCCATATCATGTTCCATCCCCCCCATCCTCCATGTTGCGCCCCCATATCATGTTCCATCCCCCCATCCTCCTTGTTGCGCCCCCCCCCCTGGGTTGCTTGTTCGGCGCTGTCTTCGGCTGTAAAGCGCTTACCTGCTCCAGGCGGCATCTCCGGCGGCTGCACCTCCCGTTCTCCGCGGTGGTGGTGGCGGCGGCAGGATCTCACATCTTCCTCGGCGGCGGCTCCATGTCCCGTCCTCCTCTGCGCGGCGCTGCCTCACGCTCCTGTGACCTCTGCACAGTGAGCGCACGGCAGCACGTCGGGGCGGGGAGCTGATTACAGCTCCTCTGACCCCGGAAGTAAGTGCCTGCACGCTCACAGTTTCATTTATATTCGCGTGTTATAGACGCGACTATAAATGACTGTGCGCCCCCTCCCTCCTCCAAAAAGGCGCCGGATTTAATAAAGAGTTTGGAGGAGGGAGGAAGATTTAAAAAAAAAAATTTTTTTTTTTTTTTTTTTTTTAAATTTTGGTTTGGGCGCCGCCCCCCTGGAAGGCGCCGCCCTAGGCACGTGCCCTCAAGTGCCTAATGGCAAATACGGCCCTGGATATAAGTGAATTTAAGATATGTATATGAATCTACCGGTATATACAATGGGTGAAGAATGTTTTGAACATATCACCAATTTTCTAAGTGAATATATTTCTAAAGGTACTATTGACATGAATTTCCCACTAGATGTCAGTAACAACTCATCCAATCCACACAAGCAAAGAAATCAAACCATAGATATCCATAAAGTAAGTTATGTATAATAATGAGAAATGACACAAGGAATAAATATTGAACAAATGAGGAAAGATAGGTGCAAAATCCCATGGAAAGTCATGACACCAGCTGAAATCGTTCAGTAAGATAATTTGCATATTTCCTGTGCATTCTGGGAAGAGTGAAAGTCACTGCGAGTCTGAAGATTTTTGGATGTAGCTGGATAGAGCTGCTTTGAAGGAAATTGTCAACAACAATTAATTTTGTTCAACATGGAGAAGGAGACTATCCATATGATGAGTTACAATGTGTGCAGGGCCGTAATGGAAGCACCTTTCAATGTACCTGCAGAAGATGAGAAATGATAGTATGTGACCAAAACAAGCAGGAGGATGAGGAGGCAGTCACCATCCATACTGCTAAAGAGCTGCTACCAGTCTCTTACACAGGACAACTAGAAAGATATACAGTTAGGTCCAGAAATATTTGGACAGTGACACAATTTTCGCGAGTTGGGCTCTGCATGCCACCACATTGGATTTGAAATGAAACCTCTACAACAGAATTCAAGTGCAGATTGTAACGTTTAATTTGAAGGTTTGATCAAAAATATCTGATAGAAATTGTAGGAATTGTACACATTTCTTTACAAACACTCCACATTTTAGGAGGTCAAAAGTAATTGGACAAATAAACCAAACCCAAACAAAATATTTTTATTTTCAATATTTTGTTGCGAATCCTTTGGAGGCAATTACTGCCTTAAGTCTGGAACCCATGGACATCACCAAACGCTGGGTTTCCTCCTTCTTAATGCTTTGCCAGGCCTTTACAGCTGCAGCCTTCAGGTCTTGCTTGTTTGTGGGTCTTTCCGTCTTAAGTCTGGATTTGAGCAAGTGAAATGCATGCTCAATTGGGTTAAGATCTGGTGATTGACTTGGCCATTGCAGAATGTTCCACTTTTTTGCACTCATGAACTCCTGGGTAGCTTTGGCTGTATGCTTGGGATCATTGTCCATCTGTACTATGAAGCGCCGTCCGATCAACTTTGCGGCATTTGGCTGAATCTGGGCTGAAAGTATATCCCGGTACACTTCAGAATTCATCCGGCTACTCTTGTCTGCTGTTATGTCATCAATAAACACAAGTGACCCAGTGCCATTGAAAGCCATGCATGCCCATGCCATCACGTTGCCTCCACCATGTTTTACAGAGGATGTGGTGTGCCTTGGATCATGTGCCGTTCCCTTTCTTCTCCAAACTTTTTTCTTCCGATCATTCTGGTACAGGTTGATCTTGGTCTCATCTGTCCATAGAATACTTTTCCAGAACTGAGCTGGCTTCATGAGGTGTTTTTCAGCAAATTTAACTCTGGCCTGTCTATTTTTGGAATTGATGAATGGTTTGCATCTAGATGTGAACCCTTTGTATTTACTTTCATGGAGTCTTCTCTTTACTGTTGACTTAGAGACAGATACACCTACTTCACTGAGAGTGTTCTGGACTTCAGTTGATGTTGTGAACGGGTTCTTCTTCACCAAAGAAAGTATGCGGCGATCATCCACCACTGTTGTCATCCGTGGACGCCCAGGCCTTTTTGAGTTCCCAAGCTCACCAGTCAATTCCTTTTTTCTCAGAATGTACCCGACTGTTGATTTTGCTACTCCAAGCATGTCTGCTATCTCTCTGATGGATTTTTTCTTTTTTTTCAGCCTCAGAATGTTTTGCTTCATCTCAATTGAGAGTTCCTTAGACCGCATGTTGTCTGGTCACAGCAACAGCTTCCAAATACAAAACCACACACCTGTAATCAACCCCAGACCTTTTAACTACTTCATTGATTACAGGTTAACGAGGGAGACGCCTTCAGAGTTAATTGCAGCCCTTAGAGTCCCTTGTCCAATTACTTTTGGTCCCTTGAAAAAGAGGAGGCTATGCATTACAGAGCTATGATTCCTAAACCCTTTCTCCGATTTGGATGTGAAAACTCTCATATTGCAGCTGGGAGTGTGCACTTTCAGCCCATATTATATATATAATTGTATTTCTGAACATGTTTTTGTAAACAGCTAAAATAACAAAACTTGTGTCACTGTCCAAATATTTCTGGACCTAACTGTACATATAAAAAGTGCTTTGCCCACATAGAACACTCCAGTAAGCAATCAGAAACCTCTTGAAGGGAGAAAAAGAAACGCTGTGGAGCAGAAGGAAAAGAGCAGTGGTTGTGGAGGCTTCCCTACTGAGAGCAACAGAAGCCGTTATCTGCTGACCAGACCTCCCCTGACAAGAAGTGTGATTGTCTTCCAGGTGCTCAAGTCAAATATGTGTCTGATAGGATATAAACTCTCCAGTGCTACAGACAACTATCCAGCATCACTAATACATGTAGGAACATATGACATTGCAAAAAAAGGACCTGGAAACTATATACTAAGATTTTGAATACCTAGACTGAAAAGTGAAGGAACTGGGAGCGCAAGTCATCTTTTCATTCATCCTCCCACTGGATAGGCATGGAACAAGGAGATTGAACAGGAGAAACTGGCTAGTGGAAGCAATGCCTAGTAGAAGACTACATAGGTAAGGATGGTTGACCTCAGGGAGATCAACATCCAACACCGCGGAGACACCATCACGTGTTTCTCAACGCAGGTCTAGTTTCCTGCCAGCGTTGAGAAACACGTGATGGTGTCTCCGCGGTATTAGATGTTGATCTCCCCGAGGTCAACCATCCTTACCTATGTAGTCTTCTACTAGGCATTGCTCCCACTAGCCAGTTTCCTACTCCACACTGATGAGGGGCAAATACCCCGAAACAGCTGTCTGTGGATGGATACCATGTTTGGTATAGGCAGTCTCCTTGACTGGAGGCTGCCCTTCCCGTGGTTGTTCCTTCCCGGTGAAAGACCTGGCTAGTTACCTGCCAGCGTTGAGAAACATGTGATGGTGTCTTCGCGGCATTCTTGTTTTGCATATTTTCCCAGGGGGCCTTGTTCTAGTGTCACTGTGTTGAGAAACATGTGATGGTGTCTCCGCGGTGTTGGATGTTGATCTCCCCAAGGTCAACCATCCTTACTTACATTAACAGAAATAGACGCTTGAAATAGATCACTGTGTGTGTAATGACTCTATATAATATATAGGAATAGATCACTCTGTGTGTAATGACTCTATATAATACAGTATATACAAATAGATCCATCTGTGTGTAATGACTCTATATAATTTCTGTTTCACTTTTGTATTGAAATACTGAAATAAATTAACTTTTTGATGCTACTCTAATTTATTGAGTTGCACTTCTATCTACATGCTGAGAAGTCTCCACTGATCCCCATTTGTGACTTTTTTTTTGTCCAAAAACATCAGTTTTAGGGGGCACGTAGTGGATATTTGTCCATAGAGCGTTTATAATTTTTTCCTTCTCCATGCTATGGATGGGCGAGTAGTTAGATGTACTTCTAAATATTTATGCATAAGGAGGGTTTGCCAATGTTTTTCCATGGCCTTGTGAGTTTTGGGATGTATTATGTTTTTTGCCCACTAGTAGTTGATCCCTCGTGAAGGATTCCGCTCCCTTATATCCATCTCTTATTAGCTTATCGCTATAACCCTGTTTTTTCAAATTGTTTGCCAGAAAGTCTGCTTTTTATACAATATATAGGGTGATACGATTCATCGTGCTGTTACAAGTTCAACCTGTCATGCTTTTCCATTGTTGAGGCCGGATCAGCTGTGGCACTTGGTAGGCATGTGCTGTGGGGAGGCTGTGAGGTAGTGCCTGATTAACTGAGGATTTGGTTCACCCCTTTGGCATCCTGTCCCCTAACATTGCGCTCACTGCCATGGCTGTAAACTATGTGATGTGTCACGTGACTTGGTGGTGGGCGTGGTGTGCGTATTCCTCACTGCGTCTAAGCATCACGCCTTCCAGCACACAGATGCATTGACTGGATGGTGTGATGAAAGAAAAGGGCTCTATAAAAGTCACCTATGATATTTACCCTACACCTTCTGACGAAACCACATGCACAGTGAAACCACATGCGTGGTGAAACGCGCGTTGAGGTGGGCACTACTGAAGGCATACTGCAAACATTCTTTTAGTGGCTATAGGTGAGCTGAGAATTTACTTGTAATTCATTTAAGCAGATCCAATACAGGCACCATATATATTTTATCGCTATAAGCTTTGGGAAGCTTCCTATTTAACAGGCATATATTAGTGTGCATTGTGGGATTATGTGCAGTATTATATTAATTATTCTCAGGGCAGTTGGACATGTTGCACATGTTGTAATTAAAGTGTGACCTGTGTCTATTCACAACTGTATTGTCTGTATGTTCTTGATCCCTTATACCCCATGAAGGGGTGAGTTACATGTGTGTTACATTTTATATTGTTGAAAATAATTGTTACCAATAAAGTTGTTGTTATTAGACAACTCCAGTTCTTTTATCATTTGTTGGTTCAAAAGTGCTGCTCCTACCAACAGTGAGCAGGCACCGTTCTTTGTCTAGAGCCCCTGGATGATGAGGCTGGCCCTGCGTGACAGTCACCTATTCTGGCTCCTTCCTGCAATAATATCTCCCATCCTGTAACCATTTCCTCTGTGCTGGCCGCTTTCTGTAATAATGTATCCCCATCCTCAGCACCTTCCAAAAAATGTCCTCATTCTGACCTATTCCTGTAATAATGTCCCCAACCTGAGCCTCTTTGTTTAATGCACCCCATCATGGTCCCAATACATCCTCCATTCTGGCCCCAAATAATCACCCATCATGGTACCCATATGTTCTTCATCCTAGTCCCCATATGTCCCCAATCCTGGTCCACATTTGTCCCCTATCCTCGGCCCCATATATCCCCCATCCTGGACACATATGTCTTTTGTTCGGGTCCACATATGTCTTCCATCCTGGATCCCATATGTCATCCATCCTAGTTTCTATGTGTTCTACTCCAGGCCCTCATATGTTCCTCATCCTGGTCCCGATATGTCCCTCATCCTGGTCCCTATATGTCCTCCATACTGGGCTCCATATAGCATCCATTTTGGTCCCCATATGTTCTCCATCATGGCCCACGTACAGTTGAAACCAGAAGTTTACATATACTATATAAAAAGACAAATATGCATGTTTTTCTCACTATCTGACATGAAATCAGGATAAACCTTTCCCATTCCCAGGTCAATTAGGAAACCAAATCTATTTATATTTGCCAAATGCCAGAATAATGAGAGAGAAAGAGAAAGAGAGAGAGAGAGAGAGAGAGGGTTTTAAGACATCTTTATTACTTTCTGCAAAGTCAAAAGTTTACATACATGAAGAGTACTATGCTTTAAACAATATCAGACAGCTCATATGATGATGTCATGTCTTTGGAAGCTTCTGATAGGTTTATTGGCAACATCTGAGTTAATTAAGGCCGCTTTACACGCTACAATATATCTTACGATGTGTTGGCGGGGTCACGTCGTAAGTGATGCACATCCGGCATCGTAAGTTACATTGTAGCATGTAACATCTACGTGCGATTGCGATTGAACGGTAAAACGTTTATCGCATGCACGTCATTCATTCCTGAAGAATTGAACGTCAGGTTGTTCATCGTACCCGAGGCAGCACACATCGCAGTGTGTGACACCCCGAGAACGATGAACAGATCTTTCCTACGTCCTGCGGCTCCCGGCCGGCTATGCGGAAGGAAGGAGGTGGGCGGGATGTTTACATCCCACTCATCTCCACCCCTCCGCTTCTATTGGCCGGCTGCCGCGTGACGTCGATGTGACGCCGAACGTCCCTCCCACTCCAGGAAGTGGATGTTCGCCGCCCACATCGAGGTCGTATGGACGGGTAAGTACGTGTGACTGGGGGTTATTCGTTTGTGCGGCACGTTCAACAAATTGAATGTGCCGCACATACGATGGGGGCGGTTACGATTAGAGATGAGTGAACTGGCCGTTGTTCGGCTCGAGTTCGGTTCGCCGAACGGAGGTCTCGTTCGAGTTCGGTTCGGCGAACCACTCGAACCGCATAGGAAACAATGGGAGGCAATCACAAACACATAAAAACACTTTATAAATGTACACAAACAGTTAATAAACTTGCCATAACACTTACCGGTGCCCGCGATGCGTCCTGCACTCTGTCTCCTGCAGCTTTTCCATCGGTAATTGCTTCATTCTCCGGGAACCAGCAGTGATGCAGGACCTATCGTGACGTCAAAATAATAGCCATGTGACCAGTCACATGTCTATTATCTCATTGGCTACAGACTGGTCACATGGCTAGACGTCATGTCCTGTCCTAGGTCCTGTCAGTGCATGTCTCCAGTACGCGGTGATGGTTTGTGTATCTCCGTGTACTGGGGACATGTTCTGGCACACGGGCGACTCCCCGTTCTTGCATGGGGCGCTCTTTACAGAGTCAGTCCACATGCAAGGACTGGCTGTCACAGCCGGTGAATTGCGGCACCGGGAATATCACGTGATCGGAGCTCCATTGCTATGGTTACCCAGCTGTGAGCGGTGAAGTCACCGCTCACAGCTGGCAGCCTGTGGTCACTCTCACTAAAGTGATTTCTGCACGGGGAAGCAGCGTCTTTCTCCCCTGTGCAGCCTAATGTAGCAGAGCTGCATGGGTTAAAGGAGAAAGAAGACAGAAGACCATGGATCGTGGAGGGGTGAGAGAGATTAATAAAGATGGAGTCCCTAAGTGTGTCTGTGTATTTATTTCTATTAAAGTATTTTTTCTCTGTGTGGTGTCTTTTTTTAACCCTTTATTGGAGATTCTTAATGGCCGGCTCAAACTTGCCTGACATTAAGAATCTCTGGCTTAATACTAGCTAGTATAACAAAGCCAGTATTAACCCTTATTACCCAGCAAGCCACTATCACCAGGGCTGTTGGAAGAGTTGGATACAGCGCCAGATGATGGCGCTTCTATGAGAGTGCCATTTTCTGGGGCGGCTGTGGACTGCAATTCGCAGCAGAGGCGCCCACAAACCTCGGGCTAACCTGTGCTGCGGATTCCAATACCCAGCTGCCTAGCTGTACCCGGCTGGACACAAAAATGTGGCGAAGCCCACGTCATTTTTTTTTTTTATTATTTCATGAAATTCATGAAATAATTAAAAAAAGGGCTTCCCCATATTTTTAGTTCCCAGCCGGGCACAAATAGGCAGCTGGGGTTTGGGGGCAGCCGTACCTGCCTGCTGTACCTGGCTAGCATACAAAAATCTGGCAAAGCCCACGTCATTTTTTTTTTTTTCGTTTTTTGGCAAAAAAATGCTTCCCTAGATTTTCCATTGCCAGTGAAGGTAACACCAAGCAGTGGGGGTTAGCAGCCAGTAGCTGCTTGGATTACCCTCAGCTAGCAATACAAAAAATGCAGCGGGAGCCCATATATATTTTTTTTAATTATTTATTTAAATAAATAAAAACAAAAAGGACTTCCCTGTATTTTGATTGCCTGACATCACAGTGCTGTAAAAATAAATGTTTAAAAAAAATGACGTAGCACTCCGCGGTATTTTTGATTCTCAGCGCAGATAAAGCAGACAGCTACGGGATGCCACCCCCATCTGCCTTGCGTTACCTTGGCTGGCAATCAAAATACAGGGAAGCCCATTAATTTTTTTTATTTAAAAAAATAGTTAAAAAAAAATAATGTTGGGTCCCCCCATTTTTGATAGCCAGCTAGGGTAAAGCAGATGGCTGTAGCCTGAAAACCACAGCTGGCAGCTTTACTGTGGTTGGGGATCCAATGTGGAGGTCACCCCAAGCTCTTTTTTTATAATTATTTTATAAATGTTAATAATTAAAAAAAAAAGTAGGGTCCCCCCTAAATTGGATCACCAGCCAAGGTAAAGCGGACAGCTGTGGTCTAGTATTCTCAGGGTGGGAAGGTCCATAGTTATTGGCACTTGACAGCCTAAAAATAGCAGGCCGCAGGCGCCCCAGAAGTGGCGCATCCACTAGATGCGCCAATCCTGGCGCTTCACCCCAGCTCATCCCATGCCCTGGTGCGGTGGAAAATGGGGTGATAAATGGGGTTGATACTAGCTGTAAGGTCACCTGACATCAAGCCCAGCAGTTTGTGATGTCATGGCATCTATCAGATACCCGACATCACAAACTTTCAGCTCTAACAAAACAAATAGCCAAAAAAAATTTATTTGAAAAAACACTCTTCCAAACATTCCCTCTTTCACCAATTTATTGTAAGGAAAAAAAATAAGGGGGTCCCACGATCACTCTGAATATGGGGGGACACGCTCAGGGAACGTAACCCCCATTTTCTAGGAGTGCAGACCCTCCATGTGAGGAGTGTGGGTGCAATGAATCTGCACCCACTCTCCCCGGGTCCACAGCAGCAGAGTCCATGTCGTAACTGTTGCTACCAAAGCTGCAATGCCCTGCTCATGCGGTAAGGGCATGCCTAGACAGGAGAACTATTCTACATTTCCAAATATTGGTATTTGCTGATATTATTGCTATTCCACCTACTATATATTGGGGATAGGATCTTGGAGATGGAATACCCCTTTAAGTCCAGTTATCCGGCTGAATGAATACTAAACAACAGAGCTCGCTATTTAGACATGTTTTCTTGTGGCGTATAACGGACTCTCATGTTTGGTAGTCGTTCAGCAGGGCAACTATAAAATCAAATACCTCCATTTGTAAATGTAGTATAGCTCTCCTGATCAACTATGCTCCAAACCTCATGAGCAGGGCATTGCAGTAGCTTACAGATGCATGGTTACCACCACTCACTGTGTCTGAACACAGGAAGCTGAGCTGACAGCCGGTCTGTGCATGCGGCAGCGTCTATTGTGAAGGAGGGGGTCGTGGGGATCAACCCTGCACAGGTACCGTGGGACACCGGGGAACACCGGTGGGGTTATAGGGGGTGACCTGGCAGGGCCTGGGGAGGAGTTTTCTGTCGCATGTGTCATGGCACATGTGACAGAAATCAGAGGAGTAGGGTGAATGCGGCCGGCGCGCTGCTGTGCGAGTGGCCATCTTGGATTTCCGGGTGGGGGTCGGGGGGGGGGCACTTTTTGCGACACCGGGGGACCGGGGGGAGATTTATCTCCCATCTGACATGTTTGTTCATGCCAGATGGGAGATAAATAATTTTTTACCGGCGCTGTCATTTACTGTAACGTGATCATCGGTATACGGTGTATACCGGTGATCACGTGAGCGGGGATCGGAAAAACCGGCCTGAATCATGATCTCCAGGGTCTCAGCTACCCCCTGAAACCCCGGAGATTTTCTGACGCTGGGGGGCTCTATTCATTTATTTCTGCCTGCTGTTTATAAACGGCAGGTCAGAATAAGGCTACATTCACACGACCGATCCGTTTTTGCGGTCTGCAAAAAAAGGTCCGTTTTTTTTCACGGGTGTATCTGTGTGGCATCCGTTTCTTTTCCGTATACGGTCCGTATGTCATCCGATTGTCATCCGTGTGCCTTCCGTTTTTTTTTTTGCGTATTGCAAAAAAACTGGTGGGAAAATACATAAATTTACCCAGGATCCATAGCTTCATCCTACATGAGGCGGTCACATGTTCACTCCAGTGCCATTTTCTACTGCTTTTCACAGCGTAGAGCTCTCTGTAGATTTTCTTGTGCTTGTACACTTCATATCAGTCTTTTCTGTCATTATAATGGCAGAAAGACACATAATGTCCCACTCTCCTGCATTTTGTAATTTTGCACCCTTTGGTGCCTTTCATGTGGCACTAAGGGGTGCTTAGCTTTGTATTTAGCCAATAAAATAAATAAATTTAAAAAAAAAAGACGTGGGGTTCCCCCTATTTTTGATAGTCAGCTAGGGTAAAGAAGACGGCTGCAGCCTGCAGACCACAGCTGGCAGCTTCACCTTGGTTGGTAATCCAAAACTGAGGGCACCCCACGCTGTTATTTTAAATTAAGTAAATAATTTTAAAAAAAAACACGTGGGGGTCCCCCCAAAATTAGATCACCAGCCAAGGTAAAGCAGACAGCTGGGGTCTGATATTCTCAGACTAGGGAGGTCCTTGGTTACTGGACTCTCCCCAGCCTAAAAATAGCAGGCCGCAGCCGCCCCAGAAGTGGCGCATCCATTAGATGCGCCAATCCTGGCGCTTTGCCCCAACTCATCCCGTTGCCCTGGTGCAGTGGCAAACGGGGTAATATATGGGATTAATACCAGATGTGTAATGTCACCTGGCATCAAGCCCTTGGGTTCGTGAGGTCAGGCATCTATCAGATACCCGACATCACCAACCCAGTCAGTAATAAAAAAAATAGACAACAAACACATTTTTATTGGAAAAAACACTTCCCAACACATTCCCTCTATCACCAATTTATTAGAAAGAAAAACAAATCCAGGTCTGGTGTAATCCAAGGGGTTGCCATGACGATCCACACCATAGTCACTGTCCCAGTCAATGAAGAACAGAATGTTCCCCATTGGCTGGGAGAGCAATACAATGACCTGAGCTAACATCAATAGGTCAGCCCAGGTCACTGCAGGGGATGACGAGTGCTGCTGTCAGGAGCGAGGTACATTACCTGCGCTGATCTCCGGCACTGCTGACAGCAGACCTGTCACTGACTTCTATGCCCGCCGACTTCACAGCCAAGCATCGCGAGAGCCTGTGACGTCAGTGCTAGTCACAGTCTCGGGCCGGCAGCAGAGCAAATGTGAAGCGGCAGCCATGGAAGACAGTGACAGCGCTGAGGTTGGGAGGGTGGGACTTCATCACCGCAGGTAAGCCGAGCGGGCCATGTGTGCGATGCGAGGTGGGCGGAGCCTAGCAGGGTAATGTGTGCGGTGTGAGGTGGGCGGAGCCAAGTGAGGCCATGTGTGTGGTGCGAGGTGGGCGGGGGCTAGCGGGGCTATGTGTGCGGTGAGAGGTGGACGGAGCCTAGCGAGGTAATGTGTGCGGTAAGAGGTGGGCGGAGCCTAGCGGGGCAATGTGTGCGGTGAGAGGTGGGCGGAGCATAGCGGGGCTAGTGGAGCTATGTGTTTGGTGAGAGGTGGGCAGAGCCTAGCAAGGTAATGTGTGCGGTGAGAGGTGGGCGGAGCCTAGTGAGGTAATGTGTGCGGTGAGAGGTGGGCGGAGCCTAGCGGGGCTATGTGTGTGGTGCGAGGTGGATGGAGCCTAGTGGGGTAATGTGTGTGGTGCCAGGTGGGCGGAGCCTAGTGGGGTAATGTGTGCGGGTGCGAGGTGGGCGTAGCCTAGCGGGGCTATGTGTGCGTTGTGAGGTGGGCGGAGCCTAGTGGGGCTATGTGTGCGGTGAGAGGTGGGCGGAGCATAGGGGGGCTAGCGGGGCTATGTGTTTGGTGAGAGGTGGGCAGAGCCTAGCAAGGTAATGTGTGCGGTGAGAGGTGGGCAGAGCCTAGCGAGGTAATGTGTGCGGTGAGAGGTGGGCGGAGCCTAGCGAGGTAATGTGTGCGGTGAGAGGTGGGCGGAGCCTAGCGAGGTAATGTGTGTGGTGCGAGGTGGGCGGAGCCTAGCGGGGCTATGTGTGCGGTGAGAGGTGGGTGGAGCCTAGCGAGGTAATCTGTGGTGAGAGGTGGGCGGAGCTTAGCGGGGTAATGTGTGCGGTGAGAGGTGGGCGGAGCCTAGTGAGGTAATGTGTGCGGTGAGAGGTGGGTGGAGCCTAGCGAGGTAATGTGTGCGGTGCGAGGTGGGCGGAGCCTAGCGGGGCTATGTGTGCGGTGAGAGGTGGGCGGAGCCTAGCGGGGAAATGTGTGCGGTGAGAGGTGGGCGGAGCTTAGCTGGGCTATGTGTGCGGTGAGAGGTGGGCGGAGCCTAGCGAGGTAATGTGTGCGGTGAGAGGTGGGCGGAGCCTAGCGAGGTAATGTGTGCGGTGAGAGGTGGGCGGAGCCTAGCGGGGCTATGTGTGCGGTGCAAGGTGGGCGGAGCCTAGCGGGGCTATGTGTGTGGTGAGAGGTGGGTGGAGCCTAGCAAGGCCATGTGTGCGGGCGGCAGAGTGCAAAGTGGGTGGAGCCTAGCGGGGCCATGGGGCGCTGAGGACGTCAGTGCCGGGGACTGCATGGCTGGGGACAGCTGAGTGTGTGTGTGTGTGAGTGTGTGTGTGTGTTTGTCTACATGCCGAGTGCAGGAGGGGGCGGAGCCTAGCGAGGAAGTGTTGGCTTCCTACACATGTAACCAGGATAAATATCGGGTTACTAACTAAAGCGCTTTGCTTGGATACCCGATGTTTATCTTGGTTACCAGCTTCTGGCAGGCTGCCAGCGATGGCTCCCTGCACACTGTAGCTGTAAAAAGCCCTGCTTTTTTGCTTATAGAACCGTTCTCGAATGTAACTCGAACTATCGAGCTTTTAGCAAAAAGCTCGAGTTCTAGTTCGATCTAGAACACCCCCCAAAATCACTCGAACCGCAAACTGGCGAACCTCGAATCGCGCTCAACTCTAGTTACGATCACATATGATATCGTATGCGAAATCGTAACGTGTAAAGCAGGCTTTAGAGACACACCTGTGGATGTATTTTAATGCAGAACAGAAAGACACTGCTTCTTTATGTACCATCATTAGAAAATCAAAAGAAATCAGCCAAGATCTCAGGAAAATTGTGGACTTGCACAAATCTGGTTCATCCTTGGGTGCAATTGCCAGGTACCTGAAGGTGCCTCTTTCATCTGTGCAAACAATTATATGCAAGTACAAACAAGATGGGAATGGCCAGTCAACATACTGCTCAGGAAGGAGACGGGTTCTGTGTACCAGAGATGAACATGCTTTGGTCAGACATGTGCAGATCAACCCAAGAACAAAAGCAAAAGACCTTGGGCAGATGCTCGTGGAAGCTAGTTATATTGTGTCATTATCCACAGTGAAACAAGTATTGTATCAATATGGGCTGAAAGGCCACTCTGCCAAAAAAGTCATTACTGCAAAAGAAACATAAAAAAGCCGGATTAATGTTTGAAAATGCACACATGAACAAAGACTTTAATATATGGAGACATGTCCTGTGGTCTGAGAACCTAAAATTGAACTGTTTGGCCATAATGACAATCGTTACATTTGGAGGAAAAAGGGAGAAGCTTTGAAGCCTATGAACACCATTCCAACTGTGAAACACGGCGGGGGGCTACATCATGTTGTGGGGCTGTTTTCCTGCAGGAAGGCATAGTGCACTTCACAAAATAGATGACATCATGAGGAAAGAATTTTATGTGGCAATACTGAAGCAATTTCTCAAGGCATCAGCTAGTGACTTAAAGCTTGGGTGGAAATGGATGTTACAAATGGACAATAACCTAAAGCATACTGCCAAACTGGTTACAAAGTGGCTTAAGGATAGCAAAGTCAATGTTGTGGAGTGGCCATCACAAAACCCTAGTCTCAATCCTATTGAAAATGTATGGGCAAAGCTGAAAAGGGCAGTGCAAGCAAGACAACCTACAAACATGGTGCAGTTACACCAGTTCTGTCAGGAAGAATGGGCCCAAATTCCTACCAAGTATTGTGAGAAGCTTGTGAAAGCTAAGTTTAAGGGCAATGGTACCAAATACTAATGAAATGTATGAAAACTTTTGACTTTTCAGAAAGTAATAAAAATGCATTAAAACATTCTCTCATTATTCTGGCATTTGGCAAATATTAATAATATTGGTTCCTAATTGACCTAAAACGGGAAAGGTTTATTCTGATTTCATGTCAGATAATGAGAAAAACCTGCAGATGTGTCTTTATAGAGAGTGGAAGTAAACATCTGGTTTCAACTGTATATCCCTCAGACTGCTCCCCATATATATCCCATCCTGCTCCCTAAATGTTCTCCACCCTGGTTCCCTTATGTTCCTTATACTGGTCCTCGTATGTCTGCCATCTGGAGACTTCAAGAGAAATAGATCCAGATCCAAAAATTAATAAATCCAAGATACAAAATTATAGTGCAAAGGGGAAAATTGCTGATCCTAAGGAGGGGGTTGAATTGCTATAGACCAGAAATGGCAAATGGACATAGGCACGCGCAGAATCGGACTGGCTACTGGAGAAACCTCCAGTAATACCAGCCCTGGCTGCGGTTACCTGCACTGAACTCCGGAGCTCTCACCTGAGCTCAGGAGTGCAGCCTGGACTGAACTCAGGGTTTGCAGGACTGCACCGCGAGTGCCGACTGATTCCCCGGCGATTGCGGTTCAGTTCATGTCACAGCTGCGGATAGGCCGGTCTGAACTCTGAAGCTCAGGTAACAGCTTCAGAGTTCAGCCCGGCCTGTCCGCAGCTGCCATGAACTGAACCGCAATCGCCATGGAATCATTCTGCAAACAACGAGTTCAGTCCAAGCTGCACTGCGGAGCTCAGGTGAGAGCTTCTCAGTGAAGGTAACCGCAGCCAGGCCTGGTATTACTGAAGGTTCCTCCAGTAGCCAGTCCGACACTGGGCACATGTTTCAAACTGAACGTCCTTTGACAAAGCAACAATTCCTTTTTTCAGATCCTCAGGGAATTCTTTGCCATGAGGAGCCATGCTGAGCTTCCAGTGACAAGTATGAGAGAGTCTGTGAGCGATAATGTGCCGCTCCTGTGGAAGCAGCCGAGCTCTCAGTGGCTCAAGGGTCTCCGTGCAGCCACTCAAATGAAGGGGGTATTTACAAGGGATTAAAGAGTTCCTGATGCCACCTGTGGTGTACGGTAATTTGGGGAGTACCTCCGCTGCCGCTGGGAGTACCCGGGGTGATGAAGTGGGGCAGCAAGATGTTGTAACTCTCCACGGGTAGGGGTAATGCCCCGGGACTCGGTGATAGGGGTGCCATGGGGTGCAGGGATCGCTCTCATACTCACTCAGTCCATTAAGCAGACACTGACAACTGGTAAACCAAGCCTCTGGACACCACTGCCACTGAGGGGAGCAAGTTCGGGTCCCATCCCCAATGGTGCTGCTTGATGATCTGTGACCTGCCTCCTGGCACTAAGTTTACTTCTCTGGTGGTCCCGGTAGTGTGAAACTTGCCGGGTCCCGCTCCCCACTATGGCTAAGTGTGGGAGCTTGCTCTCAGGGCTCACGCTTGGGATTTTCTGGACTGTTTTGGATGGAAAGTCCTATCCCCCTCGTTGCGCTAGCGCCCCGATTTTGGAGCTGTTGTGAACGAATCTCGAAGGCTCCGTTCTCCACGGGTGAATTATCGGGTTGCCTGAAGCTACTCCCCGACCTAGGGTCCACGTACCCCGTCGTGCCTCGGACCCGGACCGGTGATTGTGCAAGGCCGCCGGCTGTCCTGCTCGACAGATCTGAGCCCCTTGCCACGATCCCCTGCGACCGGGGGTCCGACTCCTGTAGGCCCAGACCACCGTCTGCAAACCTAAACAGTTTCTTATGGGAGTCCCCGCTCCCGACCTCCTCAGAACTCCTCACAGCTCGAGAGCCACTTCTAAACTCTCTACTACACACCCTGACTACACTCCTCACCTTCCCTCCCTAACCCCCCAGGCGGGCGACTCTATTCCACTCAAGCCGTCCACTGGTGTGTTTGGTGGGTGTGGTGCAGGGTGTATCTAGGATTTGATTAGTTGATGGAGGCAACACCATTTGGTTAGGGACCCATAACCAAGAGGAAGGTGGATACTCCACAGGAGGGTAGATTGTGCAATACCCTGTGATGACCTGATAATCCAGAAGCATCACAATAACACCAAAGGTAGTGTGCCGCCCCCATGGCAGCAGCCGAGCTGCTCGGATTCGGGTTTGCTGTGGCTCGAGGGTTTCCGGACTCGGGGGTCATGTGGCCACTCAAATGAAGGGGGTATTTACAGGGGGATTGATGTATATTTTGTGATGCCATCAGTGGTGTACGGTAAATTGGCCGCTGGGAGTACCCGGGATGATGAAGTGGGGCAGCAAGGTGTTGTAACCCTCCATGGGTAGGGGTATGCCCTGGGACTCGGTGATAGGGGTGCCGTGGGGTGCAGGGATCACTCTCGTACTCACTCAATCCATTAAGCAGACACTGGCAGGAAACTAGCCAGGTCTTTCACCGGGAAGGAACAACCACGGGAAGGGCAGTCTCCAGTCAAGGAAACTGCCTATGCCAAAACATGGTATCAAACCTGGCTAGTTTCCTGGCAGCGTTGAGAAACATGTGATGGTGTCTCCGCGGCTTTCTTGTTTGCATGTTTCCCAGGGGGCATTGCTCTAGAATCACTGCGTTGAGAAACACGAGATGGTGTCTCCGCGGTGTGGATGTTGATCTCCCTAAGGTCAACCATCCTTGCTTATGTAGTATTCTACTAGGCATTGCTCCCACTAGCCAGATTCCTACTCCACACTGATGAGGGGCAAATACCCCGAAACAGCTGTCTGTAGATGGAAACCATGTTTTGGCATAGGCAGTTTCCTTGACTGGAGACTGCCCTTCCTGTGGTTGTTCCTTCCCAGTGAAAGACCTGGCTAGTTTCCTGGCAGCGTTGAGAAACATGTGATGGTGTCTCCGTGGCTTTCTTGTTTGCATATTTCCCAGGGGCCATTGCTCTAGAATCACTGCATTGAGAAACACGTGATGGTGTCTCCGGGGTGTGGATGTTGATCTCCCTAAGGTCAACCATCCTTGCTTATGTAGTCTTCTACTAGGCATTGCTCCCACTAGCCAGATTCCTACTCCACACTGATGAGGGGCAATTACCCCGAAACAGCTGTCTGTGGATGGATACCATGTTTTGACTTAGGCAGTTTCCTTGACTGGAGACTGCCCTTCCCGTGGTTGTTCCTTCCCGGTGAAAGACCTGGCTAGTTTCCTGGCAGCGTTCAGAAACATATGATGGTGTCTCCGCGGCTTTCTTGTTTGCATTAAGCAGACACTGACAACCGGTAAACCAAGTCCCTGGACACCGCTGTCACTGAGGGGAGCTCGTCAGGCTCCCATCCCCAATGGTGCTGCCTCGTGATCCGTGACCTGCCTCCTGGCACTTAGTTTAACTTCAACTTAATGGCCCGGTAGTGTGTTACTAGCCGGGCCCCGCTCCCTACTATAGTTAACTATGGGAACTTGCTCTCAGGGCACACGCTTGGGATTTTCTGGACAGCTGTGGTTTGGAAAGTCCTATCCCCTTCGTTGCGCTAATGCCCTGATTCTGGAGTGGTTGTGAACGAATCATAAAAGCTCCGTTCTCCTCAGGTGAATTATCGGGTTGCCTGAAGCTACTCACAGACCTAGGGTCCGTGTACCCCGTCGTGCCTGCAGCACCAGACTGGTGATGGTGCTAGGCTGCCAGCTGTCCTCCTCGACAGTTCCAGGCAGGCACCTTGCCACGATCCCCTTCGACCGGGGGTCCGACTCCTCTAGGCCCAGACCACCGTCTGCAACCTAGACAGTTCCTTCAGGAGTCACCGCTCCCGACCTCCTCTCACTTTCACATCTCACTACACACTACATTACCCTGATTACACTCCTCACCTCCTCTCCCTGACTCCCCCAGGTAGGCGACTCTATTCCACTCAAGCCGTCCACTGGTGTGTCTGGTGGGTGTGGTGCAGGGTGTATCTAGGATTTGATTTGCTGTTGGAGGCAACACCATTAGATAGGGGCCCAGAACCAAGAGAGAGGTGGAATACTGCACAGAAGGGCAGCTTGTGCAGTATCCTGTGAAGACCTGATAGTCCAGGGGCGTCACTGTAGCACACCTGCTCCCAATTCACAGAATCCTTACAACATACTCACAAAGACCATTTTTAATCAGAGGTACAAAATTTTTATTGAGACATGATTAAGAACATAAACACACAGACATGTTAAAAAATACGTAAAAAGAGGTGTGATAAAAAGGTCTGTCACAATTGAAAGGACATAATAATCCACATAATGGTCAATCCTGATACATGATATCATGTATATATCATGTACGATCATTGGAGTGGTGTGGGGGTCTGTCCACATAATATATACCTCTATCAACTGGTCTCTTTTCATACTGATCATGTGTATATGCTAGGAATTAGTTAATATACTTTCTAGACTGAGTTCTCTTTCATAGTTAGTTAAAAGTATAATTGTTACAGCTTTACCAGTGTTTTGGTCATTTAATATAATGATACTATTTATATAAATTCATTTTTCCACACTGCCTTTTGTGTGTTTCCCCTTTTACAATTAAATAAATCTGACTTATATATTGGGGATAGTGAGTGTGACGACATGGACTCTCATGGGTTAAAGTTTCTTAAAATTCAGCCAGACAGCATGATAGATTGTCTATAGACGGGGGAGAAGTCCCTCATTGTTTTTACAAGACTCTTGTCAACTCAATGTAATTGTGTTGGCCACTGAAAGCCAGACGTATTGTTCTCCAGACTTTTCCAGTAACCATTGTATTGTAGTTGTGTATTGCTAATGTGATTACCTTAGTAGCCATTGTTGAGTCTGTGACTTGCAGACTCCATGTAGATATCTTCAGTCTTTCTATGCACATCATTTAAATGATCATTGTCCATGCAGCTTGAGATTCATCCAATGGGAGAGGCGCTCTTGTCCAACCAATCGATGAGGACGCAGTGTATCTAAGGCTGTGGCTATAAAAGGGATTTCTTTAAGCCACCAGGTTGTTGATGGATGCTGATGGATCCAGTCTAAGCTCTTTGGAGCTGACTAGAGGATCAGGATATCTTATGGCTTCAATCTAGGGACTCCGGTTCCGGTTGGAGACCATATCCACAGCCTACGGATTTCGACTCCGGCTGCCAGGATTGTATCATCATACCAGGACTACCTAAGGAGGACACTCAGGTTGGGACAGTTCAGTCACCTGTTACAGAGTTTGCAGACCTCAGCCAGCTTCCTAAATCTGGCATTATTCTTTTCTCGGTGGGTGCCCGCCAAAAGCGGGGTGCTGCTGGATTTGAGTAAATAGCCCTGGAACCTCTGAGGCATGGACATTCTAAATCCCTGGCGAGCCAGCGGAAGGGTGAGACTCTGTTGCCTGTTACATTTGTGTGTTTTGCTGGTTATGTGCCGTTAATTGTTTGGGGATCCAATAAAGTCTAATTGTTGTGGTTCCCTCACCCTGTGTTGTCTGAGTAGTGTTACGCCCACGGGTAAGGAGGCCGGCGTTCAGTTGGGATGAGCCCTGAGCCACGCTGTCTTTCTAAAGGCGGCAGGTTTTAGTGGACGAGAGCACCCACTGAGCCCCGTGTCTCCACAGTGAGCATTATAGCTCTTTTTCTTCTTTAAGCAACACTCGGAATAACATGTAGAACTCCATTTAACAATGTATATCATATATCAGGATTGACCATTATGTGGATTATTATGTCCTTTCAGTTGTGACAGACCTTTTTATTACACCTTTTTTTATGTATTTTTTAACATGTCTGTGTGTTTATGTTCTTAATCATATCTCAATAAAAATGTTGTACCTTTGATTAAAAATGGTCTTTGTGAGTATGTTGTAAGGATTCTGTTGAGGTTTGCTCAAAGACCACATTATATGTCTTTTTGACAAAAGGTTTCCTCCTTGTGGATTAATGCTCCCCATTCACACCTGAGATCTTGTAACACCAATTGAAAAGAGAAGAGAAAAACCAGTGCCAGTGGTGTAAATATTTATGGCGGTGTAGAATTATTTAGGGGACACATCAAATTTACAAACTGACTACTTTATATTGTATCAAAGTATCATTTTTCAGTGTTGTGTCATTAATATATATATATAATTGTATTTTTTGTTTTATAAGACTGACTGGATTATAAGATGAACTCCAAATTTAGAGATAAAAAAAATATATATATGGGGTCCGTTTTATAATCCGGTGGTGTCTTTCCAGGGAGGTGGGGTGGCAACGGTGGTGGAGTGGGGTCACAGGAGGCAGGGTGATATAATATTCAGTAGTCAGTGTGAAGCTTGTATAACAGTGTAACTTTGGTGCCCTCTAAGTAACTCAACACACAGTCAAGTACTGTCACCTATATTACGTAATTTTGAATTAGCTCCTTGTTGTTGAGACCACAATAAACTTTGTTTGCATCATATCTTATGGTGTGTGCGTGGTGAATTACACTTGGTATTTCAAAATAGATGTATGAGTGTTGCCAGCATCGCTGCAGAGGTTATTTAGTACAGTGTGTGGCGTATGGTCGGAGCACTGTCATCCCAGAAGGAAGCCTCTTCTAAAGATAATGCACAAGAAAGCCTGCTAACAGTTTGCTGAAGACAAGCAGGCTAAGGGCATGGATTACTGGTTCAGATGGTGTCAAGCATGTGTGGTGACAACCAAGGGAGGAGTATAAAGACAAGTGTGTCCTGCCTACAGTCAGGCATGGTGGACGGAGTGTCATGGCTTGGGGCTACATGAGTGCTGCCAGCTGTGGGGAGCTACAGCTTATTGAGAGAACCATGAAAGCCAACATGTACTGTGACATACTGAAGCAGAGCAGGATCACCTCCCTTTGGAAAGAGCAGAATTCCAACATGATAATGACCTCAAACACACTACCGAGGCGACCATTGCTATGTTAAAGAAATTAAGGGTAAAGGTGCTGGACTTGCCAAGCGTCTCCAGACATAATGTTACGAGTGTGTCACGGCCTGATGAGATCTCATGGCAACCTGGGATTAGAAAATCACTGCACATTGTGGATCACAGATCCGCTTTAGTGCCTGCTCATCATTTACCCTGAGTTGGAGCATATTTCATTCCATGCGATACTGAAGGGGTTAAGGTGCCATTCTATCCTGCAGTGATCTAACAGGTAGTTTTAACCTCAGCTGCAGCCACTTCCTCCTGCTATAAATATCCACTCCTCACTCTTCTCTATGCCGGCTATAGCTCATTCCTATACAGACCCTGTTCCAGAAGCTCATCGCTGCAAACCTGTGGTGTCATTACTATTGCAGCTGTGAAGTTTCCTATGGAAGAATCCAAGGAGTAATTTTTGTTGTGTCTTTCCCCACCTGTTTGCCTTACCTTCCTAGTGTTGTATTTTTATAGTAGCGAGACTAGGGTCTCACTGGCCTTCACTAGTCAGGGTGAGTCCAGGCATGTAATCAGAGTACGGGGGTAAAGACCTGTCTAGGGACCTTAGGAAGTGCAAGGATGAGCCTCAGGTGAGTGTTAGGAGGTGATCCCTCTGCCCTCTCCCTAAAAAAAGGGCCTATCATTATATTGTTTCCCTGTTGTAATCCTTGTGCTGTATCACCCTCATTACCCAAGGATAATGTCACTCCCCTTTCCCCCTTTGTGACATTTCCCTTGTGTTCCCACTGTGTTGTGCACTCACTGGGAGCCCCCTTTCTTCCTGGCTTAACACCTGTAGTCACATTGTGACACCTAAACCCTATTGGGCATCTGTGAGGCCTCCTCAAATGGAAGATAGAGGACCGTAAGATCTCTAACATCCACCAGCTATGTGATGTCGTCATTGAGGATGGAAGAGGATACAGCGGATCTGGTGAACTCCATTCCCAAGAGAGATCAGACAGTGTATGAAAATAATGGTGGTCACATAAAATACTGAAAGTGTGAGGAGTACTTTGTTATATACGTTAGATATGTTCAATTCACTTATCCTGAAGGTGGAGGACCCCAAGGTCTCTAACATCCACCAGCTCCTTCATGTTGTCATGGAGGATGGGAGAGGATCCATCGGCTCCCCTGCATCTCTAGTGACCTTCATGCCTAAGAGAGTTAAGGCAATGCTTGAAAATAATGGCAGCCACACAAAATATTGAGACTTTAGGCACAATTGCGCCATTCACATTTAGGGGTGTACTCACTTATATTGCAAGCCGTTTTCACAGTAATGGCTTTGTTGAGTTATTTAGAGGGCACTGTTATACAAGCTGTACACTGACTGCTGTACATTGTATCCGAGTATTATACTGTATCTTCAGTGTTGTCCCATGAAAAGAAATAATAAAATATTTATAAAAGTGTGAGGAGTACTTTCATATATACTGTACATATCTTCAATTCACTTATATCTTTATGTACCAGCCTCTCTATTTAGGAGTATTACTGAACATTGCCAAATTTTTAATGAGGTTTTATATGTTGTGCATATAATTAGATCATTTATTCTTTCACTAGTTGCCTCACAGTGATTACGATGCAAACTATGGGATTTTTATATATTTTTAAAAGGATATTCTAAAAATGTGAATCATTTAATTGGTTTCATAAACGTCTACAAAGAATATTACGGTGCCACATATAAGTTTTGTTGCACAATTTCTCCACTCTTGTGAATTCCCATTGGCTGAAATGGACAATGATCTCATAACCAGGTTCTAGTGACATCACAGAACGAAGAATGTTAGGATCATGAATGCTCCATCACATTAGACATCAGCATCGTGAAGAAAGCGTGTCAAGACGTCCTCAGGAGCTCCTCCAAGTAACACCATGGACATTAACCCAAATAATCTGAATACTTTTGATGATCAGGAAGACATGATCGCTGAGAGTACGCGTCTAAGATCTGAAAACGCAGAACTGTGCCGAATGATGGAGCTAATGCAGGAGAACATGGAGCTTCAGTATATTTTAAAAGACCATGAAAAGTCAGCTAAATGCATGATACATCCGGGACAACAGAAGAAAGACCACAAGAGTAATGGCGGCTTTGCACGTTGCGACATTGCACGTGCGATGTCGATGGGGTCAAATCGAAAGTGACGCACATCCGGCGTCGCAGTCGATATCGCAACGTGTAAAACCTTTTTGATACGATGAACGAGCGCAAAAGTGTTGTTATCGTATCATCGCTGCAGCCTCCCACATTTCCATAATGCCGGTGCAGCGACAGGTATGATGTTGTTCCTCGCTCCTGCGGCAGCACACATCGCTGTGTGTGAAGCCACAGGAGCGAGGAACTTCACCTTGCCTGCCGCCGGTTGCAATGAGAAGGACGGAGGTGGGCGGGATGTTTACATCCTGCTCATCTCCGCCCCTCCGCTTCAATTGGCTGCCTGCCGTGTGACGTCGCTGTGACGCCGCACGACCCGCCCCCCTAAGGAAGGAGGCGGGTCGCCGGCCAGAGGGACGTCGCACGGCAGGTAAGTGCGTGTGAAGCTGCCATAGCGATAATAATCGCTACGCCAGCTTTCACTAGATATCGCACGTGCGACGGGGGGCGGGACTATTGCTGCAGCATCGGTAACACATTGTTGCCGATGTCGCAACGTGCAAAGCCCGCCTAAGGCTGGGATTACACATATAGATTTCCACCTAATAAAAAGTTGTAGTGTAATATGTGGTTTCCTAAAAGAATTGATGTAATCTCAGTGGTGTTGGCCACACATTGACATTAAGGTATACATTCATGGAAGCGATGTAGGACCTGCTCTATGCGGGTGTCCATGTATAAGTACATATCCCTGGTACAGATACATTATGGTTTGGCTCATAAATCCAACCATTGAGCTAGAAGAAATAAGAATGATGGGAATTAAAATTTAGAGGAATTTTCTCAAATAAACTGTCCAGAATATTCCATGACATAAGGTGTTTTCGACCTACTTTTAATATGATATACATATATATTCTTTTATATATATATATATATATATATATATATAAATATATATATATATATATATATAATTGCCTTATTCTGTCTGTCTGTCTGTCTGTCATGCTTCAAAATTGTGTCCTTCCGGTGACATTGTGTCCTTACGGTGACACAAAGCTGATTGGCCGCTGGGCTCGCCATGGCCCCGCCCCCCCACACCGATTGGCCGCTCGCCCAGGCTGCGCCCCCACACGGATTGGCCAGCCGCTCGCCCAGGCTCCGCCCCCCCCACAGATTGGCCTCTCGCCCCGGCACCCTGCAGGCATTGGCAACTTGGCCACGCCACGCCCCGCCCCCCTCACGCAATGGACGTTAGCTCTGCCCCCTCCCCCCCCCCCGCGCATTCCCCGAACTGACACGGTCACGGCTCCCAGGTGAGTACTGTACAACCCCCCCCCAACGGGAGCCCACATCAGCGTACGCCGCCAACCCAGCCGACACTTACCCTCGCATTGCTGGCCTTGCCGCCGTGTGCTGGTGTGGGCTCCCGTGCGAGTGGGGGACGTGATGCGCTGGTAACCATGCTAGCATAGTTACCAGCACATCAAGGTCCTGCAGCGGCGGAAGATCCACACGCACACACATAACAGCACACACACATACACACACATCAGATCACACTCACTCTCACAAACACCTCACACACACATCGCATCCACACACTCACAGCATCCGGCGATATCGCTTGCTTCTCGGCCTCGATACTGTGCTGTTGTGACCTTCCAGGACCTGCCGGAGGATCACATGGCCAGAAGCATGTGGTATCTCCGGATGTTGTGAGTATGAGCACGTATGTGCAATATAGTCAATGTGTGTGTGTGTGAGTGTATGCGATCGGGTGTGTGTCGGTGTGTGTGAGTGTATGCGATCGGGTGTGTGTCGGTGTGTGTGAGTGTATGCGATCGGATCTGTGAGTGTCGGCAGAGGAGCATGGCGTGCTGGAGGAGGCTGGGAGGAGAGAGGCTGATCCTGGGGAAGGCTGGGATGGGGAGGCTGATGCTGGGGACAGAGAGGCTGATGCTGGGATGAGAGAGGCTGATGCTGGGGACAGAGGCTGATGCTGGGGACAGAGAGGCTGATGCTGGGGACAGAGAGGCTGATGCTGGGGACAGAGAGGCTGATGCTGGGATGAGAGAGGCTGATCCTGGGGAAGGCTGGGATGGAGAGGATGATGCTGGGGACAGAGAGGCTGATGCTGGGGACAGAGAGGCTGATGCTGGGGACTGAGAGGCTGATGCTGGGGACTGAGAGGCTGATGCTGGGGACAGAGAGGCTGATGCTGGGATGAGAGAGGCTGATCCTGGGGAAGGCTGGGATGGAGAGGCTGATGCTGGGGACAGAGAGGCTGATGCTGGGGACAGAGAGGCTGATGCTGGGGACAGAGAGGCTGATGCTGGGGACAGAGAGGCTGATGCTAGGGACAGAGAGGCTGATGCTGGGGACAGAGAGGCTGATGCTGGGGACAGAGAGGTTGATGCTGAGGACAGAGAGGCTGATGCTGGGGACAGAGAGGCTGATGCTGGGGACAGAGAGGCTGATGCTGGGGACAGAGAGGCTGATGCTTGGGACAGAGAGGCTGATGCTGGGGACAGAGAGGCTGATGCTGGGGACAGAGAGGCTGATGCTGCGGGGAGAGAGGCTGATGCTGGGAGGAGAGAGGCTGATGCTGCGGGTAGAGAGGCTGATGCTGGCGCAGCATGGCGGATGGAGCACGTTTGGGAGTGCGCAGCATGGCGGATGGAGCACGTTTGGGAGTGCGCAGCATGGCGGATGGAGCACGTTTGGGAGTGCGCAGCATGGCGGATGGAGCACGTTTGGAAGTGCGCAGCATGGCGGATGGAGCACGTTTGGGAGTGCGCAGCATGGCGGATGGACCACGTTTGGGAGTGCGCAGGATGGGAGATGGAGCACGATGGGGGGTGCGCAGCATAGGGGATGGAGCACGTTTGAGAGTGCGCAGCATGGCGGATGGAGCACGTTTGGGAGTGCGCAGCATGGGGGATGCAGCACGATGGGGAGTGCGGAGTATGGCGGATGTAGCACGTTTGGGAGTGCGCAGCATGGCGGATGGACCACGTTTGGGAGTGCGCAGCATGACGGATGCAGCACGTTTGGGAGTGCGCAGCATGGGAGATGGAGTACGATGGGGGGTGCGCAGCATAGGGGATGGAGCACGATGGGGAGTGCGCTGCACGGGGGATGGAGCACGATAGGGAGTGCGGAGTATGGCGGATGGAGCACGTTTGGGAGTGCGCAGCATGGCGGATGGAGCACGTTTGAGAGTGCGCAGCATGGCGGATGGAGCACGTTTGGGAGTGCGCAGCATGGGAGATGGAGCACGATGGGGAGTGCGCAGCATGGCGGATGGAGCACGTTTGGGAGTGCGCAGCATGGGGGATGGAGCACGATGGGGAGTGCGCTGCATGGCGGATGGAGCACGATGAGGAGTGCGGAGTATGGCGGATGGAGCACGTTTGGGAGTGCGCAGCATGGCGGATGGAGCACGTTTCGGAGTGCGCAGCATGGCGGATGGAGCACGTTTCGGAGTGCGCAGCATGGCGGATGGAGCACGTTTGGGAGTGCGCAGCATGGCGGATGGAGCACGTTTGGGAGTGCGCAGCATGGGGGATGGAGCACGATGGGGAGTGCGCAGCATGGGGGATGGAGCACGTTTGGGAGTGCGCAGCATGGGGGATGGAGCACGATGGGGAGTGCGCTGCATGGCGGATGGAGCACGTTTACGAGTGCGCAGGATGGGAGATGGAGCACGATGGGGGGTGCGCAGCATAGGGGATGGAGCACGATGGGGAGTGCGCTGCATGGGGGATGGAGCACGATGGGAAGTGCACACCTCCCCCAACACACACACGCGCGCGCACTGCACAACACACCACACACACACACTGGGAACCACAAACAACTGCCCTACACAGACACCCACACACAGACAACGCTGCACACACAAATATACGCACATACCGCACAACACACACATTGCACAAAACATACCTCCCCCCAAAACACACCACACATACACAAACCGCGCAACACACACACAACGCTACAGACACACAGCGCTCCACAAACAACGCAACACACAAACAACACCGCTCTCACCCCCCGCCACACCCAGACAACACCCAGAACATGTACAGCGCCCTACACAAACACTTGGTAACTACACACAACAACATCTATATATATATATATATATATATATATAACAAAAATCATACATGAACTACACAATACGTAAATTCTAGAATACCCGATGCGTAGAATCGGGCCACCTTCTAGTATATATATATATATATATATATATATTCTAGACAGGAAACAGCCACATGGATTTGACTATGAATGTAAATTGTGTTTCCTATACCTGAATTTTCTTAATTTATGGGTTTTTTTTTATTATCACCCAATATTTTAGATAGCATTTTTGCAAATTTACATTAGGCTTATATCTATATCTGATTACTAGAAACCATTCGTACAATGCCCATAGGGAGCCACCACAAACCCATGGAGCAAGAACTTATATTCTTCTTGAGTCAAGTGTTAAGGAGATCTTAGTAGTTTAGGGTTTATGGAACAATCCATGGCAGAGGAACCTTTAGGAAGGGACCTTGCCCTGGCACAGAGTAGACTATAGACACAAGTGTACATAGAGTATAGGCACGCCAGGTCACCAGTGGACCAGGGGTGCACCATCCATGAGGGCCAAGTTAGACCCTAACTCCATGATTTTATTTGACTATTCCAGTTATCGAAGACAGAAAACAAAAGATGGACTCCTGCCCCCCTCTAGGTGAGTAGTTGGATATTAGCTACCAAATACCCCCCGGGCACAGGGTGCAAGTTTCAATTTGCACTGATTCAATTATTCTTAAGCCTTTACCTGATTTTACTAATTATTTTTTGCAGACTTTGAAAAAGTGAAGAAATGTCAGCGCATCGTAGGCGAGATGGCCTTTCAGCTGGACCGCCGGATACTGTGTGCCATCTTCCTGGAGCAACATCGATTGTATGGATACCAGGTGGCTAATATAGAAGAGAAGATTTTACAGGTGAGAAACCTAAATTAAATCAGTGATTATTACAGTGGTCTTGTGCTCATGTAACAGCACATCATCACTGCAAGAAAAATCTGATCACCACCAAAGTCGTGCTGCTAAATGGCTAGAAAATTAAAAAGAATATTGGTTATTTTTTTTTTTTACACTTCTTATAGTTATCTCTAAAGCCTTGGGTAAGTGAGAAAAAGGATGCAAATGAATGAAAAAGAGGAAATACAAAAATTGAAAAGGTCTATGCTAAATGTATATTGATGGTCTCTTTCATGTTCGCAGGTGACTACATGCCCACTGACCGGCAAAGTGGACGAGAACTTAAGATCCGACTTGTACCAACGTTACAATCAAACGATGAGTCATCTGAAGAAATTGGGCTATAACCCCGCGGTGCACGGCTATTTTACGGAATACCTAGTCTACACATATGGGATCATAAAGGACAGACAAGCTGGAATCGATGACCTTTCCTCCTTTAATGACCCAGAATACCTGAGCAAGATGGTACTGGAGTGCATGCCATGTGATAAGACAAATGACATCCTAATAATTCTCAAGTGTCTGGCATATTTTGCCAAGGAGAATGGAACGTGCTTGTTCATTTGATCATTATGGGGTTAACGTTCACATGCATGAGCCAACCACAAATAAATGCTGCCAACACCATCTGAATAATGAGTCTTGTTCACTGAGTTCTTTGCTGATTTATATTGGTCATCATTTTGGCTATGCGATCAGGAGATATAATCCTTCTATGGTGGAAAAAAAAGACATACAAGCAGGGCCACCATCAGGACATTACAACCTTGACTCCTGTATGGGGCCCGGTGAGCAGAAGCCAGAAGGGGGGGGGCTCTGACAGCCCAGGCCCCTCCCCTTTCATTCCTCTGCTTACCGGGCCCCAGGGAGAGGAGCCACCACGCCATCAGGGTCATGAGGGGAGTCCAGGAGGCTCATAGAGAGATACCCTCTCTCTTCCTGCTCTGCACTGATCTATGTGATCAGTGCAGAGCAGGACAGGAAACATCAGACCAAAATGGCGGATGTAGGAGCTGAGAAGATGAAGGACCTTTCAGGTCATCTGACTACTCATGTGCCTGCTCACATGACCAGAGAGGTGAACTGGAAGGTCCTGTTGCTGTTCAGCTGCTGCAGCCTACATACAGGTCCCAGTGGCTATTCTCCTGTTCTGCACCAAGATGAGGTAAAGTATAATGTGTGTAAATAAATGTGCCTGTTGTAGGGCTGTGTGTGTATATGTGCATGTAGTCTGTGTAGCAGAGCTAAGTGTGTGTATATATGCATGTAGTCTGCATGTAGCAGAGCTGTGTGTGTATAAGTGCTTGTAGTCTGTGCATAGCAGAGCTATGTGTGTGTATATGTGCATGTATTCTGCATGTAGCAGAGCTATGAATGTGTATATTTGCATGTAATCTGCATGTAGCCGAGCTGTGTGTGTATATGTGCATGTAGTCTGTGTGTAGCAGAGCTGTGTGTGGGTATATGTGCATTTAGTCTGCATGTAGCAGAGCTGTGTGTATATGTGCTTGTATTCAGCATGCAGCAGAACTATGTGTGTATATGTGGATGTACAGTTAGGTCCAGAAATATTTGGACAGTGACACAATTTTCGCGAGTTGGGCTCTGCATGCCACCACATTGGATTTGAAATGAAACCTCTACAACAGAATTCAAGTGCAGATTGTAACGTTTAATTTGAAGATTTGAACAAAAATATCTGATAGAAATTGTAGGAATTGTACACATTTCTTTACAAACACTCCACATTTTAGGAGGTCAAAAGTAATTGGACAAATAAACCAAACCCAAACAAAATATTTTTATTTTCAATATTTTGTTGCGAATCCTTTGGCGGCAATCACTGCCTTAAGTCTGGAACCCATGGACATCACCAAACGCTGGGTTTCCTCCTTCTTAATGCTTTGCCAGGCCTTTACAGCCACAGCCTTCAGGTCTTGCTTGTTTGTGGGTCTTTCCGTCTTAAGTCTGGATTTGAGCAAGTGAAATGCATGCTCAATTGGGTTAAGATCTTGTGATTGACTTGGCCATTGCAGAATGTTCCACTTTTTTGCACTCATGAACTCCTGGGTAGCTTTGGCTGTATGCTTGGGGTCATTGTCCATCTGTACTATGAAGCGCCGTCCGATCAACTTTGCGGCATTTGGCTGAATCTGGGCTGAAAGTATATCCCGGTACACTTCAGAATTCATCCGGCTACTCTTGTCTGCTGTTATGTCATCAATAAACACAAGTGACCCAGTGCCATTGAAAGCCATGCATGCCCATGCCATCACGTTGCCTCCACCATGTTTTACAGAGGATGTGGTGTGCCTTGGATCATGTGCCGTTCCCTTTCTTCTCCAAACTTTTTTCTTCCCATCATTCTGGTACAGGTTGATCTTTGTCTCATCTGTCCATAGAATACTTTTCCAGAACTGAGCTGGCTTCATGAGATGTTTTTCAGCAAATTTAACTCTGGCCTGTCTATTTTTGGAATTGATGAATGGTTTGCATCTAGATGTGAACCCTTTGTATTTACTTTCATGGAGTCTTCTCTTTACTGTTGACTTAGAGACAGATACACCTACTTCACTGAGAGTGTTCTGGACTTCAGTTGATGTTGTGAACGGGTTCTTCTTCACCAAAGAAAGTATGCGGCGATCATCCACCACTGTTGTCATCCGTGGACGCCCAGGCCTTTTTGAGTTCCCAAGCTCACCAGTCAATTCCTTTTTTCTCAGAATGTACCCGACTGTTGATTTTGCTACTCCAAGCATGTTAGCTATCTCTCTGATGGATTTTTTCTTTTTTTTCAGCCTCAGGATGTTCTGCTTCACCTCAATTGAGAGTTCCTTAGACCGCATGTTGTCTGGTCACAGCAACAGCTTCCAAATGCAAAACCACACACCTGTAATCAACCCCAGACCTTTTAACTACTTCATTGATTACAGGTTAACGAGGGAGACGCCTTCAGAGTTAATTGCAGCCCTTAGAGTCCCTTGTCCAATTACTTTTGGTCCCTTTAAAAAGAGGAGGCTATGCATTACAGAGCTATGATTCCTAAACCCTTTCTCCGATTTGGATGTGAAAACTCTCATATTGCAGCTGGGAGTGTGCACTTTCAGCCCATATTATATATATAATTGTATTTCTGAACATGTTTTTGTAAACAGCTAAAATAACAAAACTTGTGTCACTGTCCAAATATTTCTGGACCTAACTGTATTTTTGCGTGTAGCAGAGCTGTGTATGTATATGTGCATATATTCTGCATGTATCAGAGCTGTATGTGTATATGTGCATGTATTCGGCATATAGCAGAGCTATGTGTATATACAGTACAGACCAAAAGTTTGGACACACCTTCTTATCTCTAGAACAACCATTAAGAGGAGACTTTGTGCAGCAGGCCTTCATGGTAAAATAGCTGCTAGAAAACCACTGCTAAGGACAGGCAACAAGCAGAAGAGACTTGTTTGGGCTAAAGAACACAAGGAATGGACATTAGACCAGTGGAAATCTGTGCTTTGGTCTGATGAGTCCAAATTTGAGATTTTTGGATCCAACCACCGTGTCTTTGTAGAAAAGGTGAACAGATGGACTCTACTTGCCTGGTTCCCACCGTGAAGCATGGAGGAGGAGGTGTGATGGTGTGGGGGTGCTTTACTGTTGACACTGTTGGGGATTTATTCAAAATTGAAGGCATACTAAACCAGCATGGTTACCACAGCATCTTGCAGCGGCGTACTATTCCATCCGGATAGCGTTTAGTTGGACCATCATTTATTTTTCAACAGGACAATGACCCCAAACACACCTCCAGGCTGTGTAAGGACTATTTAACTAAGAAGGAGAGTGATGGGGTGCTACCGATGACCTGGTCTCCACAGTCACCAGACCTGAACCCAATCGAGATGGTTTGGGGTAGCTGGACCGCAGAGTGAAGGCAAAAGGGCCAACAAGTGCTAAACATCTCTGGGAACTCCTTCAAGACTGTTGGAAAACCATTTCTGGTGACTACCTCTTGAAGCTCATCAAGAGAATGCCAAGAGTGTGCAAAGTATTAATGAAAGCAAAAGGTGGCTACTTTGAAGAACCTAGAATTTAAGACATATTTTCAGTTGTTTCACACTTTTTTAAGTATTTCATTCCACATGTTGTAATTCATAGTTTTGATACCTTCAATGTGAATCTACAACTTTCAGAATCCTGAAAATAAAGAAAACTCTTTGAATGAGAAGGTGTGTCCAAACGTTTGGTCTGTACTGTATATATATATATATATATATATATATATATATATACACACTGTATGTATATATATATATATATATATATATATATATATGTATATACGCATATGGCTGACAATTCTATTTGGGGCTCATCATTTTGATAACTCGAAAAACAGTGCATGCAGCTTTTTTTCGGGCTGTCAAAATGACGACTAGCAGGTAATGTTTGATTGGTGAGGACGGTTAGCAGAATTGGAGATTTTCCAAGAGTGGTGGTGGGACTGTTGAAGGTTCCTATTTTAAAGCCACACGTATTTTCCCACACATTCCTCAACTACAAAAAAAACAATTAATGGCAGCTATGAGTAAAAGCGCTCTCCCCCTCTTACCATCCCTATTCCATCATTTATATTCTCATTAATTCCTGTCAAGTCCACATTGTTACAGTTACTGTCAGTCACTTCTTTAGTATGATGAATAGTATTAAAGAGTTTTCTACAAGTTTTAGTTTTTTTTTAAAATTAGTACTAAAGGAACCTCAACTGTCTTCTCCACCTAATCTTTGGTCTCAGCAGCCACAGGCCAAATGTGCACAAAATATAGTCGCCACATCATGACCAGACCACATACAGTATTACCACCACATAGTGACTGAATAATACCACATACAAGGAGAAATACCACCACACCATGACCAAACCACATATTACCACCACACAGAGACTGAAATCTACAGACAAAGGAGAAATACCACCACACAAAGACAGGACCACATATTACACCACATAATGACTGAATAGTACCATATACTAGGCAAAAGTAACAACACACCAAGACCAGACCACATAATCCCACCACAATGGGAACGAATAGTACCAAATAGAAGGTAGAAATACTGTCACACCATGACCAGACCACACAATACTACTACATAGTGACTAAATAATACCACATACAAGGGACAAATACTGCCACACCATGACTGGACCACTTATTACCACCATAGAGTAACTTAAAAACACAATACTAATAACACTAATATTACCATCAGGGCCATTATACACAATACCTTGATATAGGCCATCAGGTGAACCAGCTGATATTATTTTTCAGTAAGTGGCAGAACTGCTTTCTAACTATTCAAAGATATCATAGAAATCATAGAATGTTAGGGGTACTTTACACGCTGCGACATCGCTAACGATATATCGTCGGGGAAACGTCGTTAGTGACGCACATCCAGTGCCGGTAGCGACATCGCAGCGTGTAACACAAATGAGCGACGATCAACGAGCGCAAAAACGTGCAAAAACGTTGCTCGTTGACACGTCGTTCATTTCCATAATATCGGTGCTGCTGCAGGTACGATGTTGTTTGTCGTTGCTGCGGCAGCACACATCGCTATGTGTGACGCAGCTGGAACAACAAACATCTCCTTACCTCCGTCCACCAGAAAAGGAGAAAGATAGGAGGTGGGCGGCATGTTCCGGCCTCTCATCTCCTCCCCTCCTTTTCTATTGGGCGGCGGTTCAGTGACGCTGCTGTGACGTCGCTGTGACGCTGAACAAACCGCCCACTTAGAAAGGAGGCAGTTCGCCGGTCACAGCGACGTCGCAGAACAGGTATGTGCGTGTGACGCTGCCGTAGCGATAGTGTTCGCTACGGCAAAGATCACCGCATATCACATGTGCGACGGCGGCGGGTGCAATCGCGCTCGACATCGCTAGCAAATGCTAGCGATGTCGCAGCGTGTAAAGTACCCCTTAGAGTTATAAAGGACCTCCAGTTATGAATCCACCTAATTGTAGCGTCGTCAATGCCATATTTGGTAATTTTTTTCAATAAGAATAGTATGAGATACTTTATCAAATGCTTTGCTGAAGCCAAAATTAGAGATGAGTGATCCTGCAGAGGATCAGATCGGTTCAGGATCGCCGAACCCGCATGGGTTCGCTGATCAGATCGGATTGACGATCCTAGCTGAACCCATTGAATACAATGGGAGGGAAAAAGGCATATACAACACCTGTCGGGGGGGCAAAAGCTACCAAAACAGCTAAATCCATTTGGCAGTGAAACCACATTTTTGTGGCACACCCATTAACTTCTTAGAATATTAACATAAGAAATATTGGATGAGTGACAAGAGTAAAGACCGCTTTACACGCTACGATATATCTAACGATATGTCGTCGGGGTCACCTCGTTAGTGACGCACATCCGGCATCGTTTGACATATCGTAGCGTGTAACACAAATGAGCGACTGTGAATGAGCAAAAATACTCACCTTATCGTTGCTCGTTGACACATCGCTCATTTTCAAAAAATCAAACGTCCTTCTGTGCTCCGGTTGTTCATCGTTCCCGAGGTAGCACACGTCGCTCCATGTGACATTCCGGGAATGATGAACTGCAGCTTACCTGCGTCCTGCGGGCAATGTGGAAGGAAGGAGGTGGGCGGGATGTTTACATCCCGCTCATCTCCGCCCCTCCGCTTCTATTGGCCGGCCGCTGTGTGACGTCGCTGTGACGCCGAACGTCTCTCTTCCTTCAGGAAGTGGATGTTCGCCGCCCACAGCAAGGTCGTTTGGAAGCTAAGTACGTATGACGGGGGTTTATGACTTTGTGCCACACGGGCAAGAAATTGCCCGTGCCGCACAAACGATGGGGGCGGGTGCGATCACTCATGCGATCGCACGAGAAATTGAAGTGTGTAAAGCAGCCTTAAGCCTGTTGCTCTGAGATCCCTGTCACTGCAGACAAGACAAAAATTGGAGACCCATCTTGGAGTCTCCACATTTCCAAAAATTATGAGCAGTTAGCAGGACAGTGGCATCAATTGCCCCTCAGTACTCATAGTGTCTGTGCACAGCAGTCAGCCATGGGCCATGCACCACACATGGTCTGGTTCAGCATCATTTTTCAAATGAAGAGGTACGTGGATGACTGACAGGTGTAGGCCTCTTGCTCTGAGTTCCCTCAACCAGAGACAAGACACAACTTGGAAACCCGGATAAAAGTCCCTATATTTCCAAAAATTTGGGGCAGACACCAGGACAGTTTCAGCAATTGCCCCAGAGTACCCATAGAATCTTTTGACAGCAGTGTTGCATGGGCCATGTGTTGCGGGCGGAGGGGACACGCTCGCCATGCTCGGGTCCGGGGCTTCTGCTGCTGCTCGGTGGCTCGAGCGGTGGACCGGACCCGGGGACTCGAGCAGCGCTCCTCGTCCACGAGTGAAAAGGGGGTGGTTTGTTTAGGGAGATAGTTCATGATGACGCCACCCACGAGTCGTGGTGATAATGGGCACCACCGGGGTCCGGTGGTGTAACGGGGAGGCTGGATGGCTGGGATGCAGGGTTGCAGGGACAACGCGGCGCGGTGCCGGATGGCACTGGTGTACTCACTCAGGCAGTCAATGACAGAGTCTCTGATAAACCAAACGGTTGGATGGACGGGTCCCGCAGGCGGCTGCAGTATTTTTGTGCTCTCCCCGGACGGCTGATGGTGGCTGTCTTTCCCTTCACCTGGTTAGAATGTTCTGACTCCTGTGGTTGCCCACCGGTAGTCTGCTCCCCGTTGTGTAGGTGCCGGAGGAGCCCGTTTTGCCCGCAGGCGCTGGCCCTTGGATCTCTAGCCTGTGGCGGTGGCTGTATATCCTCACGGTGTGGACTGTTGCCTTTTGTCGGGTCTTTGTTGTTAGGAAACCCCTGGGGTTCCGGTCACACTCGGATTTGACTGTTGTCGACAGCTCCAAGCCTAGTCGGGGTCCGATGGCCCTGCCTATGTGCTTAGCTTCACTCCACTCCCCGGTTCGGTACCGGCAGGCCACCGCCTGACCCCGGTCCTACGGTTTTGCAGAGTTCCACTAACTCCTGCAGACGACCACCACCGTCTGCCAACCTTGCTGTCAGTGCCTGGGCTCCAACCCAGACACCTGCAGTTTTTGGTCCTCTCACTTTCACCTCCAGACTTAACTAACTCCTTTTCCCGCCTCCAGGCCTGTGAACTCCTCGGTGGGCGGGGCCAACTGCCTGGCTCCGCCCCACCTGGTGTGGACATCAGATCCTGGAGGGAGGCAACAAGGGTTTTTGTTTGACTGTTGTGAATGTCTAGGGAAGGGGGTGTGTGTGTTGTTATGTCTGTGACTACCTGGCTAGTCCAGGGCGTCACATTCCCCCTTGGTGAAATGCAGACCGTCCGCGGGCTGCCCGTCCATCACCGGTTTTATTTTTCTGTAAAAGATAAATTAACATGTAAAACATTTAACACAAGCATATGTGTGGTTCTTCCCTTACAAGAGGCATGACACTTTAACGTTTCAAACATATAAACATTTTTAATAATGACGGACGGGTTCATGTTCATCCGCTTCCCCACCCAAGTAACCTAAACCTTGATGCTGCCCCTAAGAAACGGGCAGCACCCCTCTTCCCCAGTCCGGAAGCAGGAACTCGGTTCCAGGTCACCCAAGCGGGAACGGGTACGATATCTCGCACCCGGCTGTCACTTCAGGGGAACTCACGTCCAGGGGAACCCCTGACCCCCGGAGGATGGCCACCGGTCCAGGTGGTGGCCGGACCCCAGCCTACTCTGCTGCGGGCCCTTCCTCCAATCTGCCTCTCCGGAGACGGCACGGAAAATGGCCCACAAACTATTTACAAACCCACAAGTTCGTGGGTGGCCTGCAAGTTCTCGGCCATGTTCATGAGTAGTTTCTCATGCAACAGGGAATGGGGCGACAGTGGTCCCAATGGGGACGAGGCTCTTCATAGCCAACGGGTTACCACAAACAAAACTGTAGGGTCCCAACAGAGACTTGCTGTAGGGTCCCAACGGGGACTGTCAGTTGGGTCCCAGGGGCTATCCACAACACCTGACTCCGGTACAGCTTCCTCCTGCAGCTTTCCCACAGTCCACCACCGGACAGCACGAGCCCCCAATGCCACCCTCACTCAGGGGTGACACTGTCCCACAGGACTCAATTTTCAGCCGCCGGCGGTGCGGGTACGACTGCTCCTCCGACCGGACTCTTTAATCTTGAGGGCCAACTGGATCATCAACATGGTCCCCACGGGACAGACAGCAAGGTAGCTGGGAACCACTACCGCATCAGAATCCTTTTTCTCCAAGCAGCAGTCTTATGGCACAGCTGCCGTAGCTGCCACTCCAGGTCAGTCGGTGTGGGGGATGGGCCCAGCCGGAGTCCCACCGTGCTGGCTACGACCGGCACCTTCAGTAGGGAGGGGCCCCGCTGTGACATGGCCTGCTCTGCCGCTTGGCAGCTACATCCCCGCGGTGCCTCGGCCGAGGCTGGGTGTCTGGGAGCGGTCAGCATGACTTGCGGTGCTGGCGTCTGATTGAGGATCGCCTCCGTTGCGGCCAGGATGAAAGCCGGGACGGGTGCCAGGGCGTTGACAATGGTAGGGTCTGGGCCTTCTCCCACAGATGCTGCGGGCTCCGCTACCGGTGACAGGGGTAACGGGTCGGTCGAGGCGGTGACCGCGGGCATGGGCAGTGAGGAAGGTGGCGTAGTGGATGGCAGCAGGCCGGGCCCCTCAGACGCAGCGGCCGTTTCCTCGGGGACATAGGTGCGTGGGTCGCTTACCCGCTCCTCTGAGACCACCTCCACTCCAGATGCCTGCATGGTTGCGACCAGGCCCTTCTTCTCCAACGTCCACTCCGCCATCATGGAGTGGACCTTGGCCTGGAGCTCCTGGCACATCTTACTGCTGGATCCAGGAACGTGTTCCGGCAGAGTCCTGGCGTCCCTGCACTCTGTAGCGCTAATTACATGCGGTCGTTAAGCACCGCCGCTCCTGCGGCCAGCGCTCCTCCGCCAGGCACGGACATCTTTTTCCCGTCCCCCCTTGGTTCTTTCTAGCACTTCCTCTTTGGGGGCGGGGCTTCACTTTCGCGTCTTCCCTGCTCGGGGAAGACGCTCGAGCGGGAAATCTTCGCGCCAAAGATGGCGGCACTTCAAATTTTTCGGCCGGACGCCGCCGGCGGGGACTGCAAGGCGAACTTCTACCGGTAGGTAGATTGGTTCTAATCCTGTTCGTAGACGCCAAGTTGTCGCGGGTGGAGGGGACACGCTCGCCACGCTCGGGTGCGGGGCTTCGGCTGCTGCTCGGTGGCTTGAGCGGTGGACCGGACCCGGGAACTCGAGCAGCGCTCCTCGTCCACGAGTGAAAAGGGGGTGGTTTGTTTAGGGAGATAGTTCATGACGCCACCCACGGGTCGTGGTGATAATGGGCACCACCGCTGCTGGTGACGTGGATCCCGGGAGCAATGGTAGGGAGCAGCTAGGATGTTGTCCCCTCTGTGGGTAGGGGTTGGTGATCCCGGGGTCCGGTGGTGTAACGGGGAGGTTGGATGGCTGGGATGCAGGGTTGCAGGGACAGCGCGGCGCGGTGCCGGATGGCACTGGTGTACTCACTCAGACAGTCAATGACAGAGTCTCTGGTAAACCAAACGGCTAGATGGTGGCTGTGGCTGCAGTGTTTTTGTGCTTTCCCCGGATGGCTGATGGTGGCTGTCTTTCCCTGCACCTGGTTAGAATGTTCTGACTCCTGTGGTTGCCCACCGGTAGTCTGCTCCCCGGTGTGTAGGTGCCGGAGGAGCCTGTTTTGCCCGCAGGCGCTGGCCCTTGGATCTCTAGCCTGTGGTGGGGGCTGTATATCTTCACGGTGTGGACTGTTGCCTTCTGTCGGGTCTTTGTTGTTAGGAAACCCCTGGGGTTCTGGTCACACTCGGATTTGACTGTTGTCGGCGGCTCCAAGCCTAGTCGGGGTCCGATGGCCCTGCCTGTGTGCTTAGCTTCACTCCACTCCCCGGTTCGGTACCGGCGGGCCACCGCCCGACCCCGGTCCTATGGTTTTGCAGAGTTCCACTAACTCCTGCAGACGGCCACCACCGTCTGCCAACCTTGCTGTCAGTGCCTGGGCTCAAACCCAGACACCTGCAGTTTTTGGTCCTCTCACGTTCACCTCCAGACTTAACTAACTCCTTTTCCCGCCTCAAGGCCTGTGAACTCCTTGGTGGGCGGGGCCAACCACCTGGCTCCGCCCCACCTGGTGTGGATGTCGCAGGCGGCGGGGCGCTCAGGTCCGGCGCTGCTGCTGCTCGGTGGCTCGAGCGGTGGGCCGGATCCGGGGACTCGAGCGGCGCTCCTCACCCGTGAGTGAAGAGGGGTAGTTTTGTTTGGGGATTTAGTCCGTGACGCCACCCACGGTTTGTGGTGAAGATTGGCACCACCGCTGCTGATGACGGGGATCCCGGGAGCGATGGTGGGGAGCAGCTGGGATGTTGTTTTAACCCTCCGTGGGTAGGGGTTGGTGGTCCCGGGGCCCGGTGGTGTAACGGGGAGGCAGGGTTGGTGAGGTGCAGGGTCGCAGGGACAGCGCGGCACGGTGCCGAATTGTTGTGTGTTGTACTCACTCAGATAGAAAGTCACAAAGTCTCCGGTAAACCAAATGGCTGGATGAACGGGTCCCGCAGCCAGCTGCAGTGTCTCTCCCCGGACAGGTGATGGCGGCTGTCTTTCCCTGCACCTTTGTGTACTGATTTGACATCGATGGCTTCCCAACGGTAGCCCGCTCCCCGGTGTATGGATGCCGGAGGAGCCCGTTTTGCCCGCAGGCGCTGGCCCTTGGATCTCTAGCTTGTGGCGGTAGCTGTATATCCTCACGGTGCGGACAGTTGCCTTCTAACGGGTCTTTGGTTGTTAGGAAACCCCTGAGGTTCCGGTCACTATTGGATTTGACCTTTGTCGGCGGCTCCAAGCCTGGTCGGGGTCCGAAGGCCCTGCCTGGTGTGCTGGTTTCACTTTGCTCCCCGGTTTGGTACCGGCGGGCCACCGCCCAACCCCGGTCCTACGGTTCGCGTTGATCCACCACTCCTGCAGACGGCCACCACCGTCTGCCAACCTTGCTGTCAGTGACTGGGCCACCAACCCAGACACCCTTCACTTTACTCCTCTCACTTCAACCTCCTGAACTCAACTACTCCTTTTCCCACCTCCAGACCTGAGAACTCCTCGATGGGCGGGGCCAACCGCCTGGCTCCGCCCCACCTGGTGTGGACATCAGACCCTGGAGGGAGGCAAGAAGGATTTTTGTGTGACTAATGTTACTGTCCGGGGATGGGGTGTGTGTGTGTCTTACCTGTGACGACCTGGCTAGTCCAGGGCGCCACATTCCCCCTTGGTAAAATGCAGACCATCCGCGGGCTGCCCGTCCATCACCGGTTTTATTTTTTTTTCAAAACTGTAAAAAGGGGTAAAACATTAAACATATGCATATTTGTTGAGGTCACTTGAACATTACACATGTAAACATTTTTAATAACAGACGGACGGACGGATATCTTCCACTCTCCCACCCAAGCAACCTAGCCCTGATGCTGCCACTAGGAAGTGGGCAGCACCCCTTGACCCCCAGTCCAGGTTTTGGCTGCCCGAGCGGGAACGTGTACGGTTACTCGCACCCAACTGTCACTTCAGGGGACCCCATGTCCAAGGGGGACCCCTGACCCCCGGAGGATCGCCACCGGTTACGGTAGTGGCGGGCCTGGGCCATCACTTTCCTCCAGGCCCATCCTCCAAATCAGCCTCTCCGTAGGCGGCAACGGATTCATCCCACAACATAATTACAAGCCCACAAGATCGTGGGTGGCCTGCAAGTTCACGGCCATGTTCATGAGTAGTTTCTCATGTGGGTATGGAGGAAGCTAACTGAACAGGGATAACTCCAGTCCCAACGGGGACGGTTCTCTTCTCAGACGGAATCAGGTAAGTTTTCTTCGGGTGATTAATTTTCATTCTTTCAAATAACGGTGCTGGGGGTCCCAACGGGGACAACTGTATGCAACGGCGGACCGCTGCCTTACTTCAGGTCGACTTCTTCACAGACCTGCTCCACCTCGACATCCCGCTGACTAGGTGGGGGAGGGGACTGGGACTCTGCCTGGAAACTGCGGCCTTCCCTCACCTTCATATCGAGGGCAAACCAGCCCCTCTCCCCGCAGTGCCGGGTGTAGGACCCGAGGTCTCCTGGCAACAGGTCTCGGCCTGGGTGGCCAGTCGTCAAATGGGCATGTACGTCCCGGCGGGCCACAAACACTTCGGCCTCCAGGCCCGGTTCAAATATAAACCCGTAGCCCTGATGGGGATCAAACATTTGGACCTGGCCTTCGTACACCGGGCCCCTGTACCCGGAAGGTGGCATGGCGAAGGTGGATTTTTTTTTTTGCGGATGGTGTGGGCTACTGCCTCAGCCTTCCGCCGCTCCCTCTCGGCAATCTCCCGGCCCAGCGGGGTTGGCTCCCTGTCCCAATAAGGGGCGTCTGTATGCCCCCGTGCACGGGTTGGGCCCCGTGGGACTTCCTTTACGCTGCCCACAACTGGCGCCCTTTTTGGAAGCTCCCGCGGTGACATGGCCTGGGGTGCTGCCTCGCAGCAACGACCCGGCGCAACCTCCGCCGAGGCTTGGGGTCTGGGAACAGGGGTCCTTACCGGCTGGGCCTCCTCCTCCTCCTGGGTCGGACGGATCACCGGAACCGGGACAATCTTGGGTGCGGCCACTTCTGGTGCCGCCGGCTTGTCTTCACGGACGGGCACCTCCCGTCGGACTTTCCACGGCAGCGGTTCGGGTTGTCTGCGGACGTCGCTTGCCGGCTGGTGCTTCAAGGTGGACGGGCGGAGCTCTGCTACCGGTGGTAGGGATAGCGGACCTAGTGGCGGGGCAGCAGCAACCAGCACGGATAGCGGGGGAGGCAGTAGGGCGAGCGGGCGCAGACCGGGCCCCGCCCCACCTGGTGTGGACATCAGACCCTGGAGGGAGGCAACAAGGATTTTTGTGTGACTAATGTTACTGTCCGGGGATGGGGTGTGTGTCTTACCTGTGACGACCTGGCTAGTCCAGGGCGCCACATGGACATCAGACCCTGGAGGGAGGCAACAAGGATTTTTGTTTGACTGTTGTGACTGTCTAGGGAAGGGGGTGTGTGTGTTGTTATTAGAGTTGAGCGCGGTTCGTGGTTCGTGCTTCTCCAGTTCGTGGTTCGAGTGATTTTCGGGGCTGTTCTAGATCGAACTAGAACTCGAGCTTTTTGCTAAAGCTCGATAGTTCTAGTTACGTCGAGAACTGTTCTAGCAGCAAAAAGCCAAGCTAATTACTAGCTGGATTTCCACTGTAATAGTGTAAGTCACTTTGTGACTCACACTATTATGAAATTTCAGCGTATAGTGTCGCGGGCGGAGGAGGGGACGCTGCGCTCTCCCACTGCTCGGATCCGGCTGCTGCTGCTCGGTGGTGGCTCGAGCGGTAGGCCGGATCCCGGGGACTCGAGCGGCGCTCCTCGCCCGTGAGTGAAAAGGGTGGGGATTGATTGTGGGGGATTTGAGATTGTTCGTGACGCCACCCACGGTTGTGGTGAGATTGGTGACATCACCGCTGCTCTGGACGGGGGATCCCAGGAGTGATGACAGGGAGCAGCCTGGATGTTAGTTCTCCCCTCCGTGGGTAGGGGGTTGGTTGTCCCGGGGCCCGGTGATGGGGTAGGGATGGATGGCAGGCGGGTTACGGGGCCTGGCGAGGTGCAGGGTCGCGGGGGCAGCGCTGTTCCGCACGGCACGATGGTACTCACTCAGCCAATGATGTACACAGAGTCTCCGGTAAAACAAACGACTAGATGGACGGGTCCCACAGACAGCTGCGGTGTTTCTCCTCCCGGCAGGTTGATGGTGACTGCCTTTCCCTGCACCTGTGTAGTGTAAATGGTTCCAATGGGTTCCCACCGGTAACCCGCTCCCCAGCTTGGATATGGGCTGAAGGAGCCCCTTTTGCCCGCAAGCTCTGGCCCTGGGAACTTTAGCCTTGGCGGTGACTGTGTTTCCCTCTCTCGGTTGGACTGTTGCCTTCTGTCGGGACTTGGCTGCTGGGAAACCCAGGAGGTTCCCTTTGCTAACGAATTTGGCAAATTCACGGCGACTCCTAGCCTTGCCGGGGTCCGTAAGCCCCTGCCGGATGGTGCTGGCTTCTCTTTGCGTACCAGTCCGGTACCGCCGGGCCACCGCCCGTCCACGGTCCTTACGGCTAGCTCCAATAGGCCACTCCTGCATACGGTCACCACCGTCTGCCAACCTTGCTGATCCGTCCAGGCCACACACCAAGACCAACTTCAGGCTTCTCTACTGCCACTTCCCTCCTTCCACTTTCACTTCCAACTCTCCTCTCTCCACTCCTCAACTCATCTGCCTACTTTTCCCGCCTCCAGGACTGTGAACTCCTCGGTGGGCGGGACCAACCGCCTGGCCCACCCCCTGGTGTGGACATCAGCCCCTGGAGAAAGGCAACAAGGGTTTTTGTCTGACTTAGGTGTACCTGACCGGGAGTGTGGGGTGTGTTGGTGTTGTTCTGTGACGTCCTGGCTTGTCCAGGGCGCCACATTCCCCCTTAGTAAAATGCAGACCGTCCGCGGGCTGCCCGTCCATCACCGGTTTTATTTTCACAAACTGGAAAAGATAAACGGTAAAACAAGTTACAATTATAATAACATCTTCCAACATCGGGAGGTACTTTACTTAAAACGTTACTAACGGTGTTGGCTTCCGCTCTCTCCCACCCAAGCAACCTGGCCCTGATGCTGCCCCTAAGCAAACAGGCAGCACCCCTTGACCCCAGTCCAGCAAAAGTTGCCCGAGCGGGTTCTGTCCTTTTCAGGGGACCCACGTCCATGGGGAACCCCTGAAACCCCCAGAGGATCGCCACCGGTTCCGGTGGTGGCTGGGCCCCAGCCTACTCCACTGCGGGCCCTTCCTCCAACCTGCCTCTCCGGAGGCGGTAACGGTTAAGCCATAAAACAACATTTTTATTTACAGACCACAAGTTCGTGGTTGCCTTGCCAGTTCTCGGGCTTGTCCGTAGTAGTCTCTACGCGGTTGTTTGTAAGGGGTCCCAACGGGGACCAGTTGCCGGCAACGACCGGTTCAAATCAGGTTTCAATCAGGTAACTTCTCGGTTAATTATTCACTTATCATTCTTTAAAACTTTTAAACGGTACTTTCAACACACACAAAGTCTTGGTGGTCCCAACGGGGACAACTTGCAGCGGGGCTCCGCTGACTTTGGAGCGGCTACCACCGCAGGGGGTCGGCCCACTCAGAAACCGGTCGGTACATTGGGTTTTCCTTCCACAGGCAGTTCAGTCCAGAACCACTGACGGCCGTTAAGAACGGTGGCGGGGGCAGCGTGGTCGGAACCTCCTCCTCCATCAGCGACATTCTCTCTGGACCTCCGGCTGCGGTGCCGGCCCCCGGCTCCCATGCAATCAGGGCTGGTTCTGGGGTTTGGGTGGACTGGTCGCGATGTGGCACGGCCGCAGCGGCCCCTTGCTCACGGGCCCCCACTACGGCAACCATCCTGCGCATCTCCGCCTTCCAGTCCAGCAGCTGCTGCAGGCTCTGCGCCCTCACCTTAAAGCAGAACCGGCCCAGCTCCCGCTCCAGCCACGCAGCGGTCCTGGCGGGGAGCTCACCCGGGCCGCAGTCTTCAAAGGCTACTCCTCCTCGGTTCCCCCAGAGCTTAGACGCTCTGGTAGCGGGTACTTCAGCGCTCCAATTCGAGGACGCCGCCATCTCTCCATCCGCGTCCCCCTTAGTCTCTTTCCGGCTCCTCCTCTACAGGGGCGGGGTTTGGGCCTTCACGCCTTCACTGCTCGAGGAGATGCTCGAGCGGGAACTTTTCGCGCCCAAGATGGCGGCTTCTGCAAATTTTCGGCAGGACACCTCCGGCGGTAACAAGGCACACCTCTACCAGACGGCAGAGCGGTAAGATCCTGTTCATGACGCCAAGTTGTCGCGGGCGGAGGAGGGGATGCTGTGCTCTCCCACTGCTCGGGTCCAGCTGCTGCTGCTGCTGCTCGGTGGTGGCTCGAGCGGTAGGCCGGATCCCGGGGACTCGAGCGGCGCTCCTCGCCCGTGAGTGAAAAGGGTGGGGATTGATTGTGGGGGATTTGAGATTGTTCATGACGCCACCCACGGTTGTGGTGAGATTGGTGACACCACCGCTGCTCTGGACGGGGGATCCCGGGAGCGATGACAGGGAGTAGCCTGGATGTTAGATCTCCCCTCCGTGGGTAGGGGGTTGGTTGTCCCGGGGCCCGGTGATGGGGTAGGGATAGATGGCAGGCGGGTTACAGGGCCTGGCGAGGTGCAGGGTCGTGGGGGCAGCGCTGTGCCGCACGGCACGGTGGTACTCACTCAGCCAATGATGTACACAGAGTCTCCGGTAAAACAAATGGCTGGATGGACGGGTCCCACAGACAGCTGCGGTGTTTCTCCTCCCGGCAGGTTGATGGTGACTGCCTTTCCCTGCACCTGTGTAGTGTAAATGGTTCCAATGGGTTCCCACCGGTAACCCGCTCCCCAGCTTGGATATGGGCTGAAGGAGCCCCTTTTGCCCGCAGGCTCTGGCCCTGGGAACTTTAGCCTTGGCGGTGACTGTGTTTCCCTCTCTCGGTTGGACTGTTGCCTTCTGTCGGGACTTGGCTGCTGGGAAACCCAGGAGGTTCCCTTCGCTAACGAATTTGGCAAATTCACGGTGACTTTTAGCCTTGCCGGGGTCCGTAAGCCCCTGCCGGATGGTGCTGGCTTCTCTTTGCGTACCGGTCCGGTACCGCCGGGCCACCGCCCGTCCACGTTCCTTACGGCTAGCTCTAATAGGCCACTCCTGCAGACAGTCACCACCGTCTGCCAACCTTGCTGATCCATCTGGGCCACACACCCGGACCAACTTCAGGCTTCTCTACTCCCACTTCCCTCCTTCCACTTTCACTTCCAACTCTCCTCTCTCCACTCCTCAACTCATCTGCCTACTTTTCCCGCCTCCAGGACTGTGAACTCCTCGGTGGGCGGGACCAACCGCCTGGCCCACCCCCTGGTGTGGAAATCAGCCCCTGGAGGAAGGCAACAAGGGTTTTTGTCTGACTTAGGTGTACCTGGTGTGTTGGTGTTTGTGGGGTGTGTTGGTGTTGTTCTGTGACGTCCTGGCTTGTCCAGGACGCCACAATAGTGTGCGGGAACAGCGCATTCAGATCACTGCTGCTGGGATAATGGCGATCGCCATTTTTTTTTTCCCTTGCCTTCCTTCCCTAAGCGCGCGCGTGTAGTGGGGCGGGCCAGCATGTCAGCCAATCCCAGACACACACACAGCTAAGTGGACTTTTAGCCAGAGAAGCAACGGCATGTGTGATAGGATGTCCATGTCACATGTCCCTGCATTATAAAAACGGGTATCTGCCCGTCCGGACGCCATTATCTGCCTTCTGCGTCTGGGTGTCAGTGACCGCTGGCGTAGCTCCTGTCTCCGATACTGCTGTGTACGCTCTACACACAGCGCTATACAGAATAGGGATAGAAGTTTCTATTAGCCCTTATAAGGGCTAATTACAGCAGGCTCAGAGCCGTAGGTGACAGTCAGGTCCGTGGAAACAGATTTTAACAGCTACAGAAGATAACAGCGTCTGTGTAGCTAAGCTCAGGGACTTCCTCGCTGCATTTCCCTATTAGGAGGGATAGAAAGTGAGGCTTCCTTTCCTGTACACTGACCTACAACTCTGCCATTGTACCCTCCTGCCCTTTGCACACTCAAGCTCATTGTTACTAAGCCATTATACTAGCAAATACTGAGTACACTTAGTGGCATCTTAAAAGTGGCTGTTGGACTTCCATTAGTGTCCCACTAGTGCAAATCTATTTGCAGCACCTCTGCATTGCACACTCAAACTCATTGTTACTAAGCCATTATACTAGCAAACACTGAGTAAACTTAGTGGCATCCTAAAAGTGGCTGTTGGACTTCCATTATTGTCCCACTGGTGCAAAGCTATTTGCAGCACCACTGCATTGCACACTCAAACTCATTGTTACTAAGCCATTATACTAGCAAACACTGAGTAAACGTACTGGCATCCTAAAAGTGGCTGTTGGACTTCCATTATTGTCCCACTGGTGCAAAGCTATTTGCAGCACCACTGCATTGCGCACTCAAACTCATTGTTACTAAGCCATTATACTAGCAAATACTGAGTAAACTTAGTGGCATCTTAAAAGTGGCTGTTGGACTTCCATTAGTGTCCCACTAGTGCAAATCTATTTGCAGCACCTCTGCATTGCACACTCAAACTCATTGTTACTAAGCCATTATACTAGCAAACACTGAGTAAACTTAGTTGCATCCTAAAAGTGGCTGTTGGACTTCCATTATTGTCCCACTGGTGCAAAGCTATTTGCAGCACCACTGCATTGCACACTCAAACTCATTGTTACTAAGCCATTATACAAGCAAACACTGAGTAAACGTACTGGCATCCTAAAAGTGGCTGTTGGACTTCCATTATTGTCCCACTGGTGCAAAGTTATTTGCAGCACCACTGCATTGCACACTCAAGCTCATTGTTACTAAGCCATTATACTAGCAAACACTGAGTAAACTTAGTGGCATCCTAAAAGTCGCTGTTGGACTTCCATTATTGTCCCACTGGTGCAAAGCTATTTGCAGCACCACTGCATTGCACACTCAAACTCATTGTTACTAAGCCATTATACTAACAAATACTGAGTAAACTTAGTGGCATCCTAAAAGTGGCTGTTGGACTTCCATTAGTGTCCCACTAGTGCAAATCTATTTGCAGCACCTCTGCATTGCACACTCAAACTCATTGTTACTAAGCCATTATACTAGCAAACACTGAGTAAACTTAGTGGCATCCTAAAAGTGGCTGTTGGACTTCCATTATTGTCCCACTGGTGCAAAGCTATTTGCAGCACCACTGCATTGCACACTCAAGCTCATTGTTACTAAGCCATTATACTAGCAAACACTGAGGAAACTTAGTGGCATCCTAAAAGTGGCTATTGGACTTCCATTATTGTCCCACTAGTGCAAATCTATTTGCAGCACCTCTGCATTGCACACTCAAACTCATTGTTACTAAGCCATTATACTAGCAAACACTGAGTAAACTTAGTGGCATCCTAAAAGTGGCTGTTGGACTTCCATTATTGTCCCACTGGTGCAAAGCTATTTGCAGCACCACTGCATTGCACACTCAAACTCATTGTTACTAAGCCATTATACTAACAAATACTGAGTAAACTTAGTGGCATCCTAAAAGTGGCTGTTGGACTTCCATTAGTGTCCCACTAGTGCAAATCTATTTGCAGCACCTCTGCATTGCACACTCAAACTCATTGTTACTAAGCCATTATACTAGCAAACACTGAGTAAACTTAGTGGCATCCTAAAAGTGGCTGTTGGACTTCCATTATTGTCCCACTGGTGCAAAGCTATTTGCAGCACCACTGTATTGCACACTCAAGCTCATTGTTACTAAGCCATTATACTAGCAAACACTGAGTAAACTTAGTGGCATCCTAAAAGTCGCTGTTGGACTTTCATTATTGTCCCACTGGTGCAAAGCTATTTGCAGCACCACTGCATTGCACACTCAAACTCATTGTTACTAAGCCATTATACTAACAAATACTGAGTAAACTTAGTGGCATCCTAAAAGTGGCTGTTGGACTTCCATTAGTGTCCCACTAGTGCAAATCTATTTGCAGCACCTCTGCATTGCACACTCAAACTCATTGTTACTAAGCCATTATACTAGCAAACACTGAGTAAACTTAGTGGCATCCTAAAAGTTGCTGTTGGACTTCCATTATTGTCCCACTGGTGCAAAGCTATTTGCAGCACCACTGCATTGCACACTCAAGCTCATTGTTACTAAGCCATTATACTAGCAAACACTGAGTAAACTTAGTGGCATCCTAAAAGTGGCTATTGGACTTCCATTATTGTCCCACTAGTGCAAATCTATTTGCAGCACCTCTGCATTGCACACTCAAACTCATTGTTACTAAGCCATTCTAATAGCAAACTATGCTGCCAGTTTAACCCCTTAACGACCGCCGATACGCCTTTTAACGGCGGTAAATAAGGGTACTTTTTCCGATCCGCCGCTTTTTAACGGCGGTCGGAAAAAAGGGTCTAGCGCCCCCCAGAGTCAGAAAATTTCCGGGGTCTCAGCTGCCGGGGGTAGCTGAGACCCTGGAGATCATGATTCGGGCCGGTTTTTCCGGTCCCCAGTCACGTGATGACCGGTATACACCGTATACCGATCATCAAGTTATAGTAAATGACCGCGCCGGTAAAAAATGATTTATCTCCCATCTGGCATGATCAAACATGCCAGATGGGAGATAAATCTTTTTCCCGGTTCCCTCCGGTCCCCCGGTGTCCCCAAAGTGCCCCCCCCGACCCCCAACCCCCTCCCGAAAATCCAAGATGGCCGCGCGCACCGGCGAGCACAGCAGCGCGCCGGCCGCATTTACAGTGTTCCTATGGTTTCTGTCGTATGTGCCATAACACATACGACAGAAACCTGCTCCCTAGGCCCTGCCGGGTCCCCCCCTACCCCCCCCCCTGGTGTTCCCCGGTGTCATACATACCTGTCGCAGCTCTGATCCCCCGTGGCCCCCTCCTCCGGCTCCTTCTCAGCAGACTCCGGTCACATGAGCAGAGCGCAGCTGTCAGCTTCCTGTGTTCAGTGTGAGCTGTGCTGGCTGCTCGCACTCTGCAGCTGTGACCCGGGGAGAGTGGGTGCAGATTCTTTGCACCCACTCTCCTCAAATGGAGGGTCTGCCCTCCTAGAAAATGGGGGATACGTTCCCTGAACGTGTCCCCCATATTCTAGAAGGTCCAGAGGCGACGTGGGACATCCAAATGGATTATTGTGGATTTTTTTTTTTTCTTTTCAATAAATTGGTCAATCAGGGAATGTTTGGGGGAGTGTTTTTTCAAATAAATTTTTTTTTGTTGTCAATTTTTTTTTATTACTGTCAATTAGTTATGTCGGGTATCTGATAGACGCCGTGACATAACTAATTGCTGGGCTTGATGCCAGGTGACATTACACACCTGGTATCAACCCCATTCATTACCCCGTTAGCCAACGCACCAGGGCACGGGATGAGCTGGGGCGAAGCGCCAGAATTGGCGCATCTAATGGATGCGCCACTTCTGGGGCGGCTGCGGCCTGCTATTTTTAGGCTGGGAAGAGTCCAATAACCGTGGCTCTTCCCATCCCGAAAATACCAGACCCCAGCTGTCAGCTTCACCTTGGCTGGTGATCTAATTTGGGGGGACCCCACGTTTGTTTTTTTTTTTTTAATTATTTATTTATAAATAATTAAAAAAAAAAAACAGCTTGGGGAGCCCTCCAAATTGATCACCAGACAAGATGAAGCTGTCAGCTGTGGTTTGCAGGCTACAGCTGTCTGCTTCACCCTAGCTGGCTATCAAAAATAGGGGGGACCCCACGTCATTTATTTTAATTCTTTTTTTTTTTTTGGGCTAAATACAAGGCTAGGCATCCTTTAGTGTCACATGAAAGGCACTAAAGGGCGCCAGCTTAGAATATGCAGGGGGGTGGGACGTTATATATGTTTGACATCTATCCATTCATCCATTGTAGCATTTTACGCTGTGTGCCCACAATCAGGGTTTGCAACGTTTTGGACGCAGAGTGTTTTCCCTGCGTCCATAACGCTGCGTTGTGCAGTAGAAGCACAGTGGAAGGATTTTTAGAAATCCCGTGCCCACTGTGTTTCTTTTCTCCGCAGCATAAATCGACCTGTGGCGCAGCTTCCCGAGCCTCAGCATGTCAATTTATGCTGCGGAGATGAGTGCTTTCTGCAGGTAGAATAGAACTAAAGTCCACAGCAGCCTGAACCCAAATCGTGGGCATGGGCAGCTGCGTTCTCCCGTGGACAACACTCACATCTCTGCAGGAGGCTGACACTGTGTACTAGACGCCGTGTCGCTGGATCATGGCCACATAGCCTAAAGGCCGCTTTACACACTGCGATATCGGTCCCGATATCGCTAGCGTGGGTACCCGCCCCCATCTGTTGTGCGACATGGGCAAATCGCTGCCCGTGCCGCACAACATCGGGCAGATGCGTCACACATACTTACCTGCCCGGCGACATCGCTGTGACCGGCGAACCGCCTCCTTGCTAAGGGGGCGGTCCGAGTGGCGTCACAGTGACGTCACTGAGCGGCCGCCCAATAGAAGCGGAGGGGCGGAGATGAGTGGCCGGAACATCCTGCCCACCTCCTTCCTTCCTCATAGCGGCCGGGAGGCAGGTAAGGAGAGGTTCCTCGTTCCTGCGGCGTCACACATAGCGATGTGTGCTGCCGCAGGAGCGACGAACTACATCGTTACTGCTGCTGTAACGATAATCGAGAATGGACCCCCATGTCAACGATGAGCGATTTTGCACGTTTTTGCAACGATGCAAAATCGCTCATCGGTGTCACACGCAGCAACATCGCTAATGCGGCCGGATGTGCGTCACCAATTCCGTGACCCTAACGACTCCGCATTAGCGATGTCGCAGCGTGTAAAGCCCCCTTAACAGTGAGAAATTTGTTGCTACAGCAACAGTTTTGTGAAGTACCTGTGGATTCAAAATGTTTACTATACTCCTGAATAAAATCCTTGAGGGGTCCAGTTTCCAAAATGAGGTCACTTGTGGGGGGTTTCTGATGTATAGGTGCCCAAGGGGCCCTGCTAATGTGACATGGTGCGCGCAATTTACTTCAACTTTTCCAAAATTCAAATGGTGCTCCTTCCATTCCAAGCCCTCCCATTTATCCAAACAAAGGTTTTTGGCCACATGTGGGGTATCCCTGCGCTCACAAGAAATTAGATAACAACCTGTGGGGTACACGTTTTGTTGTTGCCTCTTGAACAAGTGAAAAATGTGTCGCTAAATCAACATTTTTGTGAAAAAAATGAAAATTTCAATATGGCAACCTAAGCTTATCAAATTCTGTGAAGTATTCGTGGATTCAAAATGCTCAATATACACCTAGATTAAAGCCTTGAGGGGTCTTATTTCCAGAATGGGGTCACTTGTGGGGGACCTCCACTGCTTAGGCACCTCAGGGGTTCTCCTAATGCAACATGGCGTCCGCTATTGATTCCAGCCAATTTTGCAGTCAAATTACACTCCTTCTCTTCTGAGCCCTGTAGTGTGCCCAAACAGTTGATTTCCACCACATACAAGATATCAACAAACTCAGGAGAAATTGCGCAATAAATTTCATGGTGATTTTTTTCCTGTTACCCTTGTGAAAAAAAAAGCTACCTGGTTGAAGTAACAATTTTGTGGTAAAATTTTATTTTTTTATTTTCATGGCTCAACGTTATAAACTTCTGTAAAGCACCTGGGGGTTCAGGGTACTCACCAAACATCAAGATAAATTCCTTGAGGGGCCTAGTTTCCAATATGGGGTCACTTGTGGTGTTTTTTTGCTGTTTACGTACCTTAGGGGTCCTCCAAATGCGACATGGTGCCCGCAATCTTTTTCAGCCAAATTTCCTTTCCAAAATTCAAATATTGCTCCTTCCGTTCCAAGCCCTCCCATTTCTCCAAACAAAGGTTTCAGACCACAAGTGAGGTATCACCGCGCTCATAAAAAAGTGGGTAACAAACATTGGGGTCAAATTTTTGGAATTACCTCTTGAAAAAGTGAAAAAATTGATGCTAAAGCAACATTTTTGAGAAAAAAATGAAAATTTTCAATGTGACAACGTAACGTTATCAAAATCTGTGAAGTACCTGTGGATCCAAAATGCTCACTATACCCCTAGATAGAAGCCTTAAGGGGTCTAGTTTCCAAAATGGTGTCACTTGTAAGGGGTTTCTGCTGTTTAGGTACCTTAGCGGACATGTAATTGCAACATGGTGCCCGCAATCTATTTCAGCCAAATTTGCTTTCCAAAATTCAAATATTGCTCCTTCTGTTCCGAGCCCTCCCATTTGTCCAAACAAAGGTTTCTGACCACATGTGGGGTATTGGCGCGTTCATAAGAAAGTGGGTAACAAGTTTTGGGGTTCATTTTGTTGTGTTATTTCTTCTAAAAGTGAATACATTTGGGGTAGAGCAACATTTTAGGTAAAATTTTATTTTTTGCTTTTTTTCATTCCACTTTGCTTTAGTTCCTGTGAAGCACCTGAAGGGTTAATGAACTTCTTGGATGTGGTTTTGAGTACTTTGAGGGGTGCTGTTTTGAGAATGGTGTCACTTTTAGGTATTTTCTGTCACTTAGGCCTCTCAAAGTCACTTCAAATGTGATGTGGTCCCTAAAAAAATGGTTTTGTGAATTTTGTTGAAAAAATGGGAAATTGCAGATGAACTTTGACCCCTTCTAACTTCCTAACCCCAAAACATTTTGTTTCAGAAATTGCGCTAATGTAAAGTAGACATGTGGGAAATGTTATTTATTAACTGTTTTGTGTGACATAACTCTCTGGGTTAAGGGCATAAAAATTAAAAGTTTGAAAATTGCAAAATTTTCAAAATTTTCATCAAATTTCCGATTTTTTCACAAATAAAAGCAAAAAATATCGTTCTAAATTTATAACTATCATGAAGTACAATATGTCACGAAAAAACAATGTCAGAATCATTGGGATCCGTTGAAGCGTTCCAGAGTTATGACCTCATAAAGTGACACTGGTCAGAATTGCAAAAAATGGCCTGGGCATTAAGTACAAAACTGGCTTCGTCCTAAAGGGGTTAAGGGCCATAGTTGCATTGTCAGGGATAGTTATTGTTTATTCTGCTGTTAATAAAGATAGACCACTGCTGCAATCTACACCACCTCTCAATTTTTACTACCACATTTTAAGTGCACAATCTTGTCGCAATCAAAATGAGTGGCAAAATGACAGATGCTGGTGGAAAGGGGAAGAGGCGTGTTGGAAAAGGAAAAAAAGGGTTTGTCCGTGGGGAAGGTGGCAAAGCTCCATTAACATCTGCTGAAGATAGACCATCTTCCAGCAAAAGTAAGATGTCTACTACTTACCGTGGGCAATCCGATGTGCTCCTTTTTTTACGGACACGAACAACTGGAACAAAGGTAGATGATGACCAAAAAAAGAAGATACTTGAATGGATCTCAAGTGGTCCAACAAGTGCCCTCTCTGCCACCTCAACTACCGCATACAAAAAACACCAGTCCTCTTAGTTGTCATCCCAATCACACTTGCTTTCTCCCAGCTCTGAAGTCTCCATCCGCCCTGCACAGTATAGTGTAACTGAGATGGCTAAGTCTGCAGAGCTGTTCAGTCACACTATAGCCTGGGAATGAGAGGTGTGCTCCCAAGCTACAGTGAGTACAGACCAGGAAATGGTCTGCAGTGATGCCCAGAACCTTTGTGACTCTGATTCAGGCCGTGTTTCTGAGCATAATGTTGACCCTTATTCACAAACTGTAACACCTGTTGTTATAGACAATGAGGAACATACTGATGACGATGAGACGCAGATACCAGATTGGGATGACAACTTAAATATTCGGTCAGGGCAAGAAGAGGCTCGGTCTGAGGGTGAGGGGAGTGCAAACACAACAATTGATGAGGAAGTTCTAGATCCCACCTACTGTCAACCCACAGTCAGGCACTCGAGGAGGTCAACAGAGGCGGTGGAGGAGGATGCAACTGACGACGAAGTTACCTTGCGCCTTCCTGGACAGAGTCGGAGTACTGGTACCACGTCTCCAACTGCATCCTCAGCCACCACTGTGCCTCTTAGCACTAGTCGGGGTGGATAAACAGGTCGCACACCCTCTAAGCCTTGCCTAGCCTGGTCCTTTTTTGACAGAGCAAAAGATCGCCCAAATTATGTGATCTGTAAAATTTGTCGTGATTCTGTTAGTAGAGGGCAAAACCTCAGCAGTTTGACAACTTCTTCCATGAATCGTCACATGAATAAATATCATATGTCCCAGTGGGAAGCTCACCGTGCTGCAATGCGGCCTAGCGGAGCGGACCATCCACCGCCTGCCCCTTCCAGTGCATCTGCGCGCTCTTCATCTTCTAGGACTGTGGGGACAGCTGTCACACCTGGTTTTCCACGCACAACTTCCACCAGTGTAACCGCAACAGGCAGTTTGCTTGGTAGGTCGTCAGTTGGTTTGGAAGGGGAAACAAGTGCGTGTGTACAGCTCTCTCAGACATCGATAGCATCAACGTTGGATGAAGGCAACATCATGTCTACGCCTACACTTCCCTCACAAATCTGCATTTTTCTAGGGACACCCTACTCACCACCGTCTACACACAGCAGCCAGATCTCTGTCCCTCAGATGTGGACAAATAAAAGGCCATTTCCTGCAACCCATGACAAAGCTAAGAGGTTGACTTTATCCCTCTGTAAGCTCTTGGCTACCGAAATGCTGCCTTTCTGCCTGGTGGACACACAGGATTTTAGAGACCTTATGTCTGTCGCTGTGCCCCAGTACCAGATGCCCAGTCGCCACTACTTCTCTAAGAAAGGTGTTCCTGCGCTACACCAGCATGTCGCACACAACATCACCGCTTCCTTGAGAAACTCTGTGTGTGAACGGGTGCATTTTACCACCGATACTTCGACCAGTAAGCATGGACAGGGACGTTACATGTCGCTGACTGGGCACCGGGTAACTATGGTGATAGCTGGTGAAGGGTCTCCTGCACAAGTCTTGCCGTCCCCACGACTTGTATGTCAATCCTCTGTCTGTCCAAGTTCTTCCACTGCTTCTGCCTCCTCAACCTCATCTGGGTCCTCCACCTCCGCCCCCAAGCCTGCCTGGTCAGGCCACCAGCGTTGTAACTGCGCAGAAGGAATCACGCACCCCTAATTACTATGCTGGCAGCAGAGCGCAACGGCATCAGGCAGTCTTTAGCTTGAAATGTCTTGGAAAAAAGAGTCACACAGCGGCTGAGTTGTGGGCAGCTCTGGAGATTGAGTTTGGTAAATGGTTGTCTCCACTCAACCTGCAGCCTGGTAAGGCCGTGTGCAACAATGCTGCAAACCTGGGAGCGGCCCTTCGCCTGGGCAAGGTGACACATATGGCGCCCCAGGACCTGGTCGCCACAACAGCATTGCCCCTCCAAAGGGTTAATGCTGAGCCTGGAGGTAATTGGGAGGTCTATTAGCCAGTAAACATTAACATTAACATCCAACGCAGTTCTCCCTCAGGCCAGCAGGGGGAGCTCTGAACCTGGAGTTCCAGGGAGCATTCCTTAAGTCTGGCCTGAGGGAGGAGTTAGTGGTCAGTCTGTAGGAGAAAGCAAAGAGTGCAGACGCAGAGTGTGCTGTCCTGTGGAACTGGGGCCTAGGGCTGGAGCAGCTTGGCCCAGGGAAGCAGGAGGAGCAGAGAGGCACAGAAGAGACTCGGACATCGGAGTCTGTGGCCACCAGGGCCTAAAATACTACCTGGTAGCCGAATCCGAAGGGCAGGAGAGCTGCAAGCACCTGGCCCATAAACAGCCCGAAGGTACAGCTGCATCATCAGGGCCCGGTGTGGACTCCAGCAGAGAAGCCTGTGGGCTGCCTACCACAGAGGGAAAGGGACGTACCACCGGTCCCAGCAACAAGAGGGCCATTGCTAAATCCAGAGAGCAGGGTCCTATCACAGTAAGGAAAGAACAGGAGTAGGCCTCATACTCATCTGGCCAAAACAACATCTCCGTTACTTCCAGGCCGGCCGGAGCCCTCTACCACCTGTAACGGTCTCCCAGGACTAACCGTTTGTGAAGTAAAAGAGGAGAAGGTAAAGAGACTGTTGTTTGTGCCTGTTTCTTTCATTGCCTGTCGGCCCTGCACTGTGTTATCCACACAACACCATAGACTCTCACGAGCACCAACAGTGTCCCCGGGGCACCGCTCCACCTGTGAGGAGCAGTACCACCATTGCTGCCATATCATCACCCCGGAGGCCTTACACAGCAGCGGCGGCTTAATAGCCGCATACCACAGGTGGCGTCACAAACACAAACCCCAAGTCACCAGCCATATTTAACTGACACCCACCAGGGCCACGGAGTCGGGCCCCGCCACCACTGACTACCCCCGGACTAGTCCGGCCCGGCACCGGGTGTCCCATAGCCCTGGGGTGGGCGAGTCAACTTTGGCGTCACGAACAGGATTTCGTGCCCGGTCCCACCGGGTACTGTGCGCCTGCAGAAACTGTGCCTAAAAGACTGTTACTGTTTGAAAACTGCCGCCGCCATTAGCCTCGCTGAGCGCAGGAAGAAGGGGGGCGTGCCCGAAAAAGAGCGCGAAGGGAGCGCGCCATCAGAGCGGAGGGTCATTAACCCCGCGCTACCCGGAAGAGATTTTGAAAAGTGAACGGAGCCTGGTGAGGTTCACTAAGGGGGAGGAAGATGTCCGACACAGAGGGAGAGCAGGTGGCTGTGGTAGCTCAAGACGCAGCAGCACCGGCCGATATAATCCTAGTCGCCGTCTCCCCAGCCCCCGCTGTAGCGCCGATAATGCCGATCACAATGCCATACATCCCGGGAGCAGAATGGCTGCCGCAGTACTCCGGGGAGTCACATACCCTGAGCGACTTCAGAGAAAGGCTGCATAGCTTGTTTAGAGTGTATCCTTTGACTGAGAGCCAGAACATAGGCATATTAATGGGGCAGCTAGCCGGCGCGGCCCAGCGGGAAGTGAAGTCCTGGCCTGATACAGATAAAGGGACAGCAACCCAGATACTGGCCAAGTTAAAGAGTACTTTTGACACCCGCACAAAAGCAGAAATAAAGATGAGATTTTTTGGGTGCAAACAACGGGCCACAGACAGCATACGGGACTATGCCTTAAACTTGCAGGAGGCCCTGAGAGCAATTAAACAGGTGGACCCAGAGAGTGTACGTGAAGAAGACAAACTCCTAACTGAGCAGTTCATAGAGGGGCTCCTGTCAGATGCCCACAGGACGCAGCTGCGTATCATGGTCCTGCAGAACCCTGCTCTGGACTTTGCAAAGTTTAAGGACCAGGCCATCCGGGTACTGAGAGAATCTACAACTGTTGGGGGAGACCTCCTGGTCTCCCAGGGTCACGGAGGTGAATTTCAAATCAGAACTGCGCAGATGTATATGAATCAGGAAAATGACCACACAGAGAAACGTGTCTCTATTTGGGAGAAGTGGATGCCTTCTGCCAGTGTATTCAAAAGCATAACATTTTATACAGCTTTTTGGACAGTCCTGTAAAACAACATTCCTTTAAGGCATTCAGGTGTGTCTGGGAAGAGAGGAAAGTCTATTCAAGAATATTGCTTAATCATGAGTCTAACCGGTTTTCCAAGACTGGAAGAAGACATTGAAGAATGTCACTTTACTAATTTATGAGACTGCAAACTCATTACTTAGCCCTAAGCATAGTTGGTTTACGTTTACAATCCTTGCAACATTTCATTCAGGTATATGTAAAAAGCAATACATAAAACATAGAAAATACAGATTAATCTTATTATAATATAATATCATACTGGACAAACGATTCATAGCCTAGACCTTCACAGTCCCCCCTTAATAAGATTATCTGTCTACTTACTCCGTGAGGGCTACCCAGAGACTACAGTGTCTTATAGATATGGTATATAGGTGCGTGCTATCATGCTCTTTCCTAGCATCTTCACCTCAGTTCCCACAGAGGGGATCCGGGCCCCATGGTGCCCTTCTATAACAACCTGCTAAGTTTGACTTTGAGTTGTTGAGCTTTGATGGTAACCATTGTGTCAGATTTGGAGGGGGCTACTGGTGTATGTAATACTGAAGAGAAGGTTGCCATGGCTATAGCCTCGTTTGTCCCCTTTTTACAAATCTTCTTACAGCAAGGCAAAATACAGTAAACAATAATTATAGCAAAAAAACAACACTAGAAGGGTTATAATCCCTATATGAATTAGTATCCCTTTCAGAGAGGTCATCCAACTAAACCAGTCACCCCAAGGATTGGTTACCCCTGAATTTTCTTTCAATTCTTTAGTTAGGGAATTTAATTGTTTCAGGGCCTGGGTAACCTTACCATTTGCGCCTGTTTCATCTGGGACATAAGTACAACAGGCCTCTCCTATCATTGCACAGACACCTCCTTTTTCTGCTAATAGCATATCCAGAGCCATCCGGTTCTGGTTGGCCAGCAGAGTAGTCTGACCCAACTGAGTAGCTAACCCAGTTAAGGCGTTCCTGAAGTAATTAACAAATCTCTGTTGATTATAATAGAGATAATTGATCCATTCAACATTCTTATTCACAGTAATAATGGGAAGTAAGGACTTAAATCCTGCTGCTACTTCATCTCTGGCCTTATTCTCATCTGGGACCCCCCTTGGGACTCCAATTACATCAATATATACATGGGGGTCTTCCAATAGGTCATTGTTTGACACAGTTCTACGGGGCCTGGTTCTACCTTGGTTACTTGTTCTTATCTGCTCAAAGGTAACTCCATGATTTACAGGGCTTATTAGGATCGGCATTAACACTTTCATTAGGGCACATTATCCTGACCAAGGAAGTTTGAGTCTAGATCTTATCTTGAGGTTAGCACATAACAAAACAACATTTGCTACACGTTGTCTGTGGTCTTTTCCAGATGTTAAATGAGAAGGAGGATACTTGGTTGGTGCTAGTCCTGTCCAGGGCCGACTCGTGAACCTTGGTGATCTGCTCTTGATAAAGATCCAAAGCTTGATGAGGCTTCATGTGAACAGTTTGAGGCGTTGACTCAGAGAAGCCTTCTGAGATAATGGGTGGAATGGCAGCCGCTCTCTGCTTCAGTTGTTTTAGGTCCATTGGTTTCTGAGGCGAAGATCTTAACTCGCGTGTCACTGCCAGTGCTCAGCAGACTAGGCCGGGGAGACATCAGCCTGGTGGGATGGGCTCTCCCAAAACTTTTCCCAGGATTAGAGGGTTAACAGCTGGCATTTTGTATTAAGGCAAATCAATGAATATATTTATATATGTGTTAGAAGAAAACAAAAGCATTCATATATATGTATATTGGGCTACATCGACTAAACTACATATAGGGGTCTGTGAAATGGCTGAATTAAGTATTTCAGGTTACTCAATTCTTATGGTGCCAGTCCCCCCTAAAGACTTATTTCTGCCATTTCCGAGTACTAAGGGTACTGTGTTCCCTTAGGAAGAGAGGGAAAGAGATCTGTTGGGAAAACCTGCCTGACTGAACGTTGAGGCATGGGCGGAGAGGGGAAAGGGTTTTCTTCACCGGTTTGAGACTAAAGACTCCTAGACGAGTCCTCACCCTTTGTAGTTGGACTTTCCCATGTCTCAAGGTTCTCTAAGTCCTCTTTTCTACGTATTTTGGCAATGATGGTCTGACACTGTACAGGTCTTTTAAAAAGGATAAATACAAGCAAGACGCTCAGTGTAGCTTCGGTGGGCCGACCCTTCTGCAATGCGACGTGTGAATCCATGTTGCCCTGCCGTCGTGCTTATTGACATGTCTGTGGCTGGATGGCTCATTCTCGCTTGTCCTTTTAGGATCAATCAGTCCCCTGACTGAAGACCACGTGCTCCTGACACTGATTTAAAATCTGGAATTGGAGAATACACCTGTTTATCACACTATTTAGTCAATCATATAAAAAAATTGTACATGCCTGTGATAAACCAAAAAAATATCTTACAAATAGACCTGTTTATCACGAAAAGAAGTTTCCACCTTTCTATAAAAATATACACTTTCTTTACTTCTGTAAACCCATTTTTTTCATACCACCTCCATCATGTGCTTTTCAGCAATAACGTCGCTTTCTGCACTGGAATGATTCTGACCAAACCTGGAAAGAAATTTACACAACACGCACAAACTCACATAAACCTACTCATGGTAGATGTATATGACTAATCTGCAATCACCGGAGCAGTAGAGCGGATGAGGGGAGTGTTTCTACGAGGTCTTTTTAGTTTCTCTACTTTGTATTAAGCACAGGTCTTACAAGACTTGGTGTGTCTGGCCACCTGGGTACTGAGCACTGGTGCCGCCCATATCTTGTCCACCACCACACTTATAATGATCTTTGTCACATGTGTTCATGGGTTACCTGGGCCATTATTGAGTAGAGCACTCATGGCAGAGAAAGCTTACCGCCCTTTATCCACAGACCTTCCTCAGTCACTGGCTCCCTGCGTCTCACACTCCGTTCCTTGCTGAATCGCTTGTTCCTGTAAGGATTTAAAAACACAAGTAGTGACCAATGTCACGGACGTGACAGGAGCCACCAAGGTACTGGTCTGCATTGGTAAAGGACTCTCAACTCTAGGCCCATTCACTGCTTCTTTGCTGTCTGCACCTGTCCGAGAGCCTCCACCTGGGCTCATATGCACTCTACGGTCTTTATAGGGTTTTCACGTCACACTAGAAAAGATCTGCTGCCTATAGCCACATTTGACTATCTTACCCCTTTCCGCTCTACAAACCACAGCAATCGCAAATCTTCATCTCGTTCTCCTATTCCGATGGGAGAGGAGTGGTTCGATTTTTATTACCTCATGTTGTGTAACCTCAGCATATCCAGTGCAGAATCAACCAGCATCTTGGTATCTGGATCCATCTACGAAAAAACTTAAAATCTGCATTAGCAATGGGCTCATCTGAGACATGTTCAAAATCTGACAATTCTTGTTACAGCAGAGCAATCATGAGATATAGGTCTGTCTGCTGTATCCTCCATTACAGATAAAAATATAAAGAAAACTTAATAGACAAACTCAATTGATTAACAAATTAAAAACTTAAAAATAGGTCTTTCCCCCCTTTTTGAATCCATTATCCAAAGCATAATTAGATTCAAAAAGTGTGTGTCACCGGAGCTCTACATTTAGGCACAAAAGTCACATTGTATAGATCATACCTAACCGGGAACACCATAAATATGTTATGTGTAGCCTTATAATGGAAAACGATTTCAATGACTTTTCAACCTTTGCTTGAAACACAGAAATCTGCATTACAATCTTTCTATAAAAAGAAAACAGATTATTCAATACATTATATATCAAACACAGAATGCCATAAATCATCCACCGTAAACCAAATTATTAAAATTATTAATAAATTAGATTATTAATAAAGATTATAATAATTAACTAATTGTACACAGCCTGACCTCTATGCTCCAATATCTGCCAATAAATCTAAACATGTCCACAATTTAATTTATTCTGTTTAGATAGAATCAGTAAAATAAAACACTATTGTCAATTACTTTTTCCAATATAATTTACAATGCATTGCTAAAGTAGAGAAAAGTCTCCTTTTTTTTTTTATAGCAAACAATAGGACTACCCCCCCTGTAAGTTGAAACTTTAGTTGTTTGACCCACAGACTGGAAATACCTGTATTTTGGGTCCACACCCTGAAGCCAATAGCAAACAGGGCTTGTCTTCCCCTGCCATCTCCAGCACAACCACTCATTCATTCATTCATTCATTCATTCATTCATTCATATTAAATCTTTCAGTATTATAAACTTTTACTAACAGCTTTAATTTAATATTTTCAATATAGCAATGGATGTTAACATTTTGATCCCTGAGGCTCACATTGCAAATACTCATTAAATCCAATTTCCTACTAACCTGACACTCTCTTTATGACTGACCCAAGTCCCAAATATTACTTTATATATATTTAACCATGATCTTAGTCTAATTATAGATAAAACACCTTTTTTTCTGTCTGAGTATGTAGTAGTCCACCCAATCTGTTGTTTAAACATTTACACATTACATGGTCTTCTTCACACATCCCCCTCTCACTTCTTTTGTAATAACCATGCCTCGACCACCATGTGCTTCATCCACCATTTTTAGATCTGACCTAAAATAGCACATGGTTTATCATAGTATTGCGGCCTAGAGTCTCCACATCCACAACAAAGTTCACTCTCATCCGGATTTTTCCAGTGACAGCTAGAACAGGCCCATACCACACCATCGCCATTTTTGGTCGCTCACAAGGTACATTTTTATTATATACATAACTCAAAATTCTGTCTTTCTTTTCCCTTTCCCCTTCTACCCAATTCTCTCTATATAGACACTATATAGACTTCTAGAAACCCTTCCCCATGCATTGTTTTTCAAAACACCTTTTTTTTTTTTTTTAGTGTGCTAATCTAGCAAAGTTCTCTGCAACAATATACATTGCTGGGGAATTTTGAGACCTTACAATAGATAACACAGTTTGTATATACTGTACACTAATATCCATGAAAGAAAGGAAAATCAAAATATTAATGAAATACTGGCAGTCTGTATCTCAAGAAATCTAATTCTCCATAATACACGTCTCTGTTGGATCTATTTTTTCTAAATGGATATAATACCTTCCAACATTATTGGGGTAAGTCTTTTATGAATTTTTAGATTAGCTAACACGGTGCAAAAATATGTATTTACTTGCCCCTATTCTATTTTAAGATATAATGCTGCCACACTTTTACAACACCAATTGTTCAAAATTTTCACTTATTTGTACAATAAGGGGTCGACACTTCAGGGACTCAAAGTAACAAATTTTGTACTTGTAAACTCTCTATTCTCACCAGGCTATCCAACATATTCCTCTGATTCTTCCTGAATCGTCTGACCACCTTGTAAAACCATTTGCTGGGCAACTTCCCCCAGCATGATGTAAATTTGAATTAGCTGGGTTAACATACACCCCTGTCTCCTGCACCTTCTTCTTCTATTTCAACCTATCCTTCTGACTGCAACATCTGCGCTACACTTTACCAAACACCTGTGCATCTTCCCACAATCCTTTATCTTTCAACTTCACTTTCTTTCCCTTCAGCGCCGCATTCCATGTGACGGCTATAGCCATCCGCTCCTAGGCAAACCTAACACCTTAGAAATCTCTGAGGCATGGCGCACAACTTTCTTTTCCTCTCTGTCTGTCACTAGTTCTATAACATTCTGCAAACCTTCTCAACTTTCTTTTTCTCCACCTAAGCATTGTTGCTGTCTTGACGGCAGTTGGATTACACTAATTCAAGACTATATGGTGCACGCTACAGTCCGGCCGGCACTGGGGCGTTCCACCCTTACTCTAGCTCCCTCAGCTAAGTAAAAACAAAAGGTGTCCCGTGAAAGGAGGAGGACGTACAAAAATGTCACATACAAGAATGTCCCGCCCTCCGGACTTGGTCAGCTGTACCAATTTATTGTCCTAATCCCTATCTTCGATCACGGGTATCCCCCCCGTATCCTCAAACTACGGATCGGGTCAGTCTATCCAGCTATATCCAACTGCTGCCGTCTTACTCCCTACAATCCATCCTCCGGATCCCTTGTGACAATTGAAATCCACACCACAGGGTAGGATTCGAGCTACTGGGCCCCCAGCGGGCATCACCACCGAGTCACTATCGGTTACCTTTAACTCCGATGGGGACACAAGGCCTGTCACCCCCTCCTCTCCAAAAACAACCTTGTCGGCAGTGAATACACAGTATGTAACACTTACCGGGGCTGTTGGTTGATCAGGCCTGTTGGAGCGGAGGGAGGTCCTGGTCCGTGACGTCCAAGGTATCGGGGTGTCCAGGTATCGGGGTGCTCCTTATGGGGGTCCCACGATTTGGGCGCCAAACTGTTGGGGGAGACCTCCCGGTCTCTCAGGGTCACGGAGGTGAATTTCAAATCAGAACTGCGCAGATGTATATGAATCAGGAAAATGACCACACAGAGAAACGTGTCTCTATTTGGGAGAAGTGGATGCCTTCTGCCAGTGTATTCAAAAGCATAACATTTTATACAGCTTTTTGGACAGTCCTGTAAAACAACATTCCTTTAAGGCATTCAGGTGTGTCTGGGAAGAGAGGAAAGTCTATTCAAGAATATTGCTTAATCATGAGTCTAACCGGTTTTCCAAGACTGGAAGAAGACATTGAAGAATGTCACTTTACTAATTTATGAGACTGCAAACTCATTACTTAGCCCTAAGCATAGTTGGTTTACGTTTACAATCCTTGCAACATTTCATTCAGGTATATGTAAAAAGCAATACATAAAACATAGAAAATACAGATTAATCTTATTATAATATAATATCATACTGGACAAACGATTCATAGCCTAGACCTTCACACAACGAATGACCCAGTACCCCTCCGGCCTCTTGCTATCACGTACCCAGGGGTGGTGCCTGCAACACGAGCCGCTGCAGGGGCTGAGGCGCAGTCCCTGGATAAGGATCCCGCTGCCGAGCTCAGACAGCAGGTCCAGGAGCTGACCAAGACTGTAGCTGCCCTTGCCAAGACCGTGCAGTCTCTACAAGTGACCCCATCGCCTGCAAGAATCGAGTTGGCTTCCAGCCCAGATGACGTCCCATGGATGCGACAGAGGAGGATTCCGCCGACCCGAGGAAAAGACACAGACCGGTATGATTCAACTGGACAACCGATCTGCCGCCGTTGCAGCCAGGCGGGCCACATTGCAAGACACTGTCCTTTAAATGGGCCGAGCCTGGGGCCAGGAGCCAACCCCCAGGTGTAAGGAAGCCCGGCTCAAACCCCAGCCGCAGCAAGTATGTGGGAGGACGACCGGTCCTTCCTATTGTGCTGGATGGGATCCCGTTGAATGCCTTCCTGGATACGGGGTCCCAGGTAACAACCATCCCTTATAAATTGTACAAAAGATATTGGGCTGATTCAGACATTGACCATGGCCCAGATGATGATTTAACAATTGTGGCCAGTAATGGTCAGCCCTTGCCTCAAATTTGGTATAAGGAAGTAACCATTAAAGTGGGGCGGGTAGAATTGCCATGTCAGGGGATGATAATTTTAGATAATGATCGCAAAGAATCTAACCCACTGCTAACCATTGGTACAAATGTGATGGAAAATTGTCTTGCCGAAGTGATAGATTTGTTGCAGCAGGCGTCTGAAGGTGCCAGCTCCGGGCAGCAGCGTGCCCTACAGAGGGAGATCAGAGCCCTGATGAGGAGGCAGCAGGTAGAGCTGGCCGGAGGAGAAATTGGCAGTGTAAGGGTAAGTGACCCTCTCCCCATTGCAATTCCCCCCAAAAGTGAAATGTTGATATGGTGTCGGGCAGCAATAGGCCTCAAGGGTCAAGATTACCAGGCCCTGGTGGAACCTGTGTGTTCAGAAAGTAGGCCTGGTGTCCTGATAGCCAGAGGGGTAGCAGACGTCCGCAAGGGAAGAGTGCCCGTCCGCGTCCTGAATTGTGGGGAGGAGGAAGCCAAATTGCCCCGGTACGCCACTGTAGCAAAACTGTACACTGTCAGTAACAATACCATCAAAGCAATGGAACCCTTGATCCTGTCCGACCAGGCGGAAGACAATGGCTCCAAGGGACAGCTGGAAGACTGGTGCCAAAAATTACATGTGGGCACTGACTCCACCCCCTCACACCAAAAGCATGGGGTTTACCGGGTGGTACAGGAGTACGAGCGGGTCTTCAGCAAACACCCCCTAGATTTTGGGCAGGTAAAAGGGGTTAAACATCAAATCCCCACGGGTGATCATCATCCCATTAAAGAGAGATACCGCCCTGTACCCCCAGCACAGTATCAGCGTGCCAAAGAAATGTTACGGGAAATGAAGGAGGCTGGGGTTATCAGAGATAGTTGTAGCCCCTGGGCAGCTCCACTAGTGCTCGTAAAGAAAAAAGATGGTACAATGAGAATGTGTGTAGATTACAGACAAATTAACCGCATTACACATAAAGATGCTTATCCACTACCCAGAATAGAGGAGTCACTAACAGCCTTAAAGTCAGCTAATTATTTCTCCACCCTGGATCTCACCAGTGGGTATTGGCAGGTTCCCGTGGCAGAGGCGGACAAGGAGAAGACTGCATTCACGACACCAATGGGCCTCTGCGAGTTCAACTCTATGCCATTCGGGCTCTGCAACGCCCCAGAGACATTCCAAAGGTTGATGGAGTGCTGCTTGGGCCATCACAACTTTGAAACCGTGCTGTTATACTTGGATGATGTCACAGTCTACTCCAAGACTTATGAAGACCACCTGAGGCACTTAGCAGAAGTGTTCGAGTCCCTGTCGGAGTATGGCCTGAAGATAAAGCCGTCCAAATGTCACCTCTTGAAGCCAAAGGTACAGTACTTGGGTCATGTGGTCAGCGCAGAAGGTGTGGCACCTGATCCAGAGAAAGTCACAGTAATCAAGGACTGGCCGAGACCCACCACGGTAAAGGAGGTGCGGCAGTTCCTTGGGCTGGTGGGCTACTACCGAAGGTTCATTTATGGTTTCACCAAGATAGCAGCGCCTCTTCAAGATCTCCTGGTGGGCCAGCCAAAGAAGGCTAAGAAGCAAAGCCCTCCATTTGAATGGAACAGCCAAATAGAAACGTCTTTTGTCCGGCTGAAAGGGGCTCTCACGGGAGAAGAAATTCTGGCCTACCCTGACTACAGCCAGCCGTTTGTACTGTACACAGACGCCAGCAACGTGGGCCTGGGAGCAGTTCTGTCCCAGGTGCAGGGAGGCAGAGAGAAGGTGATAGCTTACGCCAGCAGGAAGCTTCGTCCCACAGAAAGGAATCCAGAAAACTACAGTTCCTTCAAGCTGGAGTTCCTCGCTATTGTTTGGGCAGTGACTGAACGCTTCAAGCACTATCTGGCGTCGGCCAAGTTCACCATCTTCACGGACAACAATCCGTTGACACATCTGGCAACAGCCAAGCTAGGTGCGTTGGAGCAGCGATGGATGGCCCGGCTGTCTAACTTTGACTTTACCATCAAGTACCGGGCTGGCAAGAAGAATAACAATGCTGATGCGCTGTCCAGAATGCCTCACTTACCCGAGTCTGGAGAAGACCTGGATGAACTCAAAGAGATAGAGTTACCGGCTTTCCATCACCAAGGTGTTTCCCAGTGTGAGCATGCTGTAGGAGAGAAGCGCTCGAGGCAGCACGGGGTCTCGGTCAACCCATTACTCCACCATAATTGGGAAGAGACACAGAACGGTGACCCGGCCGTGCGATTGGTCAAAGAAAAGCTAGCACAAGCTGAGACCCATCTTGGCCCAGATGCTCCAGAAGAAGCCCAGCAGCTGTGGAAGGAGAGGGGACGACTGTTCACCTACCAAGGCAAGCTATGCAAGAGATATGTCAACTGGCGAACGAATGAACTCGTCTGGCAGATAGTGGTCCCACAGAGGGATGCTCCAATGGTCCTAGCAGCTTACCATGATAAAGCAGGACACTTCGGGTGGAAGAAGTTGGAGACCCTACTCCGTGATCGGTTCTACTGGGTGCACATGAGAAAGACAGTCGAGAAGTGGTGCCGAGACTGTGGTCCGTGTAACCTGAGGCGGAAAGATGGTGCCAGCCAGAGGTCTCCCCTACAGCCAATTGTCACGAAGCAGCCCCTAGAGTTGGTGGCCCTGGACCACGTGAAGTTAACACCAAGCCGGTCAGGCTATGTTTACGCCCTCACCATTGTGGACCATTACTCTCGTTTCCTGGTAGTAGTGCCTGTGAAAGACCAGACAGCCAGAACAGCAGCTAGAGCGTTTCAGGCATACTTTTGTCGACCTCACGTTTACCCTGAAAGGGTACTGACTGATCAAGGTCCTGCATTCGAGGCAGAAGTGTTCCAAGAGTTCTGTAACATGTACGATTGTAAGAAAATCAGAACAACACCGTATCACCCCCAAACCAATGGATTGTGCGAGAGGATGAACCATGTGGTTATTGATATGCTCAAGACTCTACCTCTGGAAGAAAGAAACCAATGGCCAGAAAAGTTACCAGATCTGGTAGACCTGTACAACCATATCCCAGTAAATTCGACCAACTGCAGCCCTGCTTACCTGATGCGAGCAAGACCTGGCAAGTTACCTGTAGACTTGGAGATGGGAACTGTGTCACCTGAAGCAGTTCAAGAGATAGAAGATTGGGATACAGAGCGACAACAGCAGTACCGCAGAGTTCAGGAATGCGTAGAAAAGAGCCTGTCCCAAGCAAGAACGAGACAAGAGCAGAACTACAATCAAACGGCCCCAGCAACTCCCTTAGCACCTGGAGAACAGGTCCTCAAGAAAAAGCGGAGGGCGCATAAATTAGATGATCAGTGGGAGAATGAACCCTACACCATTATTCCCTCCAACTTTGACAATAGTAAGGTATGCCTCATAAGCAAGGATGAAGGCAAGACCTATCAAACAGTTTCTAGAGACCGCCTGAAAGCGTGCCCGGAGCGGTGCAAAATCCAAAAAGAAGTAGAAGAAACACAAGAAAGTCCCCAAATTCAAGAAAAGGAGGAAGCGATGATCCAAACAATCCTCGGAAAATTCCCCAAAACTTGGACCCGAATCAATAACGCCATAGTGGTACCAGTCTTGACGTTCCCGCAGTTGGTCGAGCCGGAGACAGAAGAGGTTCCAGATCCACCTAAGGAGCTGTCCGTCCCAACACCAGATGACACGCTAGCAGTAGAACAGGAGAATCAACCCCCTGCCAGTGGTGAACCTGTCGTACCCTTGGCGAATCTGAGACCCCGTAGGCAACCATCACGCATACCTGTCAGGGTTAGGCCTACCAGTAACACGGAGGGGGCAGACACTCCAAGTAGTCAGGAACAAACCCCAGAGCTACGCCGTTCCCAACGTAGCACTCGGGGACAGCCCCCTCCAAGGTATAGAGAGTAAAAAGAAAAAGTACCTATTAGAATGTATATAGTTATGTGAAAATGTCTTGTATGTAATGTTTTGTTTTAGGTGATTAAGTAAATGGACAATTGGGTCACTGGACTATGAGTGGCCAACACTTTAATTGTTCATAGTTAGCACCAGTGTGCTCAACACCCCTGAAGAAAAACCCGTCCGGCGTGCATAGAGTGGGGTCAGCAATGCTCTGACGCACGCCCAGAGCCTACGTTGGGGGTTTTATCGCGGCGGGTCCCCCATGGAGCAGTGTAATGGACACCCGGCAGGGAGCCACACTGGACTCTTATAGTTGTTTAAGGTTGTAACATGTTATGTCTTGTTTTGTTTTCTTCAGTCCAGGAGTACTGAGTTTAACTAAGGGGGAGTGTGGCGCCCCAGGACCTGGTCGCCACAACAGCATTGCCCCTCCAAAGGGTTAATGCTGAGCCTGGAGGTAATTGGGAGGTCTATTGGCCAGTAAGTTTAACATCCAACGCAGTTCTCCCTCAGGCCAGCAGGGGGAGCTCTGAACCTGGAGTTCCAGGGAGCATTCCTTAAGTCTGGCCTGAGGGAGGAGTTAGTGGTCAGTCTGTAGGAGAAAGCAAAGAGTGCAGACGCAGAGTGTGTTGTCCTGTGGAACTGGGGCCTAAGGCTGGAGCAGCTTGGCCCAGGGAAGCAGGAGGAGCAGAGAGGCACAGAAGAGACTCGGACATCAGAGTCTGTGGCCACCAGGGCCTAAAATACTCCCTGGTAGCCGAATCCGAAGGGTAGGAGAGCTGCAAGCACCTGGCCCATAAACAGCCCGAAGGTACAGCTGGTATCATCAGGGCCCGGTGTGGACTCCAGCAGAGAAGCACCAGAGAGGGTCTGTGCAGCCTACCACAGAGGGAAAGGGACGTACCACCGGTCCCAGCAACAAGAGGGCCATTACTAAATCCAGAGAGCAGGGTACTATCACTGTAAGGAAAAGAACAGGAGTAGGCCTCATACTCATCTGGCCAAAACGACATCTCAGTTACTTCCAGGCCGGCCGGAGCCCTCTACCACCTGTAACGGTCTCCCAGGACTAACCGTTTGTGAAGTAAAAGAGGAGAAGGTAAAGAGACTGTTGTTTGTGCCTGTTTCTTTCATTGCCTGTCGGCCCTGCACCGTGTTATCCACACAACACCATAAACTCTCACGAACACCAACAGTGTCCCCGGGGCACCGCTCCACCTGTGGGGAGCAGTACCACCATTGCTGCCATATCATCACCCCGGAGGCCTTACACAGCAGCAGCGGCTTAATAGCCGCATACCACAGGTGGCGTCACGAACACAAACCCCAAGTCACCAGCCATATTTAACTGACACCCACCAGGGCCACGGAGTCGGGCCCCGCCACCACTGACTACCCCCGGACTAGTCTGGCCCGGCACCGGGTGTCCCATAGCCCTGGGGTGGGCGAGTCACACACGTGCCTTGTATGGCTCACGTGTTGAACCTTGTTGTCCATCAATTTTTAGCACACTATCCCGGCCTAGATGGCCTTCTGAACAGGGCATGAAAACTGTCTGCTCACTTCCGCCGTTCAACCGCCGCAGCTGAGCGACTTGCATCGCTCCAGAAGTCTTTCGGCCTGCCGGTTCATTGCCTGAAATGCGATGTGCCTACACGCTGGAATTCGACTCTCCACATGTTACAGCGACTGTGGCAGCACCGCCGAGCCCTGGTGCAATATGTCATGACGTATAGCCTGGGCCAACGAGATGCAGAGGTGGGGCAGATCACCCTGATGGAGTGGTCTCAGATCAAGGACCTATGCACCCTTCTGCACAGTTTCGACATGGCGACGAATATGTTTAGCGCTGACAATGCCATTATCAGCATGACAATTCCAGTCATTTACATGCTGGAGCACACGCTAAACACTATTCGGAGTCAGGGGGTGGGACAACAGGAAGGGCAGGAAGTACAGGAGGATTTATATGCGCAAGGGACAACAACATCAGCAAGGTCCAGACATTCATCATCACCAAGGCGGCAGGCATGGGACCATGGGGGACAGGGATCAACAAGGGCGCATGGTAGTAGGCAAAATGTTGAGGAAGGTGCAGGAGAACATGAAGAAATGGAGGACGAACTGTCCATGGACATGGAAGACTCAGCGGATGAGGGAGACCTTGGTCAAATTTCAGTTGAAAGAGGTTGGGGGGAGATGTCAGAGGAAGAAAGATCGGTTAGCACCTCTATGCCACCAACACAGCGTGGACTTGGTCCGCATGGCTGCGCAAGACACATGAGCGCCTTCTTGCTGCACTACCTCCAACATGACCCTCGTATTGTCAAAATTAGAAGTGATGATGAGTACTGGCTTGCCACACTATTAGATCCCCGGTACAAGTCCAAATTTTGTGACATAATTCCAGCCATAGAAAGGGACGCACGTATGCAGGAGTATCAGCAGAAGCTGTTACTCGATCTTAGCTCGGCTTTTCCACCAAACAACCGTGGTGCACGGAGTGAATCTCCCAGTTGTAACTTGACAAACATGGGACGGTCTCGTCATCTTCAACAGTCTACCTATACCAGCAGCACCGTATCTGGTGCTGGTAACAGCAATTTTATTGAATCTTTTCATAATTTTTTTAGACCATCCTTTGCAAGGCCACCAGAGACAACAAGTCTGACACATAGTCAACGGCTGGAGAGGATGATACAGGAGTATCTCCAAATGAACATCGATGCCATGACTTTGCAAATGGAGCCTTGCTCATTTTGGGCTTCAAATCTTGAAAAATGGCCAGAGCTCTCCACTTATACCTTGGAGATCTTGTCGTGTCCAGCTGCCAGCGTTGTCTCTGAACGTGTCTTCAGTGCTGCTGGGTGTGTGCTGACAGATATGCGCACGCGTCTGTCCAGTGACAATGTGGACAGACTAACGTTCATCAAAATGAACAAGTTATGGATCCACAAGGAATTTACTACCCCTGTGCCATCCTGGGGAGAGTAAATGCTTGTGGATTTGGAATGTGCTTGATGCAAATCAAAACATCCTGTTTGCAACTAGGGCACAAGTGCTGCCACTGAAGGGGTGTCTGTGTAGCCCAATTTTTGGAAACCGTGTTTTTTAAAAGGAGCCAAGATGAACAAGTCATGGCTCAGCAAAGACTTTGCTACCTACCCCGGGGTCATCCTGGGAAGGGTTAAGGATGGCGTAATTTTGAATGATCTTGATGCAAATCTACCTGTGAAGTGTACAACTGGGACACAAGTGCTGCCACTGATGGGGTGGGTGTCTGTGTGGCCCAATTTTTGGAAAAAAGGGAGACTCCGCTTGTAGTAACCCTTGCTTACAGTGTTTTTTAAAAGGTGCCAAGATGAACAAGTCATGGTTCAGCAAAGACTTTGCTACCTACCCCAGGGTCATCCTGGGAAAGGTTAAGGATGGTGTATTTTTGAATGTGCTTGATGCAAATCTACCTGTGAAGTGTACAACTGGGGCATAAGTGCTGCCACTGAAGGGGTGTCTGTGTAGCCCAATTTTTGGAAAAAAGGGAGACTGTGTTTTACATGATTTTAGAAGGGTATGCCATGCCTTTATCTCTGTCTCGTCCTCTTTTTCCTTGTCCAGCTGTTTTGTTTTCGCATGAGTATATGTCCTTGTAACTTTCCCATGTGTTTGTGTTGTGAGTTGTTTGTCACTTTTTGGACACCTTTGAGGGTGTTTTCTAGGTGTTTTTGATTGCCTCCCATTGATTTCTATGGGTTCGAGTGGTTTGCCGAACCGGTTCACCGAACCGAACTAGAACCAGACCTCGGTTCGGCGAACCGAGCTCGAGCCGAACCGCGACCGGTTCGCTCATCTCTACTAGCTAGTATTACAAAGCCAGTATTAACTCATGATGATTACCCAGCAAGCCTCCCGACTCCAGGGCTGTTGGAAGAGTTGGATACAGCACCAGATGATGGTGCTTCTATGAAAGCGCCATTTTCTGGGGCGGCTGCAGATTTCAATTCGCAGCAGAGGCGCCCAGAAACCTTGGGCTAACCTGTGCTGCGGATTCCAATCCCCAGCTGCCTAGTTGTACCCGGCTGGACACAAAAATATGGCGAAGCCCACGTCATTTGTTTTTTAATTATTTCATGAAATTCATGAAATAATTAAAAAAAGGGCTTCCCTATATTTTAAGTTCCCAGCCGGGTACAAATAGGCAGCTGGGGGTTGGGGGCAGCCTGTAGCTGCCTGCTGTACCTGGCTACCATACAAAAATATGGCGAAGCTCACGTCATTTTTTTTTTTTTTTAGTTTTTTGGCAAAAAAAAGTAAAAAATGCTTCCCTGGATTTTCTATTGCCAGTGAAGGTAACACCAAGCAGTGGGGGTTGGCAGCCAGTAGCTGCTTGGATTACCCATAGCTAGCAATACAAAAAATGCAGCGGGAGCCCATATATATTTTTTTTTAATTATTTATTTAAATAACTAAAAAAAAAAAAAAAGTGCTTCCCTGTATTTTGATTGCCTGACATGACACAACTGTAAAAATAAATCATTAAAAAAAATGACGCAGCGCCTCGCCGTATTTTTGATTCTCAGCGCAGATAAAGCAGACAGATACAGGATGCCACCCCCATCTGCCTGGCGTTACCTTGGCTGGCAATCAAAATACAGGGAAGCCCATTAATTTTTTTTATTTAAAAAAATAGTTTAAAAAAAATGACGTGGGGTCCCCCCATTTTTGATAGCCAGCTAGGGTAAAGCAGACGGCTGTAGCCTGAAAACCACAGCTGGCAGCTTTACCGTGGTTGGTGATCCAATGTGGAGGTCACCCCAGGCTCTTTTTTATAATTATTTTATAAATAATAATAATTACAAAAAAAAAGTAGGGTCCCCCCCAAATTGGATCACAAGCCAAGGTAAAGTGGACAGCTGTGGCCTGGTATTCTCAGGGTGGAAAGGTCCATAGTTATTGGCCCTTCACAGTCTAAAAATAGCAGGCTGCAGGCGCCCCAGAAGTGGTGCATCCACTAGATGCGCCAATCCTGGCGCTTCACCCCAGCTCATCCCGTGCCCTGGTGCATTGGCAAACAGGGTAATAAATGGGGTTGATACTAGCTGTAAGGTCACCTGACATCAAGCCCAGCAGTTTGTGATGTCATGGCATCTGTCAGATACCCGACATCACAAAAAATAGACAAAAAAAATTAATTTGAAAAAGCACTCCCAAAACATTCCCTCTTTCACCAATTTATTGTAAGAAAAAAAAAGGGAGTCCCACGATGACTCTGGACCATCTAGAATATGGGGGGACACGCTCAGGGAACTTATCCCCCATTTTCTAGGAGTGCAGACCCTCCATGTGAGGAGTGTGGGTGCAATGAATCTGCACCCACTCTCCCCGGGTCACAGCAGCAGAGTCCATGTCGTAACTGTTGCTACCAAAGCTCCAATGCCCTGCTCATGAGGTAAGGGCATGCCTAATCAGGAGAACTATTCTACATTTCCAAATATTGGTATTTGCTGATATTACTGCTATTCCACCTACTATATATTGGGGATAGGATCTTGGAGATGGAATACCGCTTTAAGTCCAGTTATCCAGCTGAATGAATACTAAACAACAGAGCTCGCTATTTAGATGTGTTTTCTTGTGGCGTATAACGGACTCTCATGTTTGGTAGTCGTTCAGCAGGGCAACTATAAAATCAAATACCTCCATTTGGAAATGTAGTATAGCTCTCCTGATCAACTATGTTCCTTACCTCATGAGCAGGGCATTGCAGTAATAATAATAATAATAATAATAATAATAATAATAATAATTTATTCATTTATATAGCGCTATTAATTCTATAGCGCTTTTCATACATTGGCAACACTGTCCCCATTGGGGCTCACAATCTAGAGTCCCTATCTGTGTGTCTTTGGAGCGTGGGAGGAAACCGGAGTACCCGGAGGAAACCCACGCAAACAGGGGGAGAACATACAAACTCCTTGCAGATGGTGTCCTTGGTGGGAATTGAACCCAGGACCTCAGCGCTGCAAGACTGTGGTGCTAACCACTGAGCCACTGTGCCGCCCATTTAGCTTACAGATGCATAAAATCTCCCCAAAATTGGATCACCAGCCAAGGTAAAACGGACAGCTGGGGTCTGATATTCTCAGACTTGGGAGGTCCATGGTCATTGGAAACTCCCCAGCCTAAATATAGCAGGCCGCAGCCGCCCCAGAAGGGACGCATCCATTAGATGCGCCAATCCTGGTCCTTCGCCCCAGCTCATCCCGTGCCCTGGTGCGGTGGCAAACGGGGTAATATATGGGGTTAATACCAGATGTGTAATGTCACCTGGCATCAAACCCTGGGGTTGGTGATGTCAGGCGTCTATCAGATAACCGACATCACCAACCCAGTCAGTAATAAAAAAAAATTGACGACAAACACATTTTTATTTGAAAAAACACTGCCCAAAACATTCCCTCTTTCACCAATTTATTAGAAAGAAAAACAAATCCAGGTCTGATGTAATGTGAGGGGTTCCCATGACGATCCATACCATAGTCCCTGTCCCAGTCAATGAAGAACACAATGTTCCCCATTGGCTGGGAGAGCAATGCAGTGACCTGAGCTACCATCAATAGGTCAGCCCAGGTCACTGCAGGGCATGGCAAGTGCTGCTGTGAGGAGCGAGGTACATTACCTGCGGTGACGATCTCCTGCACTGCTGACAGCAGAGCTGTCACTGACTTCAATGACCTTTACAGCCAAGTATCGCGAGAGCCTGTGACGTCACCGCTAGTGACAGTCTCTTGTCGTCAGTGAGAGGAGGAGATGTGACAAGCGGCGGCCATGGAGGACAGTGATAGCTGCAGGTAAGCCGAGCGAGACCATGTGTGCGGAGTGCGAGGTGGGCGGAGCCGAACGGGGCCATGTGTGCGGAGTGCGAGGTGGGTGGAACCAAGCGGGGCCATGTGTGCGGAGTGCCAGATGGGCGGAGCCAAGCGGGGCCATGTGTGCGGAGTGCCAGGTGGGCGGAGCCAAGTGGGGCCATGTGTGCGGAGTGCCAGGTGGGTGGAGCCAAGCGGGGTAATGTGTGCAGAGTGGCAGGTGGGCGGAGCCAAGCGGGGCCATGTGTGCAGAGTGGCAGGTGGGCGGAGCCAAGCAGGCCATGTGTGCAGAGTGCCAGGTGGGCGGTGTCAAGTGGGGTAATGTGTGCAGAGTGCCAGGTGGGCGGAGCCAAGTGGGGCCATGTGTGTGGAGTGCCAGCTGGGTGGAGCCAAGCGGGGTAATGTGTGCAGAGTGCCAGGTAGGCGGAGCCAAGCGGGATAATGTGTGCAGAGTCCCCAGGTGGGTGGAGTCAAGCGGGGTAATGTGTGCAGCGTGCAAGTGGGTGGAGCCTAGCGGGGCCATGTGTGCGGGCGGCGGAGTGCAAAGTGGGTGGAGCCTAGCGGGGCCACGTGTGCGGGCGGCAGAGTGCGAAGAGGGTGGAGCCTAGCGGGGCCATGTGCGCTGAGGACTGCATGGCTGGGGACAGGTGAGTGTGTGTGTGTGTGTGTGTGTGTACACATGCCGAGTGCAGGTGGGGGCGGAGCTCAGTGGGGAAGTGTCGGCTCCCTGCACACGTAACTAAGGATAATATCGGGTTACTAAACAAAGCACTTTGCTTGGATACCCGATATTTATCTTGGTTACCAGCTTACCGCAGGCTGCCAGCGATGGCTCCCTGCACACTGTAGCTGTAAAAAGCCCTGCTTTTGCTGATAGAACCGTTTTCGAATGTAACTCGAACTGCCGAACTTTTACCAAAAAGCTCGAGTTCGAGTTCTAACTAGAACACCCCCCAAAATCACTCGCACCGCGAACTGGAGAACCGCGAACCCCGAACCGCGCTCAATTCTACTCTTAAGTTCCATGGTCGTCTTCCTTTCACGTCAACCCATTAAAAATCAGCAAAGCATTGTGAGCCACAAGTCATGTAGCAGTCCCTTAACTGTTTGATGATTCTGCTGGCTGGAGTGCCATGGCCTATCCACCTCGCCATGCTCCAGAGGTGGAAGAGAACGAGTGCACTGATGCCCAACCACTTGTGGTGTTGGAGGATGAGTCCGTTGGAGGGCTGGTGCACTTGGTGAAATTCCTGGTTGTGAGGTACGATATGCAGACGACACATCCCTGGTGAGGGAGAACAAGAAGGATTTGGAAAAGCATGAGGGAGAACAAGAATGATTTGGAAAAGCCATGACAGTTCCAGGAGGGATTTGTCCGGTCGTTGATTCCTGTATTACTCCCAATTACCCCCTACCTTGTATAATTAACACACCGACACTGCTTATGACTTGGTTGAATTGGCCACAGCAGCCCTTTATTTCCTATTGTTTACACACTAACACAAGGGGGCGCCGTCCAACGGGTGTCCCCAACATTTAACAATAGGTAATACCATAATAATACAGTACGTAATCCAATACGTAACCCTGGGTAGGCCCGGTCCAGAAACCACCTTCCACTACCAAAACATGATCCCTGGCCTCAACACACACCGGGCCGGAGATGAGGTATTAATCACCTACGGATCAATACTCCAACCTTGCAGGACCTCATGCCTGCAAGATCCCTGTAACCAGAGCCACTATATCCTACAAGTGACTCTCCAATCAAATAACATTATCCGTTAAACCGCCTCTGGACCAGACCTACCCCCGCCATAAGTCCGGTCCAGAAGCCATACTCCACCACCAGAACACAATCCCTGGCCGCAACACACCGACCCAGAGATACGAGGCATTAATCACCTATGGATCAATACCCCAACCTTGCAGGACCCCATGCCTGCAAGATCCCTGTAACCAAAGCCACTGTATTCCGCAAGTGACTCCTCCATCAAATAACATTACCCAGTAAACCGCCTCTGGACCAAACCTACTCCTGCCACAAATCCGGTTCAGAAGCCATATTCCACCATCAGAACACGATCCCTGGCCGCAACACACCGACTCAGAGATACGAGGCATTAATCACCTACAGATCAATACCCCAACCTTGCAGGACCCCATGCCTGCAAGATCCCTGTAACTGAAGCCACTGTATATATATTCCACCACCAGAACACGATCCCCGGCCGCAACACACCGACCCAGAGATCGGAGGTATTAATCACCTACGGATTAAACCCCCAAGTTGCATCAATTATAAACTGAGCCTCAAATCCGACACCTTACTCTTCACCCCCAACCCCATGTCATCCCCGGCCGCAAACCTCCAGCCCAGAGATATGAAGCATCAATAACCTACGGATCAATCCCCCATGCGCGTAACAGTAACTGTGAACTCAAAACTTAAATCCTGTTAGCGACTTTAATATAACAACATCCCCGGCTGCAACCAGCCCAGAGATAAGAGGTATTAATCACCTATGGATCAAAACCCCCATGCCTTGCAGAACCCCGTGCCTGCACTGCGCTTGGATCCAGAACCAGAAACCCAACTAGTGACTCCTCCTGTGATTACCATGTCACCAAAAGGATCACTGACCATAACAACGATCCCATATATATATATATATGAGGTAATACTCACCAAAGGAGTAATCCCTTACCCAGACAAAAAAAACCCCTGTGCTTCCGAGTACCTGTAACCTGAGCCACTGTAGCCACCTATGACTCCCCGGCAACCATCAACTCTTTAATATATAACCCTTGGCAACAACCCTGACCCATATATGAGGCATTGATCACCAACGGAGCAATACTTCCACCCTGCAGACAACCTTGTACCTGCAAGTCACCAGTAACCGGAGCCACTGTACCTTCCCCAGTGGCTCTCCATCCAAACACCAGTAACCATTAGAGCTCCTCTGGACCAGACCTACCCCGCTGCTGTGACAAAGGACATAAACATTATTCATATTGACCATTCACATATACATCATATAATTAAACAAATACTCCCACTTTACCAACCAACGTATTCCCCCCACTTACACGAATCCGCAAATAACAGTATACATCACAATCCACAAAGAAATACTCTTTCCTTTTTCCTGTTTTGTTCTTTGTTTTTTTTTTTGTTTTTTTTTTTATATATATACAACACACTTTCCCCAATCCTTTCTTTTCACACTATTATTATTATTATTATTATTTTTTATTTTTTTTTTTTTACATAAAGCCTCTTTAAAAGTTACTAATTATACATGCATATAAATATAACAATAACAATACACAATAGAAGGGAGGGTGGGTGGGAAGCTGTCGTCCAGGAAGTGCAAGAGGAGGTAACTGGCTCCCACCTCCTCCTATATATCCATGCAGCTCCTCCTTTTCCTCCCACCATACTCCCCTCCCTAACCAATCATCATCCTCTTCCACCTTCCTATGATATCACCATTTAACCCCATCAACTCCCTACCCTCCAGACTGTCATGTCGCCCCTACACCCTATGGGTTCCATGGCTTTCTTGACAGTTCCAGGAGGGATTTGTCCGGTCGTTGATTCCTGTATTACTCCCAATTACCCCCTACCTTGTATAATTAACACACCGACACTCCTTATGACTTGGTTGAATTGGCCACAGCAGCCCTTTATTGCCTATTGTTTACACACTAACACAAGGGGGCGCCGTCCAACGGGCGTCCCCAACATTTAACAATAGGTAATACCATAATAATACAGTACGTAATCCAATACGTAACCCTGGGTAGGACCAGTCCAGAAACCACCTTCCACTACCAAAACATGATCCCTGGCCGCAACACACACCGGGCTGGAGATGAGGTATTAATCACCTACGGATCAATACTCCAACCTTGCAGGACCTCATGCCTGCAAGATCCCTGTAACCAGAGCCACTATATCCTACAAGTGACTCTCCAATCAAATAACATTATCCGTTAAACCGCCTCTGGACCAGACCTACCCCCGCCACAGGACAGGTCACGTGACACCTTGTGTGGCCTGGACCCCCACACACCCAAAGCTTGCTTCTTTAACCTGCAAGCCGAAACCAACCGTTAAACCCTTCCATCCATCAACTTAAGCTCTGGGCCTCCCATATGCACCAGCCAACGTTACCAGCTCACCTTACTACACCGCACTACCATCATCCTTGGTGACCGCACATGCCACCTCAAATCTCTTCGAACCTACCCGTATCCCAATTTATTCATTTTTTTTTTTAAATCGCCCTTCAATACGGGCTACGACACCATGGCCACCCCATAACAAGGCCACCACCATGTATCAATCACCCCTGATACCACGAATCGGTACCCAAAACAACATACAGGAATCCACCTCATTCCTTTCCACACCATCCCACTTATAAGCCAGTACCACCCCGTAGTACTAAACAACTTTTAAGTAACCCTGTCTCCTCCTCAACAGGGACCCAGCCATATCACTGGCTCCCTCAGACGGCCACTCAGGCACACCCCGACACACCGTGCCACGAGCTCCCAAACCATGCCTGGATCACTGCCATGCCCCACCGGCATCAGTTAAACCAATTAACTGCAACACTGACAGTACTATCGGCCTACCCATTACTGACCAAATAAACTACCATACCGTCACCCCGCCCCTCCTCCTGTCTCCAGCTGAATTCAACTGCAACTAAGGTCAATATATTCCAAACAGGATCACACTTACACTGCCTACTTAACTGGGTCACCTCGTACCCTGAACCAGGTTTTCCCCTGGGAAACGGCTAAAGTGACCCCCACTTGGCAATAATTCTGATCCATAACCTCCAAATTTCCCGAAAGTCGTCCCAGCAGCCTAACCAAGAGGCGAGGGAATAAAGCGCCCTCGGCCTTCCCCCAGACTCCTAACACATGCATTAGACATACCACTCCCTAGAGCAATAAATCACTACCAGTCTCCCCCGACCGATGTAGCCCGTCATCCAAACCCTCTGAAAACAACAAGGCTCAATCTGCCATACCCAGAAAAGTTCTAAGACCTTCCCACGTACTCAACCACCACACTATTGGACAACCATCATCCGAATTTGGGCCCCTTTAACTTTCCAGGAAGCCCACCCGACCTAACGGAACCATGTCCACCAAAGTTAACACGCCTACAAAACCACCACACAATCACAACCCTCTCCCTGCACCCATGGCTGAAGCAAAGATGCCGAAGCATTACTTTCAATCCCCAAGGTCCACAACAACCTCTCCAAGCAATAATTTGCGTCATACTTCCTTCCGCAAACCACACCAACGACAAGTTGCCTGCACTACAAAGTACACTGTAAAATTGCCCCCCATACCACTATCCTGATTGACTCCATACGCAACTATCGGCATCAGGAGACACAAACTTTCCAAACACCATATCCAAACATATTGTTCCTAAAGGAAACCTTGTAACACACAACCCTCTGCGAGCCCTCATATCAGAGGTCCAAACCCAACTTGCATCGCCCCCCCATCCTCACGGGTATACGAGGAATGCCATTGTTATATCTGCAGCCCCCCATTGCTGATTACCGAGTTCACCAGCAACCGCCCAAAGCTGCCCACCACCTACAGGAACCCCAATTCAGGCCCGCCGGGCCCTCAGTCCCCCCAGCACCAAACTCCATAATGGGATAATAAGAGAACTAACCAAGAAGTAGCTACTAGGCTACCATCCACCAACTTAATCCATCCAGCGCCCAGGACCAAGCCATACTGCCCTCGAACTAACGATACCCCAAACCGTACCAAACACGCCGCACCCAAGATGCGGTTCCAAACCCACAAGGAAAAACCATGACACCAACCAACGCCTCACCAGCTCCCACAATTCCGCTCTCCTTACTCCACTTATCCACAGCAACCCTAACGCCATACCGGAGTCCTGCCCTCACACTCATCACTCACAAAATCCCCCGAAAACTCCCCGCACACTCCGAACTGCGGGACCTCTTTGCCTATTTACCTCGGCCAGCATAATCCAACCAATATGAACTACCATGCAGAATAAGATTCCTCATAAAACCCGACCAATGAACCTTCAAATAAATGCTCCGTCTCCCCTGCTTGCGCAAGCCGAGATCATCAGCACTCATAACCAATCCTCAATGACCTAAAATTGCATCCCCCACCCTGAACTGTGACCACCGGTCTGACGCCACATGCACCCCCATGGCTATACCGCCATGGCACCACCTCGTCCCTAACTCTGGCCCGGCCTCCACTACATGACCCAAACCCCCCGAGGACCATGTCTCACACCCAACTGCAGCTCAGCGTCCCCTCGGAACCGCCGCCCCATTGTCCTCTGCCATCCATCTGTCCGAATGTTACTGACATCCTGATGTCCTTCCCCCTCCCCGCCGTCATCCACTTCCATCTTGGATGCGTGACGCAGCTCCACCACGCCTCCCCCACCATGGCCACTCATGCGAGCCGCCGTGTGGGCATAGTCATCTCCCGCTCCGTTGCTTGTCCCGCGGTGACAGCCCCAGGAGACCGTCCTGTCCCCCGTGCCATCACCCCGGGTCTCGATGTCTTGCGACTGCGCCCCTCCCCCTCGCCGATTGCCGGGGGGGGCTCCACACCCGACCTCACTGATGCCCGGCTCTGGACCGCAGCCATCGCTGTTCCCGGCCCTCCAGGGCCACCGCAGGCCTCCTGTCGCCGGGTCCTCCCTCCCCAAGGGAGACCGCCGCTACCGGGGGGCTGCACGATCGACGTCTGTGACCGGGCGGTCCCTCAGAGTTCCCACCGTCTGGCTCACTCACCGCCACCAGGGACTGGCACACCCGACCTTCTCTTGGCACCCGATCTCCTGCCGTCCACAGCCCCGCGGTCCGCCCGCCGACTGCGAGGGGGTCTGCTGGCTTCACTCTGCCGCTGGACGCGCTCCCCAGGAGCCGCCGCAGTCACTCCTACTCCAGCCGGAGGCCCGGGACCGGAAGTAGGCCCCCGTGTTGGCTACTCCCACCTCCCGGTCGTCGCGGGCGGAACGCAGATTCCTCCCGCCGGCCGAAGCATCCGCCAGATTCTGCTGCTGCTTGGCCCGCCGCGGAGGGTCCCCGGAGGGGCTCTGACATCACCTCCTCGCCCACCCTGCGCCCAGGGAATACCTGCAGGGGGGGGCCGTAATCGCCGCCCGCTGCTACTGGGGGAGCGAGGGGAAGGCGCCAACGGGTAACCCCGGCAGCCCTGATGTGGGTCTGCACGGCCAGGGGCCCGTGCACCGCTACCGCTGATCACCTGGAGATCCTCTCTGCAATCCCTGTTCCATTCAAGCTGCAGATCTGCAATGTCCGGATCCATCAGGCTGGATGTCATGATGGAGGTTCCCCAGCCCGTCCAAACTGCAGCTCTGTGATGTCCGGATCCATCAGGCTGGATGTCATGATGGAGGTTCCCCAGCCCGTCCAAGCTGTCGTCCAGGAAGTGCAAGAGAAGGTAACTGGCTCCCACCTCCTCCTATATATCCATGCAGCTCCTCCTTTTCCTCCCACCATACTCCCCTCCCTAACCAATCATCATCCTCTTCCACCTTCCTATGATATCACCATTTAACCCCATCAACTCCCTACCTCCAGACTGTCATGTCGCCACTACACCCTATGGGTTCCATGGCTTTCTGTTTTGCAGGTTAAGGCAGAGTGAAAAATTTGGTTGTTTCTGAATGTCGAGCAAAAAAAGATCATGACAACAACGGAATAGCTTACATCATTATTAAGCTTGAAAATGAGGAGATTGAAGTGGTCAGCGATTCCATATTCTTTTGCTCCAAGATCAATTTTGATGGCGACTGCACTCCTGAAGTAAAACAACACATAGCACTTGGATAGATTGCAATTTTCGGCATGAGCAAGGTCTGGAAGAGCAAAGACATGGGAGGACTACAATATATGACATTAACTTGAGGGACTATTGTGCCAAACAGTAAGGAGGAGGATGGACAAATAGCAGTTGTAGTCAGGGCCGGATTATAGGCGGGGCAGGCGGGGCTTCAGCCCCGGGGCCCCCACCAAAAGGGCTTCCAAGGGGGCCCCCACCACCAGGGCCATACTTGTGACGCATTTTTTTTTTCTTCACACCCTCTCCCACCCCCTGTAAAGACAGTCTAATAAATCAGCTGTGTTTTCGGAAGGGGGGGGGTGTTGGCGCACCGCCATTTATTTGTATCTGCGTCCTTAAGACGCAAAAACAAACTGCGGGCACAGGACGCTGTTTGACCTCGGAAGTACCAGCGCTTGCCCTTCCGGGGTCAGAGGTGTGCACTGCCAATGAGCTCCTTGCTGTGTGCTGCGGCCGTACCCAGCGAGGGTCAGGGGGGACACGGTGTGGTGGGCCGCTGTATCTGCTGTCCCCGCTGCGCTCCTCTGCACTGTGTACATGCCAGGCATACTAGCAGGAGGCAGCGCGTTGTGCTGTGCCGGCTCTGCTGTGTGCTGTGTGTTGGGCATGTACACACTGCGGAAGAGCGCAGCAGAGCCAGTGCCAGTGACTGCCGCATCTTCCTTCTTCCTATTCAAATGTATTTGCGTCTTTCAGACATAAATACATTTGAACAGCGTGCCAGGACTGGGCCCCGCCCTCGACGTGCAGCAGCGTGATGAGATCAGCACCTTGCTGACGTCATCACAGTGCTGCGGGCGCCACACACAGGAGACATCAGGAAGCGAGCGCTCCATGAAGGAGCTGAAGAGACAGGTGTAATGAATGGGGATGAGTGGGGAGGGGCTGAGGACACATAACGGGGAACATCTGTGAAGGAACACAGCTTTGTGACAGGCAATGGAGGAGTACTGTATTCCGAGGGAGGGGGGGAGGAGTGTGTAGGGATGGGGCAGTGTAATTTGTGTGTGTAGGGGGTGATGAGGGTTGCATTGTATTGTGTGTGTGGGGAGGGGTAATGGGGGTGCATTATATTGTGTGTGGGGGATGGGTAATGGGGGGTGCATTGTATTGTGTGTGTGTGGGGAGGGGTAATGGAGGGTGCATTGTATTGTGTGTGTGGGGGAGGGGTAATGGAGGGTGCATTGTATTGTGTGTGTGGGGGGAGGGGTAATGGAGGGTGCATTGTATTGTGTGGGGGGAGGGGTAATGGAGGGTGCATTGTATTGTGTGTGGGGGGAGGGGTAATGGGGGGTGTATTTTGTGTGTGTGTGTGTGTGTGTATATATAGGTATATATAGGGGGTGATGGGTGGGTGCATTGTGTGTGTGTGTGTGTGTGTGTGTGATGGGTGGGTGCATTGTATTTGTGTGTGTGTCAGAGCTGTGTGTGTGTGTCAGAGCTGTGTGTGTAAGAAGCAGTACTGTGTATGTGTGTGTTGTGAGGTAGCACGGTCGGCTGCGCAGCAGAAGACACGGGATCCAGGCATTAAGGTTCACAGCACACGGTTTAATGTCCAAACAAAAGTCCACAACAATATACATGTGCCTCTCCAGCAGAGAGCTCAGGGAGTTCTGTTCACTCCCTCACACCCGGCACACCTGCCCTTGTTCCTGTTTCCATTTAACCTTTCCTTCAGCCTGTAGGGAAACAGCATTAACCCTAGAGTGGATTTACTTTCTATCATGGAGTGAGCACAACCGGGGCGAGACATACCGGCCGTCATAGATAACCCCGGTCACAGTCTCACATACCCCCCCTCAGTTCAAGCGTGCGGGGTTGAACTCCCGCCATCAAACACGAGCCGCGGGACAAGGCATCGGCGTTGCCCTGCAACCCACCGGCCCTATGTTCAACCGTAAACCGGAAGTTCTGCAGAGAAAGGAACCACCGGGTAACCCGGGCATTCCGTTCCTTGGCGGACCTCATCCAGACCAGTGGAGAGTGATCCGTCACCAAGCGAAACTGCCGTCCCAGCAGGTAATAGCGTAGGGACTCCAAGGCCCACTTGATCGCCAGGCACTCCTTCTCCACTACGCTATAATTCCGCTCGGGAGGGGTGAGCTTCCTACTTAAGAAGGTGACGGGGTGTTCCTCCCCCTGAACCACCTGAGACAGCACTGCCCCCAGGCCGACCTCTGAGGCGTCAGTCTGTACTATGAACTCCTTCCGGAAATCAGGGTGTATAAGAACGGGCTGTCCGCACAGGACCCCCTTCAGGGCCCGGAAGGAGTCCTCGGCCTGCGGAGTCCAGCGCACCATGACGGACTTCTTGCCTTTGAGAAGGTCCGTCAAGGGGGCTGATAGTCCCGCAAAATCCTTTACAAACCTCCTGTAGTACCCCACGATACCCAGGAAGGCCCTAATCTGCTTCGTGGTCAGGGGTCTAGGCCACTTCTGGATCGCCTCAACCTTGTTAATTTGGGGCTTAATCACTCCTTGGCCTATCACGTAGCCCAAGTAGCGGGCTTCCGTGAGTCCCAACGCACATTTCTTGGGATTGGCTGTCAATCCGGCTGTTCGAAGCGCGTCTACCACCGCCTCTACCTGTTCCAAGTGGGTCGGCCAATCGGAGCTGTAAATAATGATGTCATCAAGGTACGCTGATGCGTACGCCTGGTGGGGTTCCAGCACTAAGTCCATCAACCTCTGGAACGTGGCCGGAGCGCCATGTAACCCAAAAAGCAAGACAACATAGTGGAAGAGACCCTCCGGCGTAACAAAAGCGGTTTTCTCCTTGGCGGACTCCGTCAGTGGCACCTGCCAGTACCCCTTGGTCAGGTCGAGCGTGGTAAAATATCGCGCCTGTCCCAGCCTATCAATCAGCTCATCCACCTGGGGCATGGGGTAGAGATCGAACTTGGATATTTCATTCAATCTCCTAAAGTCATTGCGGAACCTTAAGGAGCCATCGGGTTTTGGTATTAGGACAATCGGACTAGCCCATTCACTTCGGGATTTTTCGATGACCCCCAGGCGTAACATTGTCTTTACTTCCTCCGATATGGCTTGTCGTCGAGCCTCCGGTACCCGGTATGACTTCAGGCGTACCTTCAGGTGGGGCTCGGTGACAACATCATGTCGTATCAGACTGGTCCTACCGGGCAGCTCGGAGAAGACATCGGGGTTCTGCTGAACCAACCGTCTGGCCTCTCGCCTCTGAGTCTTGGTGAGGGCTTCTCCAATCCTTACTTCCGGTTCGTCCTCTCCGGAGGTCGCTGGAGCCGGATGTGAACGACCCGAAGAGGAGGGAGATGGGGAAAAAACAGCCATCAGGTTTTCCCGTTCCTGCCAAGGTTTTAATAGGTTGATATGGTATATTTGTTCAGGTTTCCGCCTACCGGGCTGCAATACTTTATAGTTAACCACCCCGACTCTCTCCTTTATCTCGTAGGGACCTTGCCACTGAGCCAGGAATTTACTCTCCGCCGTGGGGATTAATACCAACACCCGATCCCCGGGTTTAAAGGTCCGCACGGTGGCTTGTCTATTGTAGCGGCCACTTTGCGCGGCCTGAGCCTCCTGTAAATGCTCCTTCACAATTGGCATGACCGCGCTTATGCGGTTCTGCATACCCAAAATGTGTTCAATCACACTTTTATGGGGGGTGGGCTCTTGCTCCCATGTTTCCTTTGCCAGGTCCAACAATCCCCGGGGATGTCGCCCGTATAACAACTCAAAAGGCGAAAACCCCGTGGATGCCTGTGGCACCTCACGGATGGCAAACATCAAATAGGGAAGCATCATATCCCAGTCTTTCCCGTCTTTTGAAATCACCCTTTTTAGCATGGTTTTCAGGGTTTTATTGAAACGCTCGACTAAACCGTCCGTTTGAGGATGATACACAGACGTACGCAACTGCTTGATCTGGAGTAGCCGGCATAGCTCTTTGGTCACTTTAGACATGAATGGGGTCCCCTGATCCGTAAGGATCTCCTTGGGCAACCCCACCCGGCAGAACACAGCAAACAACTCCCGAGCTATAAGCTTTGCTGCAGTATGTCTGAGAGGTATCGCCTCGGGATACCGGGTGGCATAGTCAACGATCACTAGGATGTGTTGGTGCCCTCGAGCGGACTTTACGAGGGGCCCCACCAGATCCATCCCTATCCGTTCAAAAGGGACTTCTATAATGGGTAACGGTACCAACGGACTGCGAAAATGGGTCAGGGGTGCGGTAAGCTGACACTCCGGGCAGGTTTCGCAGAACCGTTTTACCTCCCCGAAGACCCCGGGCCAATAGAACCTTTGCAATATTCGCTCCTGCGTTTTCTTGACCCCTCGGTGGCCACTCATCAGGTGTTTATGAGCCAAGTCGAGGACACGCCGGCGATGCGGCTGGGGCACCACCAACTGCTCGACCCCTACGCCCCGTATTTCATCTACCCGGTAGAGTAAATCCTGCTTAAGAGCGAAATGGGGGTACCTTACCTGGGCACCGGGCAGCTGTGCCACCCCGTCAATTACTGTCACCCGACTCCGGGCATGTATTAATGTAGGGTCCTGGAGTTGGGCAGTCCCAAACGTATCCGGGGACGCCTCCAACTCCGGGATGGGTTCGACCGTCTCAGCCTCTCCTGCCAATACCTCTAGGGGCGACCTATCGGGTTCACATTCTGTCCCTATCATGGGGACCCCTACGGCAGGTGTCCCGGATTCAGGATTGTAGGGCTCAGGTCCCGGACTGACCAATATCTGAGGAGACTTAGGGGGTCCCTTCCATAAAGTCCAAAAATAGGGCAGATCCCTTCCTAGGATCACGTCATAGGGAAGAGTGTTAAGAAGTCCCACCTCATGTTGCACCTGACCGCAAGGTGCTGTGATGGTGACAATCCCTGTGGGATAGTCTCGGCGGTCCCCATGTATGCAAACCACCCCCACGGTACGTCCTGTGGCCTTTACTTTAGCCCTCAAGGTGGATCGCACAAGGGTCACTAAGCTTCCGGAATCCAACAATCCTGTAACCGGACATCCATTCACCTGTATTTGGCACAAGTGGGGCTCCGTCTCTGGGGAGACCAGGTCAGCGGTACACACCACCTGAGCATGCATTGAACCCCGTCGGGTAACCCCACAATCCATGGGCTCCGTGGTGAGTGGACACTGGGCTTCCATATGTCCCACCCGCTGGCACCGCCAACATCTAATGGGGACGGAAACCCCCTTGACGGGTTGTCGTTTAGGGTACAGAACCTTCCGGACCTCAGGAATGGTGGCCGCGGCCTCAGACGGGACGGTAGGGGACTCCTGCACCGTTGTCAGCGGTGGGTCCTTGGCCCTAGGCTTGGAGGGGCCGGACCGACGGGCGGTACGCAAAGTCTCAGTGTCCCGTATCAAGTCCTGCGTAGCCACATGCCGCTCTACCAGGGACACTAATTGGTCGAGGGTACTCGGGTCACCCTGTCCTACCCACCGTTGGACGGTGACGGGTAAAGTGCGCACAAAACGATCCACTACTACCCTTTCCACCATTTGCGCCGGGCTCAGAGTGTCAGGCTGCAACCACTTTTTTACAAGATGCAACAAGTCATAGGCCTGGGAGTTTGGCTTCCTCATAGAACCACTGATTTACCCGCTGAGCCCGTACATAGGTATTCACCCCCAACCGAGCCAGTATTTCGGCTTTCAGGGTCACATAGTCAATGGCGTCCTCGGTACAGAGGTCCAGGTATGCTTTTTGGGGTTCCCCCGTCAGATAGGGCGACAATACCTCAGCCCACTGGGGGGTCGGCAGCTTTTCCCGCTCGGCCACCCGCTCAAACACTGCCAGGAACGCTTCCACATCATCCCCCGGGGTCATATTTTGCAACGCTTGTCTCACCGCTTTCCGGACGCTGCCGTCGTCACCCAGTCCCGGGGTTGTTGCTGCCGGTCCGGCGCGGATCGACTTGGCCAGGAGAACCATCTGTTCTTGATGTCTTTGTTCCTGCAATTGCAAGGCTTGCTGCTGACGTGCATTGGCCTGAACCAGCTGTTCTTGGTGCCTTTTGTCCTGCCCTTGCAAGGATTGCTGCTGACGTTCCAACGCCCGGAGCAGGAGTGCATTGGTCTCTTGCTGCTGTGCATTAGCCTGAGCCAGCTGCTGTAGTATGTCCTCCATGGCGTCACCGGGTTTGGGCTGTAGTATAGCCGCTCGAATCCAGGACATGTGCTACTGGGTCACCAGGGATGGATGCTACACCTCACCGGCTGGCATGCCCGCCGATTCTCCACCATATGTGAGGTAGCACGGTCGGCTGCGCAGCAGAAGACACGGGATCCAGGCATTAAGGTTCACAGCACACGGTTTAATGTCCAAACAAAAGTCCACAACAATATACATGTGCCTCTCCAGCAGAGAGCTCAGGGAGTTCTTTTCACTCCCTCACACCCGGCACACCTGCCCTTGTTCCTGTTTCCATTTAACCCTTCCTTCAGCCTGTAGGGAAACAGCATTAACCCTAGAGTGGATTTACTTTCTATCATGGAGTGAGCACAACCGGGGCGAGACATACCGGCCGTCATAGATAACCCCGGTCACAGTCTCACAGTGTATATATGAATTAGAGCAGTCTGTGAAGCCCCCCCCCAGAACTATATGGGTCCCCCAGAGCGCTATGTCACCCATCCCAGTAATGAGCACACCACCAGAGCTGTTTTCCACTCCAGTCACGTCTATAACCCCTGCCCCTCCTGTAATGTATATATTGTAGCCCCCCGCCCCCCCTGTGATGTATATACAGCAGTGCTGTCAGTGTGCAGTCATGTCTGTTAGTGACAGCCATCGTGAAACACAGCCACATGTCCTGAAGGAGCTGGACGGAAACAAGCGGGAGAGGTGAGTGAGGCTGCTGGCGACTTCCCCATAATAATACCTGTAAGGGCTCATACGCACGTAACTGCTGAATATTCTGCAGCGATTTGACAGCTCATGTGCGCGTGAAATCGCTGCAGAAACACTGCAGAATGAATGCAGTTTTTCTGTACAAAAAAAGCCGATTTCCTGCGCTCTGGCTGCTGCCCCCACCATAGACAGAGCGGGAGCTGCATCCATAGCGCATGGAATAATTGACATGCTCATTTTTTGAACGCACAGATTTAGGTCAACATTTTAGCACCCAAATCGCTGCGTTCATAAAAGCAACGTGCGCACATATCATGCACAATCTTCATAGATTGTGCAGGGGACACAGGACGCATGCATTTACACTGCAATGCTATACGCAGCGTAAATACATGGAATTACGCAACGTGCGCACGAGCCCTAATGCGTCTGTGTCTGCATGTATGTCAGTGTATATGACATACATATGTGTATGTGTGTATATGTGTATATGTGCATATACAGTATTTGTCTGTTTATATGTATTTTTCTGAATTTGTCTTCAAATATGTATATGTACGTATGCCTGTATGTGTATGTGCGTGTCTGTGTGTGGATGGGGTCCACTGAGACTCTTTCACCCGTAGGCCACAAAAACCTGGAGCCGGCCCTGGCTGCCTTAACATTGGGATCAATAAAAAACATGTGAGTAAAGCGGGCTTTACACACTACAATATATCTAACGATATGTCGGCGGGGTCACGTCTTAAGTGACGCACATCCGGCATCGTTAGTGATATTGTAGTGTGTGACAGCTACGTGCGACCCTGATTGTGCTTTAAAACGTTGATCACATACACGTCGTTCTATTTCTAAAAATTGAACGTCCGGTTGTTCAATGTTCCTGAGGTAGCACACATCGCTCTGTGTGATACCCCGTGAATGATGAACACAGCTTACCTGCGTCCCGTGGCTCCCGCCGGCAATGCAGAAGGAAGGAGGTGGGCGGGATGTTTACATCCCGCTCATCTCCGCCCCTCCGCTTCTATTGGCCGGTCGCTGTGTGACGTCACTGTGACGCCGAATGTCCCTCCCCCTTCAGGAAGTGGATGCCCACAGTGAGGTCGTTTGGAAGGTAAGTACGTGTGACTGGGGTTAATCGTTTGTGTGACACGGGCAACAAATTGCCCATTCCGCACATACGATGGGGGCGTGTGCGATCGCATATGAGATCACATATGTAATTGAAACGTGTAAAGCAGCCTTAACTCTACTTTCTGTGTATAAGTGACGGCTGAGTTATCCTGGACTGTATCTGTATTGTACTGTGTGTATAAGTGACGGCTGTGAGTGATCCTGGACTGTATCTGTATTGTAGTACTGTAAATCTGAATGTGGCAGATTAGGATAAGATACATGTTCATTGGATTTATATCTAAATGCTACAGTTCGCACTCTACTGTTATGGCTAAAAATGTTAATGTTATGGGGCCCCCACCAGATTTTCTGCCCAGGGGCCCCCACCAACCTTAATCTGGCCCTGGTTGTAGTACCAGGAATGATGGACCTGTGTGGCGCCCTGGTCTAGCCAGGTCGTCACAGATAACACACAAACACCCCACTCCCCATTAGACAGGGACACCAGCCAAACACAAAAACCTTGTTGCCTCCCTCCAGGGTCTGATGTCCACACCAGGTGGGGCGGAGCCAAGCGGTTGACCCCACCCACCGAGGAGTTCACAGTCCTGGAGGCGGGAAAAGAGTCAGTCTAGTCTGAGAGTTCAGTTGGAGTAGTGGAAGTGAGAGGAGCTGAGACTGGTGTGCCTGGGTAGTGGACCGTGCACTGACAGCAAGGTTGGCAGACGGTGGTGGCCGTCTGCAGGAGTGGTGAAGTGACGTGGAACTGTAGGACCGGGGACGGACGACGGCCCGCCGGTACCGACCGGGAAGCGAAGTGAAGCCAGCACACACAGGCCGGGCCATTGGACCCCGACTATGCTTGGAGCCGCCGACAATAGTCAGAACCGAATGTGACTGGAACCCCAGGGGTTTCATAACAGCAAAAGTCCCGATTAAAGGCAACCGCCCACACCGTGAGGGTATACAGCTACCACTCAAGGCTAGAGACCCAAGGGCCAGCGCCTGCGGGCAAACGGGCTCTTCCGGTACCCATACACCGGGGAGCGGACTACCATTGGGAATCCATAGTAGTCAGAAGGAGAACATCAAGGTGCAGGGAAAGACAGCCGCCATCACCTGTCCGGGGAGAGACACAGCAGCCGGCTGCGGGTCTCGTCCATCCAGCCGTTTGGTTTACCGAGGACTTTGTACCTTTCTTGCTGAGTGAGTACACCCGTGACATTCGGCACCTCGCCGCGCTGTCCCTGCAACCCTGCACCTTGCCAACCCTGTCTCCCCGTCACATCATCGGGCCCCGGGACCACCGACCCCTACCCACGGAGGGGGAAAACAACATCCCAGCTGCTCCCTACCATCGCTCCCGGGATCCCCGTCACCAGCAGCGGTGGTGCCCATCTTCACCATGACCCGTGGGTGGCGTCACGGACTAAATCCCCCAAACCAACCACATCTTTCACTCACGGGCGAGGAGCGCCACTCGAGTCCCCGGATCCGGCCCACCGCTCGAGCCACCGAGCAGCGGAAGCAGCGCCGGACCCGAGCGCTAGCGAGAGCGCAGCAGAGACGGCGTCCTCCCCGCCCGCGACACCTGCCTAAAGTAAAATTGTGTCTTAAAGCTAAACGTGCTGTAAATAACTTGTTTGTGTGTTGTGCACTCAGCACCATGGTGTTCTCAGTACTGTACAACATATTAAGTAAGAGACTGTTCAGCAAGAAATCAGTTTTTGTGTTTGTGACTTCCCAGAGGAAGAATCCTGGCCTGCACGATAACCTGCTCACAAGTATGGCTTGCACACACCAAGTTCACGCACCCAGGCAGGATCCCGCAACTACTCATTCCCCCTTACACTTTGGAGGTGGCTGGGGCATGGACCACCAAAGGACTGAGCCCCTCACCAGGGACTACCGCCCTGTACCACCCTCATATCTGGTGTAGTCAGCAGGATCAGCCTTCACTTCAAGAGAAGCGGAAACAGCATTGAAGACAAAAAATAAAATGGACATTGGCATGGCGAACTGTGGGGCAGCTCGAAAAAGAAGATTGCCCATCCTGGACATCACTACAGCACAAAGGCACAAGGTTTGACCAGCCCCTGGTAGGAGACGTTTCCTGGAGAGCTTGTCACGCCTGGAGAAGATGGTCTAAAGTGAGCACTGATCACTCCAGATGGGCACATTGAAAGGAGAGGCCCCACTCATTGCAGTGAGGTGATGGAGAATGGGCAGTGGCATTGAAAAAAATGGATGGAGGAGCCGGAAGTGGCTCCGCCCTGGAAGGTATGGATCAGCGAAAAAGGACTCCAATCATCAAGTAGGTCTGCCGCATTATTTGTGAGAAAGACAGCTGCGATGGAGCAGCATGAAGCATGGCCTGAGTGTGAAGGGTGGTGGTGGTTTGATGTTAAGGGCCTGTGGGAACCCAGAGCATGTGGCCTGAAGAAAGTGGCTGAGAGGCTGATGGCATCAGCTGTTCTGGTGCAGCTGAAGCGACCGGAAAGAATAGTTGAGGTCTGGGGTAGTCTTGAGTATATTACAGTATATGACCTTAACATGTGGGACTGTGATGCCAGTAAGGTGGAGGATGGACATACAACTGTTGTACCAGAAATGATGGATCAGCTAGAATTACAGTGAGCAACCCCTTCCCCCTTGCTCAGTGAAGGTGGCTGATGTGTGGACCACCAAACGTTGAGCCCCTCGCCCGCGACTACTGATCTGGACCACCCTCACAAACACATGTACCGCCCTGCCAGCTCGGCTGCGACCGCCGAGCCGCTCGGATCCGTGCTCGTACTGCGGGTGGTGGCTTGAGCCTCTCATGGACCCGGGGGTCACGTCGCTCTGCAAGGGAGTTGGCGCTACACGCGGGGACTTGGGTGAGGATATCCATCTATGGCCGGGGCCGCGGTGGTTTGATTTGGGATGTAAGTTCGTGACGCCACCCACGGGTTGTGGTTATTGTAGACACCACTGCTGCGGTGAAGGTATGGGGGCTCCTGGGAGCGGTGTAATGGCGCAGCTAGGTGTTGACCCCTCCGTGGGTAGGGGGTGTTGGTCCCGGGGCCCGGTTGGCGAGGGCCGGGGTGCAGGGCGAAGTGTTGCGGTGCGGCGTGGTGCGCGGCCCGAAGGCACTGGTGTACTCACTATGACACAAGACACCGGAGCCTCTGGTAAACCAAACGGAGTGATGAACGGGGCCCGCAGCCGGCTGCAGCTTCTCCCAGAATAGGTTGGTGGTTTCCGCCTTTCTCCTGCACCTCTGTGTGTAAATGTTTGACTCCTATGCCTAGACACTGGTAGTCCGCTCCCCGACTTGTATATGCCGAAGGAGCTCGTTTGCCCGCAGATGCTGGCCCTTTGGGTCTCTATGCCTTGGCGGTGGCTTTACCCTGTATGGTTGGGCTGTTGTCTTCTAACGGGTCTTGTGTGGGATAAGTCCTAAAGTCCAGTCCGCAATCAGTTGATTTGACTCGGCCCTGTTGGTTCAGGGCTTTGTACTGGGTCTGAGTACCCCTCCTGGTGCTCCGGTTTCCAAACGGTTCCCTGGTTCGGTACCGGCAGGCCACCGCCCGACCCCAGTCCCTACGGTTCCATCGGCTATAATCCCAGCTCCTGCAGGCGGCCACCACCATCTGCCTCCTTGCCAATGGTGACTGGGCTCCGACCGAGCCACCGGGTAGTCTCTTGGCAGGCCTGGACACAGGACTGCCCGTGAACTTGACTGCTCTCTACCTCCTCCAGACTAGAGTTGAGCGTGGCTCTAGGTTCGAGGTTCTCCAGTTCTAGGCTCGAGTGATTTTGGGGGCTGTTCGAGATCGAACTAGAACTCGAGCTTTTTGCAAAAGTTTGATAGTTCTAGATCCGTTCGAGAACGGTTCTAGCAGCAAAAAGCAGGGCTTTTTACAGCTACAGTGTGCAGGAGCCATCGCTGGCAGCCTGCCAGAAGCTGGTAACCAAGATAAACATCGGGTATCCAAGCAAAGCGCTTTGGTTAGTAACCCGATGTTTATCTTAGTTACGTGCAGGAAGCCCACACTTCCCCGCTCAGCTCGCTCCGCCCCCTCCTGCCCACGGCATGTACACACACACACACACACACACACACACACACATGGTCCCGCTCAGCTTACCTGCGGTGATGAAGTCCCGCCATCCCGACCTCAGCGCTGTCACTGTCCTCCATGGCCGCCGCTTGTCACATCACCTCTCTCTTCCGACCCGAGACTGACTAGCGGTGACGTCACGGGCCTCTCCCGATACTTGGTGTGAAGGCGCCGGTCATTGAACTCAGTGACAGGTGCTGTCAGTGTGCAGGAGATCAGCGCAGGTAATGTACCTCGCTGACAGCAGCACTTGTCATGCCCTGCAGTGACCTGGGCTGACCCATTGATGTTAGCTCAGGTCACTGCACTGCTCTCCCAGCCAATGGGGAACATCCTGCTCTTCATTGACTGGGACAGTGTGGATCGTCATGGCAACCCCTTGGATTACACCAGACCTGGATTTGTTTTTCTTTCTAATAAATTGGTTAAAGAGGGAATGTTTTGGGGAGTGTTTTTTCAAATAAAAATGTGTTTGTCGTCTATTTTTTTTTATTACTGACTGGGTTGGTGATGTCGGGTATCTGATAGACGCCTGACCTCACCAACCCCAGGGCTTGATGCCAGGTGACATTACACATCTGGTATTAACCCCATATATTACCCCGTTTGCCACCGCACCAGGGCGAGGGATGAGCTGGGGCGAAGCACCAGGATTGGCGCATCTAATGGATGCGCCACTTCTGGGGCGGCTGCGGCCTGCTATTTTTAGGCTGGGGAGAGTCCAATAACCATGGACCTCCTTAGTCTGAGAATATCAGACCCCAGCTGTCTGCTTTACCTTGGCTGGTGATCCAATTTTGGGGGGACCCCTACGTGTTTTTTTTTTTAATTATTTATTTAATTTAAAATAACAGCGTGGGGTGCCCTCAGTTTTGGATTACCAGCCAAGGTGAGGTTGCCAGCTGTGGTCTGCAGGCTGCAGCCGTCTGCTTTACCCTAGCTGGCTACAAAAATAGGTAGAACCCTACGTCATTTTTTTTTTTCATTTTTTTGGCTATATACAAAGCTAAGCACCCCTTAGTGCCACATGAAAGGCACCAAAGGGTGCAAAATTACAAAATGCAGGAGAGTGGGACATTATGTGTCTTTCTGCCATTATAATGACAGAAAAGACTGATATGAAGTGCACAAGCACAAGAAAATCACCAGAGCGCTCTACGCTGTGAAAAGCAGTAGAAAATGGCACTGGAGTGAACATGTGACCGCCTCATGTAGGATGAAGCTATGGATCCTGGGTAAATTTATGCATTTACCCTCACTCAGTTTTTTTGCAGTACACAAAAAAAACGGAAGGCACACGGATGACAAACAGATGACATACGGACCGTCTACGGAACGAAAACGGATGCCACACAGATGCACCCGTGAAAAAAAACGGACTGTTTTTTGCAGACCACAAAAATGGATCGGTTGTGTTAATGTAGCCTTATTCTGATCTGCCGTTTATAAACAGCAGGCAGAAATAAGTGAATAACGCCCCCCAGCGTCAGAAAATCTCCGGGGTTTCAGGGCTAGCTGAGACCCTGGAGATCATAATTCAGGACGGTTTTTCCGCTCCCCGCTCACGTGATCACAGGTATACACCGTACACCGATGATCACGTTACAGTAAATGACAGCGCCGGTAAAAAATTATTTATCTCCCATCTGGCATGAACAAACACTTCTCCACTTCTTCTCCACTTCTTCTCCACTTCTCCACTTCTTCTCCACTTTTTCTCCACTTTTTCTCCACTTTTTCTCCACTTTTTCTCCACTTTTTCTCCACTTTTTCTCCATTTTTTCTCCATTTTTTCTCCACTTTTTCTCCACTTTTTCTCCACTTTTTCTCCATTTTTTCTCCACTTTTTCTCCACTTTTTCTCCACTTTTTCTCCACTTTTTCTCCATTTTTTCTCCATTTTTTCTCCACTTTTTCTCCACTTTTTCTCCATTTTTTCTCCACTTTTTCTCCACTTTTTCTCCAGTTTTTCTCCACTTTTTCTCCATTTTTTCTCCACTTTTTCTCCACTTTTTCTCCACTCTTTCTCCATTTTTTCTCCACTTTTTCTCCACTTTTTCTCCACTTTTTCTCCATTTTTTCTCCACTTTTTCTCCACTTTTTCTCCACTTTTTCTCCATTTTTTCTCCACTTTTTCTCCACTTTTTCTCCACTTTTTCTCCATTTTTTCTCCACTTTTTCTCCACTTTTCTCTACTTTTTCTCCATTTTTCTCCACTTTTTCTCCATTTTTTCTCCACTTTTTCTCCACTTTTTCTCCATTTTTTCTCCACTTTTTCTCCATTTTTTTCTCCACTTTTTCTCCACTTTTTCTCCACTTTTTCTCCATTTTTTCTCCATTTTTTCTCCATTTTTTCTCCACGTTTTCTACATTTTTTTCTCCACTTTTTCTCCACTTTTTCTCCACTTTTTCTCCACTTTTTCTCCACTTTTTCTCTACTTTTTCTCCACTTTTTCTCCACTTTTTCTCCATTTTTTTCTCCACTTTTTCTCCACTTTTTCTCCACTTTTTCTCCACTTTTTCTACATTTTTTCTCCACTTTTTCTCCATTTTTTCTCCACTTTTTCTCCACTTTTTCTCCACTTTTTCTACATTTTTTCTCCACTTTTTCTCCATTTTTTTCTCCACTTTTTCTCCACTTTTTCTCCATTTTTCCACTTTTCTACATTTTTTCTCCATTTTTTCTCCACTTTTTCTCCATTTTTTCTCCACTTTTTCTCCACTTTTTCTCCACTTTTTCTCCACTTTTTCTCCATTTTTTCTCCACTTTTTCTCCACTTTTTCTCCACTTTTTCTCCATTTTTCTCCACTTTTTCTCCATTTTTTCTCCACTTTTTCTCCACTTTTTCTCCATTTTTTCTCCACTTTTTCTCCATTTTTTTCTCCACTTTTTCTCCACTTTTTCTCCACTTTTTCTCCATTTTTTCTCCACTTTTTCTCCATTTTTTCTCCACTTTTTCTCCACTTTTTCTCCATTTTTTCTCCATTTTTTCTCCACTTTTTCTCCACTTTTTCTCCATTTTTTCTCCACTTTTTCTCCACTTTTTCTCCACTTTTTCTCCACTTTTTCTCCATTTTTTCTCCACTTTTTCTCCACTTTTTCTCCACTTTTTCTCCACTTTTTCTCCATTTTTTCTCCACTTTTTCTCCACTTTTTCTCCATTTTTTCTCCACTTTTTCTACATTTTTTCTCCACTTTTTCTCTACTTTTTCTCTACTTTTTCTCCACTTTTTCTCCACTTTTTCTCCATTTTTTCTCCATTTTTTCTCCACTTTTTCTCCACTTTTTCTCCATTTTTTCTCCACTTTTTCTCCACTTTTTCTCCATTTTTTCTCCACTTTTTCTCCATTTTTTCTCCACTTTTTCTCCACTTTTTCTCCATTTTTTTTCTCCACTTTTTCTCCATTTTTCCACTTTTCTACATTTTTTCTCCACTTTTTCTCCACTTTTTCTCCACTTTTTCTCCACTTTTTCTCCATTATTTCTCCACTTTTTCTCCACTTTTTCTCCACTTTTTCTCCACTTTTTCTCCATTTTTTCTCCACTTTTTCTCCACTTTTTCTCCACTTTTTCTCCATTTTTTCTCCACTTTTTCTCCACTTTTTTTCCACTTTTTCTCCACTTTTTCTCCACTTTTTGCAAGTGCACAAGCACAAGAAAATCACCAGAGCGCTCTACGCTGTGAAAAGCAGTAGAAAATGGCACTGGAGTGAACATGTGACCGCCTCATGTAGGATGAAGCTATGGATCCTGGGTAAATTTATGCATTTACCCTCACTCAGTTTTTTTGCAGTACACAAAAAAAACGGAAGGCACACGGATGACAAACAGATGACATACGGACCGTCTACGGAACGAAAACGGATGCCACACAGATGCACCCGTGAAAAAAAACGGACTGTTTTTTGCAGACCACAAAAATGGATCGGTTGTGTTAATGTAGCCTTATTCTGATCTGCCGTTTATAAACAGCAGGCAGAAATAAGTGAATAACGCCCCCCAGCGTCAGAAAATCTCCGGGGTTTCAGGGCTAGCTGAGACCCTGGAGATCATAATTCAGGACGGTTTTTCCGCTCCCCGCTCACGTGATCACAGGTATACACCGTACACCGATGATCACGTTACAGTAAATGACAGCGCCGGTAAAAAATTATTTATCTCCCATCTGGCATGAACAAACACTTCTCCACTTCTTCTCCACTTCTTCTCCACTTCTCCACTTCTTCTCCACTTTTTCTCCACTTTTTCTCCACTTTTTCTCCATTTTTTCTCCACTTTTTCTCCACTTTTTCTCCACTTTTTCTCCATTTTTTCTCCACTTTTTCTCCACTTTTCTCTACTTTTTCTCCATTTTTCTCCACTTTTTCTCCATTTTTTCTCCACTTTTTCTCCACTTTTTCTCCATTTTTTCTCCACTTTTTCTCCATTTTTTTCTCCACTTTTTCTCCACTTTTTCTCCATTTTTTCTCCATTTTTTCTCCATTTTTTCTCCACGTTTTCTACATTTTTTTCTCCACTTTTTCTCCACTTTTTCTCCACTTTTTCTCCACTTTTTCTCCACTTTTTCTCTACTTTTTCTCCACTTTTTCTCCACTTTTTCTCCATTTTTTTCTCCACTTTTTCTCCACTTTTTCTCCACTTTTTCTCCACTTTTTCTCCACTTTTTCTACATTTTTTCTCCACTTTTTCTCCATTTTTTCTCCACTTTTTCTCCACTTTTTCTCCACTTTTTCTACATTTTTTCTACATTTTTTCTCCACTTTTTCTCCATTTTTTTCTCCACTTTTTCTCCACTTTTTCTCCATTTTTCCACTTTTCTACATTTTTTCTCCATTTTTTCTCCACTTTTTCTCCATTTTTTCTCCACTTTTTCTCCACTTTTTCTCCACTTTTTCTCCATTTTTTCTCCACTTTTTCTCCACTTTTTCTCCACTTTTTCTCCACTTTTTCTCCATTTTTCTCCACTTTTTCTCCATTTTTTCTCCACTTTTTCTCCACTTTTTCTCCATTTTTTCTCCACTTTTTCTCCATTTTTTTCTCCACTTTTTCTCCACTTTTTCTCCACTTTTTCTCTACTTTTTCTCTACTTTTTCTCCACTTTTTCTCCACTTTTTCTCCATTTTTTCTCCATTTTTTCTCCACTTTTTCTCCATTTTTTCTCCACTTTTTCTCCACTTTTTCTCCACTTTTTCTACATTTTTTCTACATTTTTTCTCCACTTTTTCTCCATTTTTTCTCCACTTTTTCTCCACTTTTTCTCCACTTTTTCTCCATTTTTTCTCCACTTTTTCTCCACTTTTTCTCCACTTTTTCTCCACTTTTTCTCCATTTTTCTCCACTTTTTCTCCATTTTTTCTCCACTTTTTCTCCACTTTTTCTCCATTTTTTCTCCACTTTTTCTCCATTTTTTTCTCCACTTTTTCTCCACTTTTTCTCCACTTTTTCTCTACTTTTTCTCTACTTTTTCTCCACTTTTTCTCCACTTTTTCTCCATTTTTTCTCCATTTTTTCTCCACTTTTTCTCCATTTTTTCTCCACTTTTTCTCCACTTTTTCTCCACTTTTTCTACATTTTTTCTACATTTTTTCTCCACTTTTTCTCCATTTTTTTCTCCACTTTTTCTCCACTTTTTCTCCATTTTTCCACTTTTCTACATTTTTTCTCCATTTTTTCTCCACTTTTTCTCCATTTTTTCTCCACTTTTTCTCCACTTTTTCTCCACTTTTTCTCCATTTTTTCTCCACTTTTTCTCCACTTTTTCTCCACTTTTTCTCCACTTTTTCTCCATTTTTCTCCACTTTTTCTCCATTTTTTCTCCACTTTTTCTCCACTTTTTCTCCATTTTTTCTCCACTTTTTCTCCATTTTTTTCTCCACTTTTTCTCCACTTTTTCTCCACTTTTTCTCTACTTTTTCTCTACTTTTTCTCCACTTTTTCTCCACTTTTTCTCCATTTTTTCTCCATTTTTTCTCCACTTTTTCTCCATTTTTTCTCCACTTTTTCTCCACTTTTTCTCCATTTTTTCTCCACTTTTTCTCCATTTTTTCTCCACTTTTTCTCCACTTTTTCTCCATTTTTTTCTCCACTTTTTCTCCATTTTTCCACTTTTCTACATTTTTTCTCCACTTTTTCTCCACTTTTTCTCCACTTTTTCTCCACTTTTTCTCCATTATTTCTCCACTTTTTCTCCACTTTTTCTCCACTTTTTCTCCACTTTTTCTCCATTTTTTCTCCACTTTTTCTCCACTTTTTCTCCATTTTTTCTCCACTTTTTCTCCACTTTTTTTCCACTTTTTCTCCATTTTTTTCTCCACTTTTTCTCCACTTTTTCTCCACTTTTTCTCTACTTTTTCTCTACTTTTTCTCCACTTTTTCTCCACTTTTTCTCCATTTTTTCTCCATTTTTTCTCCACTTTTTCTCCATTTTTTCTCCACTTTTTCTCCACTTTTTCTCCATTTTTTCTCCACTTTTTCTCCATTTTTTCTCCACTTTTTCTCCACTTTTTCTCCATTTTTTTCTCCACTTTTTCTCCATTTTTCCACTTTTCTACATTTTTTCTCCACTTTTTCTCCACTTTTTCTCCACTTTTTCTCCACTTTTTCTCCATTATTTCTCCACTTTTTCTCCACTTTTTCTCCACTTTTTCTCCACTTTTTCTCCATTTTTTCTCCACTTTTTCTCCACTTTTTCTCCACTTTTTCTCCATTTTTTCTCCACTTTTTCTCCACTTTTTCTCCACTTTTTCTCCATTTTTTCTCCATTTTTTCTCCACTTTTTCTCCACTTTTTCTCCATTTTTTCTCCACTTTTTCTCCACTTTTTCTCCATTTTTTCTCCACTTTTTCTCCATTTTTTCTCCACTTTTTCTCCACTTTTTCTCCATTTTTTTTCTCCACTTTTTCTCCATTTTTCCACTTTTCTACATTTTTTCTCCACTTTTTCTCCACTTTTTCTCCACTTTTTCTCCACTTTTTCTCCATTATTTCTCCACTTTTTCTCCACTTTTTCTCCACTTTTTCTCCACTTTTTCTCCATTTTTTCTCCACTTTTTCTCCACTTTTTCTCCACTTTTTCTCCATTTTTTCTCCACTTTTTCTCCACTTTTTTTCCACTTTTTCTCCACTTTTTCTCCACTTTTTGCAAGTGCACAAGCACAAGAAAATCACCAGAGCGCTCTACGCTGTGAAAAGCAGTAGAAAATGGCACTGGAGTGAACATGTGACCGCCTCATGTAGGATGAAGCTATGGATCCTGGGTAAATTTATGCATTTACCCTCACTCAGTTTTTTTGCAGTACACAAAAAAAACGGAAGGCACACGGATGACAAACAGATGACATACGGACCGTCTACGGAACGAAAACGGATGCCACACAGATGCACCCGTGAAAAAAAACGGACTGTTTTTTGCAGACCACAAAAATGGATCGGTTGTGTTAATGTAGCCTTATTCTGATCTGCCGTTTATAAACAGCAGGCAGAAATAAGTGAATAACGCCCCCCAGCGTCAGAAAATCTCCGGGGTTTCAGGGCTAGCTGAGACCCTGGAGATCATAATTCAGGACGGTTTTTCCGCTCCCCGCTCACGTGATCACAGGTATACACCGTACACCGATGATCACGTTACAGTAAATGACAGCGCCGGTAAAAAATTATTTATCTCCCATCTGGCATGAACAAACACTTCTCCACTTCTTCTCCACTTCTTCTCCACTTCTCCACTTCTTCTCCACTTTTTCTCCACTTTTTCTCCACTTTTTCTCCATTTTTTCTCCACTTTTTCTCCACTTTTTCTCCACTTTTTCTCCATTTTTTCTCCACTTTTTCTCCACTTTTCTCTACTTTTTCTCCATTTTTCTCCACTTTTTCTCCATTTTTTCTCCACTTTTTCTCCACTTTTTCTCCATTTTTTCTCCACTTTTTCTCCATTTTTTTCTCCACTTTTTCTCCACTTTTTCTCCATTTTTTCTCCATTTTTTCTCCATTTTTTCTCCACGTTTTCTACATTTTTTTCTCCACTTTTTCTCCACTTTTTCTCCACTTTTTCTCCACTTTTTCTCCACTTTTTCTCTACTTTTTCTCCACTTTTTCTCCACTTTTTCTCCATTTTTTTCTCCACTTTTTCTCCACTTTTTCTCCACTTTTTCTCCACTTTTTCTCCACTTTTTCTACATTTTTTCTCCACTTTTTCTCCATTTTTTCTCCACTTTTTCTCCACTTTTTCTCCACTTTTTCTACATTTTTTCTACATTTTTTCTCCACTTTTTCTCCATTTTTTTCTCCACTTTTTCTCCACTTTTTCTCCATTTTTCCACTTTTCTACATTTTTTCTCCATTTTTTCTCCACTTTTTCTCCATTTTTTCTCCACTTTTTCTCCACTTTTTCTCCACTTTTTCTCCATTTTTTCTCCACTTTTTCTCCACTTTTTCTCCACTTTTTCTCCACTTTTTCTCCATTTTTCTCCACTTTTTCTCCATTTTTTCTCCACTTTTTCTCCACTTTTTCTCCATTTTTTCTCCACTTTTTCTCCATTTTTTTCTCCACTTTTTCTCCACTTTTTCTCCACTTTTTCTCTACTTTTTCTCTACTTTTTCTCCACTTTTTCTCCACTTTTTCTCCATTTTTTCTCCATTTTTTCTCCACTTTTTCTCCATTTTTTCTCCACTTTTTCTCCACTTTTTCTCCACTTTTTCTACATTTTTTCTACATTTTTTCTCCACTTTTTCTCCATTTTTTCTCCACTTTTTCTCCACTTTTTCTCCACTTTTTCTCCATTTTTTCTCCACTTTTTCTCCACTTTTTCTCCACTTTTTCTCCACTTTTTCTCCATTTTTCTCCACTTTTTCTCCATTTTTTCTCCACTTTTTCTCCACTTTTTCTCCATTTTTTCTCCACTTTTTCTCCATTTTTTTCTCCACTTTTTCTCCACTTTTTCTCCACTTTTTCTCTACTTTTTCTCTACTTTTTCTCCACTTTTTCTCCACTTTTTCTCCATTTTTTCTCCATTTTTTCTCCACTTTTTCTCCATTTTTTCTCCACTTTTTCTCCACTTTTTCTCCACTTTTTCTACATTTTTTCTACATTTTTTCTCCACTTTTTCTCCATTTTTTTCTCCACTTTTTCTCCACTTTTTCTCCATTTTTCCACTTTTCTACATTTTTTCTCCATTTTTTCTCCACTTTTTCTCCATTTTTTCTCCACTTTTTCTCCACTTTTTCTCCACTTTTTCTCCATTTTTTCTCCACTTTTTCTCCACTTTTTCTCCACTTTTTCTCCACTTTTTCTCCATTTTTCTCCACTTTTTCTCCATTTTTTCTCCACTTTTTCTCCACTTTTTCTCCATTTTTTCTCCACTTTTTCTCCATTTTTTTCTCCACTTTTTCTCCACTTTTTCTCCACTTTTTCTCTACTTTTTCTCTACTTTTTCTCCACTTTTTCTCCACTTTTTCTCCATTTTTTCTCCATTTTTTCTCCACTTTTTCTCCATTTTTTCTCCACTTTTTCTCCACTTTTTCTCCATTTTTTCTCCACTTTTTCTCCATTTTTTCTCCACTTTTTCTCCACTTTTTCTCCATTTTTTTCTCCACTTTTTCTCCATTTTTCCACTTTTCTACATTTTTTCTCCACTTTTTCTCCACTTTTTCTCCACTTTTTCTCCACTTTTTCTCCATTATTTCTCCACTTTTTCTCCACTTTTTCTCCACTTTTTCTCCACTTTTTCTCCATTTTTTCTCCACTTTTTCTCCACTTTTTCTCCACTTTTTCTCCATTTTTTCTCCACTTTTTCTCCACTTTTTTTCCACTTTTTCTCCACTTTTTCTCCACTTTTTCGCCATTTTTCTCCATTTTTCTCCACTTTTTCTCCATTTTTTTCTCCACTTTTTCTCCACTTTTTCTCCATTTTTCCACTTTTCTCCATTTTTTCTCCATTTTTTCTCCACTTTTTCTCCACTTTTTTTTCACTTTTTCTCCACTTTTTCTCCATTTTTTCTCCACTTTTTCTCCACTTTTTCTCCACTTTTTCTCCATTTTTTCTCCACTTTTTCTCCATTTTTTCTCCACTTTTTCTCCACTTTTTCTCCACTTTTTCTCCATTTTTTCTCCACTTTTTCTCCACTTTCTCCACTTTTTCTCCATTTTTTCTCCACTTTTTCTCCACTTTTTCTCCACTTTTTCTCCATTTTTTCTCCACTTTTTCTCCACTTTTTCTCCACTTTTTCTCCACTTTTTCTCCATTTTTTTCTCCACTTTTTCTCCACTTTTTCTCCACTTTTTCTCCATTTTTTCTCCACTTTTTCTCCACTTTTTCTCCACTTTTTCTCCACTTTTTCTCCATTTTTTCTCCACTTTTTCTCCACTTTTTTTCCATTTTTTCTCCACTTTTTCTCCACTTTTTCTCCACTTTTTCTACATTTTTTCTCCACTTTTTCTCCAGTTTTTCTCCACTTTTTCTCCACTTTTTCTCTATTTTTTCTCCACTTTTTCTCCACTTTTTCTCCATTTTTTCTCCACTTTTTCTCCATTTTTTCTCCACTTTTTCTCCTTTTTTTCTCAATTTTTTCTCCACTTTTTCTCCACTTTTTCTCCATTTTTTCTCCACTTTTTCTCCACTTTTTCTCCGTTCTTTTTCTATGGTAGGTCTACCCATTAGCTCTGCCATGCATAGTGTAGCTCTACACCTACTGCACATGTTACTTTATGATTGACATCGCTTTCGTACCAGAGCTGTCTAAGCCTACTCTGACCCCATATTTGTCATTACTATATTGTCCTTGTACTGTATTATGACATTTGTATCATGTGTTTCATTTCTTGCAATTTTTTTGCTGCATCCCAATTGTACCTCTACATTGTTCGAGTTTATGTTATTGTTCTCTCACTCTTATGTGATACTGATTATTGTCATTTTTCATGATTACATGCAGATAAGTCCAATCTGACGAAGGCTCAGGCTGAAACGTCATTTGTAACTTGTTTTGGACAAAAACATATATGCTTATGAAAAAAAAAATTTCTTAATACGGACCAATAAAGAGTGATTTTGCATTACTATCCGTTGTGACTTACTGACTTAGTCTGGGAGATTTAGAGTGCCGAGGTTACTCACTAATTTTATCTATTATTACCTCTGAGCACCTATATACCAGTGAGCAGAGCTTCCTCTACAGTAGTTCTCCTGATTAGGCATGCCCTTACCTCATGAGCAGGGCATTGCAGCTTTGGTAGCAACCATTACAACATGGACTCTGCTGCTGTGGACCCGGGGAGAGTGAGTGCAGATTCATTGCACCCACACTCCTCACATGAAGGGTCCGCACTCCTAGAAAATGGGGGATACATTCCCTGAGTGTCTCCCCCCCATATTCTAGACGGTCCAGAGTCGTCGTGGGACCCCTTTATTTTTTTTCTTACAATAAATTGGTGAAAGAGGAAATGTTTTGGGGACTGTTTTTTCGAATAAATTTCTTTTGTCGATTTTTTTGTTTTTGTTAGTACTGACAGTTTATGATGTTGGGTATCTAATAGACGCCATGACATCACAAACTGCTGGGCTTGATCTCAGGTGACTTTACAGCTAATATCAACCCGATTTACTACCCCGTTTGCCACTGCACCAGGGCACGGGATGAGCTGGGGTGAAGCGCCAGGATTGGCGCATCTAGTGGATGCGCCACGTCTGGGGTGCCTGCGGCCTGCTATTTTTAGGCTGTAAAGGCCCAATAACTATGGACCTTCCCACCCTGAGAATACCAGACCACAGCTGTCCGCTTTACCTTGGCTGGTGATCCAATTTGGAGGGGACCCTACTTTTTTTGTGTAATTATTAATATTTATAAAATAATTATAAAAAAAGAGCCTGGGGGGACCTCCACATTGGATCCCCAACCACGGTAAAGCTGCCAGCTGTGGTTTTCAGGCTACAGACGTCTGCTTTACCCTAGCTGGCTATCAAAAATGGGGGGACCCAACTTCATTTTTTTTTAACTATTTTTTAAATAGAAAAAATTAATGGGCTTCCCTGTATTTTGATTGCCAACCAAGGTAACGACAGGCAGATGGGGGTGGCAACCCATAGCTGTCTGCTTTATCTGCGCTGAGAATCAAAAATACCGCGGAGCGCTATGTCATTTTTTTTAAAGATTTATTTTTACAGCACTGTGATGTCCAGCAATCAAAATACAGGGAAGCCCATTTTGTTTTTAGTTATTTAAATAAATAATTAAAAAAAATATATATGGGCTCCCGCTGCATTTTTTGTATTGCTAGCTAAGGGTAATCCAAGCAGCTACTGGCTGCTAACCCCCACTGCTTGGTGTTACCTTCACTGGCAATGGAAAATCCAGGGAAGCATTTTTTAATTTTTTGGCCAAAAAACTACAAAAAAAGGACGTGAGCTTCGCCATATTTTTGTATGCTAGCCAGGTATAGCAGGCAGGTGCTGGAAGAGTTGGATACAGCGCCAGAAGATGGCGCTTCTATGAAAGTGCCATTTTCTGAGGCGGATGCAGACTGCAATTTGCAGCAGTGGGGCCCAGAAAGCTCAGGCCAACCTGTGCTGCGTATTCCAATCCCCAGCTGCCTAGATGTACCTGGCTGGACACAAAAATGGAGCGAAGCCTACGTCATTTGTTTTCTAATTATTTCATGAAATTCATGAAATAATAAAAAAAGGGCTTCCCTTTATTTTTGGTTCCCAGCCGGGTACAAATAGGCAACTGGGGGTTGGGGGCAGCCGTACCTGCCTGCTGTACCTGGCTAGCATACAAAAATATGGCGAAGCCCACATAATTTTTTCAGCAAAAAACTTCTGCATACAGTCCTGGATGGAGTATGCTGAGTATGCTGAGCCTTGTAGTTCTGCAGCTGCTGTGTGTCTGTATGGAGAAGAGCAGACAGCAGCTGCAGAACTACAAGGCTCAGCATACTCCATCCAGGACTGTATGCAGAAGTTTTTTGCCCACCAAAAAAATGACGTGGGCTTCGCCATATTTTTGTATGCTAGCCAGGTACAGCATGCAGCTACGGGCTGCCTCCAACCCCCAGTTGCCTATTTGTACCCGGCTGGGAACCAAAAATATAGGGAAGCCCTTTTTTTTTTAATTATTTCACTTATTTCATGAATTAATTAAAAAACAAATGACGTGGGCTTCGCCCCATTTTTGTGTCCAGCCGGGTACAACTAGGCAGCTGGGGATTGGAATCCGCAGCACAGGTTAGCCCGAGGTTTCTGGGCGCCTCTGCTGCGAATTTCAGTCCGCAGCCGTCCCAGAAAATGGCGCTTTCATAGAAGCGCCATCATCTGGCGCTGTATCCAACTCTTCCAACAGCCCTGGAGCCGGGTGGCTTGTTGGGTAATCATGAGTTAATACTGGCTTTGTTTTACTAGCCAGTATTAAGCCAGAGATTCTTAATGTCAGGCACGTTTGACCCGGCCATTAAGAATCTCCAATAAAGGGTTAAAAAAAAGACACCACACAGAGAAAAAATACTTTAATAGAAATAAATACACAGACACATTAGAGACTCCATCTTTATTACCCCCTGTCAGCCCAATAAATCCCCAATAAACCAGCGCTGATAAGAGGTTTTTAATAGAGGCTTAAATTATAAGCAGCAATTTCAGCGTTCCAAGTGCCTTTAAATGAATTTGAAGAAACTGCACTTCAGGATTGTAGTGAGCATTGTAGTGAGGATGAGGTGCCCCAGCCCATTACTTGATGGGCTGGGGCACCTCATCCTCACTACAATCCTCACTAGTGTAGTAGTAGTGACGATTGTAGTGAGGATGAGGTGCACCAGCCCATCATGGGCTGGGGCACCTCATCCTCACTACAATCCTCACTACTGTAGTAGTAGTGACGATTGTAGTGAGGATGAGGTGCACCAGCCCATCATGGGCTGGGGCACCTCATCCTCACTACAATCTTCACTACAATCGGGAAGCAGCGTGCAGCCTTCACTCCGTGAGTGATCAGTGCTGCTAGCGGTAACGCTGACAGATGCGTTACCATAGCAACGGTGCTCCCGGAGCCGCGGTTAGCAGTGGCGTCACCGCTAACTGCGTTGCTATGGCAACGGTGATCTCCATTAATGACCGGCTGTGTCAGCCGGTCCCTAACGGAACGGGGAGTCGACCGTGTGCTAGAGCATATCGCCGGTACACGGCGATACACAAATGTGCACCGTGTACTGGAGAGATGCACTCGCAGGTCCTACATGACGTGTCATAGTCATGTGACCAGTCTGTAGCCAATGAGATAATAGCCACGTGACTGGTCACATGGCTATTTTGACGTCACGATAGGTCCTGCTTCTCTGCTGGCAGTGCCGGTCACCAGGAGGATTCAGCGATCATCGGATGGAATAGCGGCAGGAGACAGAGTGCAGGAGGGATCGCGGGGACCGGTAAGTGTTATGGCAATGTTTATTAACTGTTTGTGTACATTTATCATGCATTTTTATGTGTTTGTGATTGCCTCCCATTCTAACCTATAGGTTCGAGTTTGGTTCGTCGAACGTTCGATGAACCGAACTCGAACGGGACCCCCGTTCGGCGAACCGACCTCGAACCGAACCGCGACCGGTTCGCTCATCTCTACTCCAGACTACTCTTTCCTAGAACTACTCTCTCTGTTTTCCCGCCTCCAGGCCTGTGAACTCCTTGGTGGGCGGAGCCAACCACCTGGCTCCGCCCCCCTGGTGTAAACATCAAACCTGGAGGGTGGTGACAAGGTTTTTAGTTTGACTGATGTCAACTAATCGGGAGGGGGTGTGGTGTTGTGTGTGACTACCTGGGACGACCTGACTAGTCCAGGGCGTCACACACATCCTAACAAAATTTAAATTCTTATCCATGGGTATTGTCTGCAATACCAGACAATAGACAATAGTGTGGAAAAATCAACATTTTTAATGTGAAACAGCAGTTTAAGAATAATATGCAACAAACCATGAGTATTATTTTCCCTTTTTGTAAGGAACAGGATCCATTTGTTTTATAAGATTAAAACAGATACTTTTTTTCAGATGGAACCATTTATTATTTGTGGTTTGGTTCTAGAGGTGAAAGGCTCCATAGCTAAAAGATGAGCAGAGATTTTCCATCTTTTCTGGCGAAATATACCAGACAGTTGAGGATAGTTATGATGTCTTTCACTGTATCACTTGGCATGCACTCAGTTATCATCTTGTTTAGGTATTGTGGGTCATTATAGGAGGCAAAATCTTCAGTTCTTGCATTTCTGTCCTTCATGATCCCATAGGTGTTGACTATATACTCTGTAAAGTGTGGGTGCACTGCTGGGTTGTAGCCCAATTTCCTCAGCTCATCCAAGATGTCATCGTAGCGCTGGTAGAGTTCAGATCTTAATTTTTCATCAACTTTTCCGGTTGTTGGACTTGTGGTCACCTGTAATCATGAAATAGACCTTTAATATACATTAAATATACTGGGGTAATCACAAAAGGGCTTGTATTTGGAAACAATCGGTAATTTTATTGACAGACACGTCTGTAACAGCCTGGCTAAGCTTTTATAATTTACAGGTATCGCTCTTTTGTTTTCATCGGATTGCTTGATGTAAAGACTAGACTTCCAAAAATGCAATCCATCACAAGATCTGTACAGAAACTCAACAAAAAAAGAGTAATGATGAGAGATTTCAGCTCTGAGGGCTGCAGAATTATTAATATAGCTCTAAAGTATAGTACAATCTGTGACTCAGGACCAATACAACCCAATCATGGAGTTCTATTGCAAAATTATCTACTTTTGTAGAATAATTCTATAAATAAGTAGTAAAATGTGCTCCAAATGTGGATTTGGACTTTATCAACTTTTTTTTTTTTTGCTGATGAAAAATGCTTTAAATGAACAGTTAGCACTGGTCTTAGGAAAAGGGATATTAAGTGAGATCACTTGGGTTCTAATTTTCATATATAGGAGGAATTGGTAAATTGGAACCAACACTGACAGTAAGCCATAGTATATTTGCTCTTGTCTGCATATTACACCAGCCATAATGGAGGCTTTGTCACTCTCCAAATCATACTGGATGTAGATGCCATTTTGTTTGATGAACTCACACAGTGACCACTTTACTTTACGGCGGCACTTAAAAAAAAAAATAAAAATAAAAATAAAATATATATATATATATATATATATATATATACATACATACATACATACATACAAATAAATATATGTGTGTGTGTATATATATATATATACTGTATATATATACTGTACATATATATATGTATATATTATATATATATATCAATAAATTAAAAATTAGAACAAAAAATATAAGAAAAATATATATATACATAATATATAAAAAATAATAAAAAATATAACGATATGAAAATATTTCTCGCCTGTATAATCTTCTCCTTTATGTATGGTACTCGGTATCCATACAGTCGATGTTGCTCCGGGAAGATGGCCCACAGAATCCGGCGGTCCAGCTGAAAGGCCATCTCTCCGACGATGCGCTGACATTTCTTCACTTTTTTAGGGTCTATAAAAGTTCAGTAGTAAAATTAAGTTTCTGTCAAATCCCTACATTGACATCTATTGAGAATATAAATATAGGAATTGTCACCTAGGTGTGGGCCTGAATTGATGATTTCTGATTCTCTGGAGTCTGGAAATATAAATAATATTAAAATAAGATGTTTGTAATGAACAGAAATGATAAAACCCCCTTGATAATAAGCATACATCAGGGACAAGGTAAAGAGGTAACTGTCAATTTTTAAAAAATTTAATCTTGAGTAATAAACAAAATATTAGCTATCAACAGATTACAAAAGTAATAAATATAACTCACATAGATGATGTAATATTTCTGTACTTTTCTTCTCTTTCATGCCTAGAATACAAAAAATATTAATCTGTATCTCTATGTCTGGCTTCTTATAACTAATTCAAGATCACCTGAGAAATTCACATTTTATGATGTAAAAAAATGTGTTCACCAATCCAAACCATTCTAGACATTCTGTATCCAGATTCTACCAATAAGTTTAGCAAACATAAACACCAGTTCATTACAATTTTTGATTTGGTGGAAACCCCTTTGTGTTATCCCAGTCTTACCATTGTGGTCTTTCTTGTGTTGTCCTGGAGGTGTCATCATTTGAACTTTTCTTTCATGGTCTTTCAAAGTACTGCGAAGCTCCACGTTCTCCTGCATTAGCGCCATCATTTTGCGCATCTGTGCATTCTCTGCTAGTAGACGCGAACTCTCAGCATCGAAAGCTTCATCATGGCTAGAATTTATACTAGTATAGTCCATTTTCTAATATGCAGGATCTCCTGAAGATGTCTTGACAAATTTTCTTCACCAGGCTAATGTCTGTGATAGAACACTGGGGAAACCTAATATTCTAAGTTCTGTGATGTCACCGGCAGCGTCACTGAGACCTGATAATGAGCTCATCGGTCATTGCAGCCAATAGGAATTCACCACATTGGAGCAATAAGTACATGGCTTGTATTGTGTGACCACAGGAATAACAGTTTAACAATATTAATTGTAGAAAGTTAAGAATCAAATGTAATAAAGAATTTTGTTTTGACCTACGCGTTTCAGCTAGAAGCCTTACTCATGGCCTGATTTCTGAAGAAAAAAAGCCTCCATTTATATAACATATCCTTTTAGAGCTGTAAATCAAGAATTAATATAGCTACTCACATAGGATATAAAAACCAAATAGTAAAGATAGATTACTACACATACAAATAGGAAGTGAAGAAATGGTAGGAAGGAAAGAAATAAAGAAGAGTTATGTAGCAAAATATTTTAATATTGCAAGACTAAATCTAATAGATAATATATTTGTGTAATATATAAAAGTTGTGAATACGTTTTCCAGTTTGAGGCTCCCTCTTGTGGTCAGTGCTGGCGGTGCAGTTGATGTGTGGAGTGAAAGCTACACACCTGTGGAGTACTGGCAATCAGGGTCAGATTGGGCTATCTAACTGAGTAGTTTTCTCTTGTTACTTGCCGGTGGTCAATGTCTCCTGTGTGTTAAGGACATTCTGTAACCAGCTCTGCTCACTACCAGAACTCCTGTTTTTTTTCTGCTTTAATACTAAGGCTTGATTCCTATTTTGTCTGTGTGGAGTACTTGCTGGAATGGGATCATTACCTGGGAGTGTCTGTATACTTAGCTCCATGATTCTGCAAGGTATTGTGTTTGTCATGCTTGGTAATAATTCAGTCCCTCATCTGTATTAGTGTTTTTGGATCCCAGTAACATCAGAGTGCTGATACAGTGGGGGAGAAGTTGTGTAACCTCAGGATTTTTCCATATCAGAAGTCCTGGTATATATTAGGGTTTTTACGGCTGCAGACAGTTGCTCTTTTCTATCTTTTCCTATAAAGATAGTTTGGGCCTCACCTATTCTGGCTTTCTATTGTGTTTTTCTATATCCCTGTAGCCTTTACATGTGGGGTATATGACCTTAACATGTGGGACTGTGATGCCAGTAAGGTGTACAACTGTTGTACCAGGAATGATGGATCAGCTAGAATTACAGTGAGCAACCCGTTCCCCCTTGCTCAGTGAAGGTGGCTGATGTGTTGACCACCAAATGCTAAGCCCCTCGCCCGCTACTACTGATCTGGACCACCCTCACAAACATATGCACCTCCCCGTCGGTGGCTCGGCTGCGACCGCCGAGCCGCTCGGATCCGTGCTCATACTGCGGGTGGTGGCTCGAGCCTCTCACGGACCCGGGGGTCACGTCGCTCTGCAAGGGAGTTGGTGCTACACGCAGGGACTTGGGTGAGGAGTTCCACGGCCGGGGCCGCAGTGGTTTGATATGGGATGTAGGTTCGTGATGCCACCCACGGGTTGTGGTGATTGTAGACACCACCGCTGCGGTGAAGGTATGGGGGCTCCCGGGAGCGGTGTAATGGCGCAGCTAGGTGTTGACCCCCCCGTGGGTAGGGGGTGTTGGTCCCGGGGCCCGGTTGGTGAGGGCCGGGGTGCAGGGCGAGGTGTTGCGGTGCGGCGCGGTGCGCGACCCGAAGGCACTGGTGCACTCACTATGACACAAGACACCGGAGCCTCTGGTAAACGAAACGGAGTGATGAACGGGGCCCACAGCCGGCTGCTGCTTCTCCCAGAATAGGTTGGTGGTTTCCGCCTTTCTCCTGCACCTCTGTGCACAACCAACGGGGCAGGGTGCTTTCAACAGCGACATCGCTATCGATATCGCTGCGTGTAAAGCAGCCTTTAGTGTCACAGGAGCCTCAAATAAGCTATTGCTCTCCCAGCCACTAGTGCCATTACGTGGAGGGTGATAGTGTACCAAGTGAAGTTATCACCAAAGGGGTCCTACTTGCAACCCCACGTAAGGGTCTCAGCCTCAGGAAAATACCTCCACCATAGTTAGCATTAGGGGGGTGTTTCCCAGGAAGCCGGGTTCAAACTTAGGGGCAGCTTTGGGGCCTTGACACTGAAGAGGGGAGGCGGCGTTGTTGCCAGCTTGAGCTGGATACACGCCCTACAGTCATGGTATCCATGGTCTGGGGCAGTATAGGCTGCTACTACAGACTATACCGGTGCGAGATACAAAAGCTGTGAGTCAATCAAAAGTTGGGAGACAGTGGGTATTGCCTGCTATGGGGGCACTGGAACTACCAGTCCTGGTTTAAATCTCTTGTACTGGGGGCATCATGTTTTGGCCATCTACCCAGAGTTGCTGTTAGACCGTGGAAGGAAGAATAAAAATAATTGCATTGTGAACCTGCCTAGGTCATTAATACAACCCACAACCTAAAAGTGGTTCAGAGATAACTGTCACATCAGGACTAGGAACCTTAAGGATCCCAAAGCTATCTTATATCTGCATAGTAGATACATCAGTTGTTACAGCTCTTGCATTAGGGTCTGTCACATACACACCTCTCAGCATGTGACATTGGTGTCTGCAAGGGTTAATTTATCTCCTATCACACAATCCAGCACTCAACCTCTGTTACAGACTATAAAGTGAGTATAAATTGCGTACACAAAAAAGACTACACAACGAACATACACAACACGCCTCCACCACTCATCAAAAACATGGTGTGATGAGTACCTAAAATATATGCTCCTGTCACTCAGGCTGCAAACTCTCTGAAAGGCTATGGGTTCTTTGGATCAAACTTATTAAAGTTTTAATTTTTAATATAAAAAATACAGTGCTTATAAGAACAGATATGAAAAGGTAAAAATAATACGCTACACAAATTTGTAAACACAGAAAAGAAAAAAAGGAGAAAAAACAGAAAGTACCTAGTTGACGTCTGTTTACACCACTCAAGAGTAGTAATGAGCGACTTTATTTGGCACCATTCGTTACTCACTTGAATATTAAGGTATTTTTGATATTTGTTTACTTGTCACTCGTCGAGTATTTTTGTATTCGCCTTGTGTGTTTTTAGTCCCCCTCCCCAAGTTTGGAACCTGATTTTCAGCCACTAAACATGCGGAGATTGCCTGCAAATCATAGTAATGCTGTAGCCATCGTTGCTACTGGCATTACTGTGATTGACAGGCACAGTGAGAAAAAGAGAAATGTAGTCCCCCACCTATTTGTGATAACCTGAACAGATAAAGCAGACAGCTGGTGACTCTTATTCTGAGACTGGGAAGGTCGATGGCAGTTGGGCCCTCCCCAGCCTAAAATTAGCAGCCACCCAATAGAGGCGCCAATTGTGGTGCTTTACCTGACTCATCCCGATTGCCCTGGTGTGGATGTCAAAAATCACAGCTGTGATTGACCATGGCTACATGGACCATCTCACATGATGAGGTAGATTTGGATCAAGTACCAAGACATATGCTACAAAAGAGAGCAAGTGCTAAACCATTGGTGCATACCCCTTGATATTTTAAAGTTGGACTTTCATTCATTTTTTCCGGTTTATCTATACATAATTCACGCATCATTGAATCCTTTGCAGACTTATTTGACAATGTGACAGATGAAGTTTTTGATGCCCTCTACATTATAAATAATCAGACTAGATTTTATGCAAAGGTACTCAATTAGCACACACTAGTTTTAGACTTCCTGACTGCCAGTCAAGGTGGTATGTGTCAAATAATTGGACCAGCTTGCTGTAATTATGTAGATGCAAATTTCTCCATCATAGTAGGGAGACACATTTCTAAAGCCCAACATGATAAAGAGGTCTTCCGAGGACTATATTCAATAGATGACAATGCACAATTAGATAGTTGGTTTTCATGGCTAAACCCTGCTAATTGGTTCAAAGGGATAGGGGGTTGGATAACTGGATTAGGGCACCTATTTTTGCAGATTTGCTTCATACTCATTATTCTAGTGTGTATAATAAAACTGATTAAATGGTGCACATTGAAACTACGTCAAACTAGTCCTAGGAATATCCTTAAGGCCCCGTCACACTAAGCAACATCGCTAGCAACATCGCTGCTAACGAACAACTTTTGTGACGTTGCTAGCGATGTTGCTGTGTGTGACATCCAGCAACAACCTGGCCCCTGCTGTGAGGTTGTTGGTTGTTGCTGAATGTCTTGGGCCATTTTTTAGTTGTTGCTGTCCCGCTGTGAAGCACAGATCGCTGTGTGTGACAGCGAGACAGCAACAACTAAATGTGCAGGCAGCAGGAGCCGGCTTCTGCGGAGGCTGGTAACCACAGTAAACATCGGGTAACCAAGAAGCCCTGTCCTTGGTTACCCGATATTTACCTTTGTTACCAGCCTCTGCCGCTCTCACTGTCAGTGCCGGCTCCTGCTCTGTGCACATGTAGCTGCAGGACACATCGGGTTAATTAACCCGATGTGTGCTGTAGCTAGGAGAGCAGGGAGCCAGCGCTAAGCATTGTGCGCTGCTCCCTGCTCTGTGCACATGTAGCTGCAGGACACATCGGGTTAATTAACCCGATATGTGCTGTAACTAGGAGAGCAGGGAGCCAGCGCTCAGTGTGCGCTGCTCCCTGTTCTCTGCACGTGTAGCTCCGTGCGCTGGTAACCAAGGTAAATATCGGGTTGGTTACCCGATATTTACCTTAGTTACCAAGCGCAGCATCTTCCACGCGGCGCTGGGGGCTGGTCACTGGTTGCTGGTGAGCTCACCAGCAACTCGTGTAGCGACGCTCCAGCGATCCCTGCCAGGTCAGGTTGCTGGTGGGATCGCTGGAGCGTCGCAGTGTGACATCTCACCAGCAACCTCCTAGCAACTTACCAGCGATCCCTATCGTTGCTGGGATCGCTGGTAAGTTGCTTAGTGTGACTGGGCCTTTAGTGTTCGAGTACATCATGTGGAAGAAGGGGCAGGCGTGCCCCTTGTTTCTCCCCCCATATATAGAACTCCTCCGCCATACACCAGCCCTCCTCCATCCCCTAGTACAGGAGAGACTCATCGATACTACTTTTTCGAAGAAGTGTGCTAGAATGATAATATTAATTATCAGAGAGAGGAATGATGAGGAATTCCCCTTATCATATAGATTTCCCTTTCTATACCCATCTAATTTAGCTATAACTGCTTTCCATTTAGTTGGATCTCAATAATCCCTTTAATAACCAAGTCCCTTTAAGATATAGCCAGTAAATCTGAAATTCTCTTTTTTAGGGGATTTTCAATGGTCTCAGAATGCGCAACCTAATTAATAAGTAGACACAAAACAAAGATGGCTTATTTACACTACAGCCCTGACCTGTATCATGCAGGTCACTCTGTCCCCGGACACCCGAGGACATGAAATCGCGCGAGCCAGCTTTGGCACAAATATACTTTAATAATTCTTTAACTAAGTACTTTTATGTGATTGGTTATATGTTAATATGTTTTACTGTATTGGCTATATCATATGTAACTCCCTATTTCAATTTTGTATAAAAAGGGTACTCCGGCAATATGGAGTCAGTTCTGTGATCCAATCAGAGCTCTTGCATATGCAATAAATCTTTCTTTCACCCTAAGAAAGTCTGACGTCTGATCCTTGGGAGACTGAGATTGTTATTTCCGTAACACCATCAAGCCCTGGGTTAGTAATGGAGAGGTGTCTTTGAGATCCCCTCTCATTACTAACCCTGGAAGTAAAAAGAAAAAACACAAAAATCCTTTTTTTTAAATAATAAAACCCCACACCCTCTTTCACCAATTTATTAACCCCAAAAACACCTTTGCAGGTTCGACATAATGCACATGACGTCCCACAATGATCCCAACTCTGCTTCAACCAGAAGCTGCAGTGATGGAAAACACAACTGATCACTGCAGCTTGTGGGACACATTGAGGACAGCGGTTGACCCAGTTGGGAGAAGTGGTGACCTCAGTGGAACCATTGGTAATCCTGCTGATGGATTGTGAGAAACTGTGGCACAGTAGTCCAGCAATCTGGCAGTTACACTGAGTTCACTGCTGCAGTCAACTTATGCCAGCGTCACACGCTACGATATATCGGGCGATATGTCTTCGGGGCGACGTCGTTAGTGACGCACATCCGGCATCGTCAGAGATATTGTAGCGTGTGACAGCTACGAATGACTGTGAACGAGCAAAAATACTCACCTTATCGTTGCTCGTTGACACGTCGTTTATTTTCATAAAGTTGTTCCTCCTTTTGCGCGCCGGTTGTTCAACGCTCCCGAGGCAGCACATATCGCTCCGTGTGACACCCTGGGAACGACGAACACAGCTTACCTGTGTCCCGCCACCAATGCGGAAGGAAGGAGGTGGGCGGGATGTTACGTCCCGCTCATCTCCGCCCCTCCGCTTCTATTGGCCGGCCGCTGTGTGATGCCGCTGTGACGCCGAACGACCCTCCCCCTTCAGGAAGAGGATGTTCGCCGCCCACAGCGACGTCGTCCGGGAGGTAAGTGCATGTGACAGGGGGTTAATGACTTTGTGCGCAACGGGCAACTAATTGCCCGTGACGCACAAACGACGGGGGCGGGTACGATCGCTTGTGCGATCGCACGATAGATCGTCCCGTGTGACGCCGGCATTAGTTGAACCCACTGCCAGATTGCCAGACTGCTGTGCTGTCCCACAATCCGGCAGTCCAGCAGCAAGTTCAACTGAGTTCACTAAGAGCAGCACAGGAGTGACGGTCACCTGACAGCAGGATTGCCAGACTGTTGGACTGCAGGCCACGGCAGCATAGCAGTCCAACAGTCCGGTAGCTGTGAGGCATAAAAACCTTAAAGGGGACTTTAAGGAAGCATTTAAGGTTCCTGATGTTCACAGCTGCTGGGACATCTGGAGGCTGTGAACTCTACTAAGCCTTCACAGCCCTCAGATGTCCCAGTAGCTGGGAACTCCAGGAACCTTAAATGCTCCTTTAAGGTTTTAGGGCCTCATAGCTACTGGACTGTTGGACTGCTCTACCACCATTACACACAGTCCAACACTCTGGCACCGAGTTCACGGGAGGTCACTTATGGTGGTTCTCACTGTACTCTCTGTGTTAGTCACCAGCTGTAACTGCAGGTGAACTCAGTGCCGGACTGTGCTACTGCTGTGATGCGCAGTCCAACAGTCCAGCACTAATTAAACTGAGATCACAGCTGATGGCTCACATAGAGGATACTGCGTGAACCACTAGAAATTACTTGAGGAGAACTCCATGACACGCAGTCAGACACTCCTGCACTGAATTAACATGAGGTGACTTCTGTCAGCTCCCATGCTCCTCTTAGTGTGCTCCAGAGGCCATGGTGAGTGGTCATGTGTTCTAATGTCACTGCCTACCAATGCCTCTGGATGTAGCAGAGCCAGGATCATTGTGGAACGTTGGCCCTGCAGGAGTGTTTTTGGGGTTTATAAATTGTTGAAAGAGGGTGTGTTTTTAATTATTTTAAATAAAGGATTTTTGTGTTTGTGTTTTTTTCTTTTTATATTCAGGGATGGTAATGGGGGGAGGGTTTCATAGACACCTCTCCATTACCATCTCAGGGCTTGATAACCTCTGTGATTTTTTACAAATCACAGCTGACATCAACCCTATTTATTACCCCGATTTGCACCACACCAGGGCAATTGTGATGAGCTGGGTAAAGCACCACAATTGGCGCAACTAATGGAACCAGCACCAGAAACATTATTACATGTTACATTATTACATGGACCACTACCCCCATCAGTACATGATAAGGCAACATAATCAACATCAGTATATGAATAAAGTACAAGAACTATCACCAGTACATAAAAACAAAGACCAGAAAAAACATCAATAGATGAATACAGCATCAGAACCACCATCAGTACAAGAATACAGCACCAGAGCCATCAGTACATGAATGCAGCACCAGAACCAACATCAGTACATGAACACAATATTACCGTTGCAGCCTTTCGGTAAAGAACAGAGCAGTAGTGGAACAGTAAATTAATTCAGAACCAGAGCCATCATCATTACATAACTTCTTAATAAGAATCACAAACAGTACATGAATACAGAAATAGAAACAATCATAGGTATATGATTAAAATACCAACATCAATACATAAAAACAACATCAGACCATCATTAGATGAATGCAGTGCTAGAACTATCAACAGCACATTATTACAAAACTAGAACTAATCAGGACATGAATCATCAGTACATGAATACAGTGCCAGATCAACATTACATGAAGACAGCACCAGAGCAATGACTGGTACATGAATACAGCACCAGAACCAATATATGATGATTAGGTCTAATTCAGAGTGGAGAAAATATTCTAAGGTAGATACAACTTAACATTTAATGATAGGTGTTAAAAAGCTCCAGATAACATTTTTGGTAAGTAGCGCAAGTAGAATAAAAGTAACAGATCTATTGATTTTTGAATAGAAGCCTTATTCATTATCTGATTTCTGAAGAAAACAGCCTCCTTATATGACATATCCTGTTTGATTGGCATTTTAATTTAGGGCTGTCAATTAAAAGCAAGTATATCTACTAACGTGATACAAAAACAAAATTGTAGCAATCGCTACACATACATATAGGAAGTGAAGAATTGAAAAGAAAAAGGTTTATATAGCAAATTATATTACTACTGAAAGATTAAATCTTGTGTAGTATTTAACCCATTAATTGCTCATGTTTCTAAAGTAAATATCCACTTGGATTCTCTATTCAAAAGTTTATGTCTGTGGTCACCTTCTCTTATGGATTGATAGACTTTCTCTATTCTCTTTAAGTTAAACCGAAAAGAATTACCCCAATTGCCACCACACAAGAGCAATTAGGAAGAGGTGAGCAAAACGCCGGGATTGGCTCTTCTAATAGATACACCACTTCTGGGGCAGCTGCAGGCTACTATTTTTTTGCCTGGGAAGGACCCATTAACCATGGTGTAACGGGGTCCTTCTCTGATATCACACAATCAACAGAGCAGGAGATGAGTGAACAATCGAAAGAGCCTTTATTCCATTAAAATCAGATGATCCATAAAATAATCCACCACACAGAGGGTAAAATAGTCCAGAAACACGGATATAGTCCAGTAAGCGATAAATGTCCAGGTCTCTGTGGCAAGCCTAAAGGCCCTGTCAGACACAGAGATAAATCTGCAGCAGATCTGTGGTTGCAGTGAAATTGTGGACAATCAGTGCCAGGTTTGTAGCTGTGTACAAATGGAACAATATGTCCATGATTTCACTGCAACCACAGATCTGCCAAAGATTTATCTCTGAGAGTAGTAGAGAAGGGTTTCAAATCTGCGCCAAAGACCACTGGATCATATCAGCTTAAGATTAATGTTTCTTTATTTCATGCACAGGTCAGGTCAACGCGTTTCAGGAGGCACAGCTCCCTTCCTCAGGACAAACCAGCAAAAGAACATCAAAAGAGATTTGATGTTCTTTTGCTGTTTGTTCCCCCTGGTATACTTCAGGGACGTCCCGGACGTCTGCAGCCGGCTGGTCCGCCGGAGCGGCTGGGCAGGGTATCGCTACCGCTTGGGCAGGTAGCGGGCCTAATGGCGGAGCAGCAGCAGCTATCACGGGTAGCGGGGAGAGAGGCAGGGTGAGCGGAAGCCGGCCGGGCCCCTCAGCTCCAACGGCCGATCCCTCAGGAATACAGGGGCGTGGGTCTCTTACCCGCTCCTCCAAATCCTCTTCCACCTCGCGTCTCCACATAGCAGCCACCACGTCCGCCATGTCGGTCTCCCACTCCTCCAGGAGGAGTTGCATGTGGGCCTGCAGACGATTACTCAGCGGGACGGTCCGGTCCCTCAACCATGTCGCCGTGCCGGGTGCGGGGGTCTCGCTGTTATTAGCTGAAGCGGACATCTCGGCAGTCGTGCTTTCCAGGAACAGGGTGACTGCAGAGTCCTGGCGTCCCTGCCTTTATAGCTGCACTCACATGCAGCCAGCCGCCATCGCGTCCCGCTTAGCTTCTTTCCTGCCCCTCCTCTATCGGGGCGGGGTTTTGGCCTTCGCGCCTCCACTACTCGAGAAGACGCTCGAGCGGGGACTTTTCGCGCCAAAGATGGCGGCTTCTGAAATTTTCTGGCCGGACACCTCCGGCGGTAACAAGGCGCACCTCTACCGAACGGCAGAGCGGTAAGATCCTGTTCGTGACGCCAAATTGTCGCGGGCGGAGGAGGGGACGCTGCGCTCTCCCTACTGCTCGGGTCCGGCTGCCGCGGCTGCTGCGGCCTGCCGCTGCTCGGTGGCTCGAGCGATGAGCCGGATCCCGGGGACTCTAGCGGCGCTCCTCGCCTGTGAGTGAAAAGGGGGTTGTTGGGTGTGGGGATTGTTTATTGTCCGTGACGCCACCCACGGTTGTGGTGATTGAATGTACACCACCGCTGCTCTGGCTGGGGATCCCGGGAGTGATGGTGTGGAGCAGGCAGTTGTTGTGTTGCCCCTCCGTGGGTAGGGGTTGGTGATCCCGGGGCCCAGTGATGGGGTTGGATGGTGGGCAGGCAGGTAGGGGGCCTGTGGAGGTGCAGGGGCGCAGGGGCAGCGCTGTGCCGCACGGCACGGAGGTACTCACTCAGCCAGTAAACACGACACAGTTCTCGGTAAACAAACGGCTGGTTGGACGGGTCCCTCAGACGGTTGCACTGCTGGTATCCCCTGCAGGTGACGGTGACGGTCTCTTTCCTGCACCTATGTGTTGTTGTTTGGTTGCGATGGGTTCCCACCGGTAACCCGCTCCCCGACTTGGATATGAGCCGGAGGAGCTCCACTCTTGCCCGCAGGCGCTGGCCCTGGGAAACTGGTGCCTTGGCGGTGGCGGTGTCTCCCCTCTACGGTTGGACTGTTGCCTTCAATCGGGACTTAGTTGTTGGGAGACAGTCGTCCCCTTCACTGACGGATTTGGCAAATTATGGGGACTCCTAGCCTTGCCGGGATCCGAAAGGCCCCTGCCCTGGTGCTGACTAATCTTCGTATACCGCTCCGGTACCGCCGGGTCACCACCTGTCCACGGTCCTTTCGGCAACCTCCAATCAGTCTCGCCTGCAGACGGTCACCGCCGTCTGCCAACCTTGCTGTCTCAGTCCGGGGCACACACCCGGACCAACTTCAGGCTTCTTGCTGTCACTTTTCTCTGTTGCTCTCACTTTAGCTCCTCTACCACTTCACTTCACTTCCTTTCACTTTCACTGCCCTAGCTGGACTCCAGCTCTCCCCAGAGCTAACTGCCTGGTTTTCCCGCCTCCAGAGCTATGAACTCCTCGGTGGGTGGAGCCAACCGCCTGGCCCACCCCCTGGTGTGGACACCAGCTCCTGGAGGAAGGCAACAAGGATTTCTGTTTGACTTCGGTGTGCCTGCAGGGAATGTGGGGTGCGTGTGGTGTTGTGACCTGTGACCCCTGGCTTGCCCAGGGCGTCACACATGGACCATATTAATCCGCTGAAACTAGTATTCAAGAACAATGTCTTAATCAGTAGTAAATTAGGTACACATAAGTTAATAGCTATTGCCACAATGAGCCCACAGCATGTTGATATAAATAGTTAAATAAAGGTACTTCCCTCAAGCTGATGCGGTACGCATGGCCTCGACGCGTTTCCCCGCCCGTTGTCGGATCATCAGGAGGCCCAGGGGACAAAGAAAGGAAGGAAGGTTCCAGTATCATAGATCCCCATCTATTAGGTACATTATTAACTATTGATCGGTAGGGTTTTTGTAGGGAGAGTGAGGGATAACCGACGAGGAACGGGGGCGCCCAGCTACGTTAGGGTGTCATACCCTCCGTTGATAGGCAGGGGCCAGATACAGTGACATATCAGGGTCACTGAAGTGTAGGTGTGTATTTTTGATTATTAATTATCACACCATAATGACCTCTGTCTAGATACATTATAGCTTCGGCTACCCCTGATCTATATGACCTCCCCATTATTTAAATATATATTTGATTAATTTTGGATTTTGCGTGTTTATTAACCTGCGCGATTGTAATAATATTAATAAAAACGATTTTTAGAGGGATTTGTGTTGTTCACTTGTTAATCTATTTAAACATTCCCATAAGCATTTTTGATTGTTAATTTACCTGCGCTAATTATCAAAAAGAAGCGGGAGCCCATGTCATTTTTTTTTTTTGTTCCTTTATTGTTCACAGCAGGGTACAGTCATACTTTGCATCCAATAAAACTTATTAATCATCAAAAATCCTTATAGTAAATGTCATCAATATGTATATATGAATCTCAAAAAGTCCCTCACAGGTGATAGGAAAAACCAACAAGTAGGGGACAGAACCATAATGAACAACTGTGATATAAAATGTATTTTTATTTAAAAAGAATAAAAGTAATTTCCTCAAAATAGTTTAAATATGCAAAGTGCAATGGCAGACAGGGTTTTCTTATGAAAAGGCAGAACAGGATATAAGGTAAAGGGCCATTCAGTAAAATAATCACAGTAAGATGACTATGACCATGACCGCTGGGTTTTCCCCCAGCCATACCCAGCAATCTGTCTATCCGATCCGCAATATGCCGAACCCGAGCACCCAGCAGACAACACACTGTTCGGCATTCACGGTCTTGGCGACAGATGACCCTGTCTATCTGCCTAATTATAGAGTCCCCTACCACTAACATCTGTCTGGGCTTTGCTGCACACCTATTTCCCTCCTTCCTACAGCAGATGTTTTGCTGGTTGCTAGGAGCAACGTCCTGCTGTAATGACCCTAGTCCTGGCCCTTCATTCCTAATATCAGCCAAACAGGCATATTTACTAGGTTGTGCCAGGTCAGGACTAGGCTCCCTGACACTTTTCCCCCTACCTCTTCTTCTAACTGTTACCCAGCTACCTACCTCTGGTTCCTGATCTTCCCCACCTCCACCCTCCTCCATATCACTGGCCCCAGCCAAAGAAAGCTCAGTGAGCGCTAAACTCCTCTCCAGGTTTGCAATGCCCCTGAGTGTTGCAAGCTGCTTATTTAGATCAGTTACCTTGGCTTCCAAATACGCAACATGCTTGCATCGAGTGCAGACATATTCACCCTCGAACGGTTGCTCAAGGCAATACCTGATAATGATCATGGATAAGAATTGAAATCTTGCTAAGATGTGCCATTGATTTGCTGACCTTTTAAGATGGCCTCCTGTTGAGAGTTCCAGTAGAACTTGCAGAAGACCCTGATGGCCCCAATGTACAACAGGAGATAACTGGCCTAGAGATAACAGTGTCATCTCAGAGCTTGAACCTTAGGGGTCCCAAAGCCTTCTTATATCTGCATAGCAGAAGACACACAGAGGCTCTTAAAGCTCTTGCATATGGTCCTCCTCTTATCTGTGTAGTTGAGTATGACTCTCGGTCACTCTGTGGATCATTGCTCACCAGCAGTTCCATCCTATGTTGCTTCTTTCAGTTCACCAATGGTCATTCCCATGTTGCTCTTGATGGTGCCCGATCTAGCGTGTTCTTGGCCATCCTCTTCTTCTTCTGCTACTGACTGGATCCAAGCATGACTTTCTCCAATGACTGACACTGCATAATATGGCTAAAATAAGCACATTTTCGTTTGGTTATTTTAGCTTTCAGCTGCAATTTTGGCCTGACTTAAGGGCACTTTACACGCAGCGACATCACTAGCGATGTTGCTGCCGATCGCACCCACCCCCATCGTTTGTGCGTCACGGGCAAATCGCTGCCCGTGGCACACAATATTGTTAGTCCCCGTCACATGGACTTACCTGCCTAGCGACGTCGCTGTGGCCGGCGAACCGCCTCCTTTCTAAGGGGGCGGTTCGCGCGGCGTCACAGCGACGTCATACGGCAGTTGTCCAATAATGGCGGAGGGACGGAGAGCAGCCGAAAGAAAGTGACGCCCACCTCATTGCCGGAGGACGCAGGTAAGCTGTTGTTCCTTGTTCCTGGGGTGTCACACGTAGCGATGTGTGCTGCTTCAGGAACGACGAACAACCTGCATCCAGCACAAGCAACGATATTTGAGATTAGAACGACGTCTCAACGATAAGGTGAGTATTCTTGATCGTTAGTGGTCGTTCGTACGTTTCACACGCAACGACGACACTAACGAGGCCGGATGTGCATCACGAATTCCGTAACCCCAACAACATCTCGTTAGCGATGTCGTTTTGTGTAAAGCGGCCTTTAGTCTAAGACATCTCTGTTGGTGATCCTCGTTGTTCATGGAATCCGTAAGTGTCTCCTCCAGCACCAAAGTTCAAAACCCTTGTTTTTTTCCTATCAGCAACCTTGAGTGTTCAGGTCTCACATCCATATATTGATATTAAGAAGGAAATTGCATTGACCAATCTGCATTTGGTAGCGAGAATTAAGTCTGTGTTCTTCCAGACATCGTTCATGCCCACAGTGACATTCCATCCAAATGCTTTGTGTCATTTACTTCAGGTGAACCTGGAGCCAAGAAAAATGGAATCCTCAACCACTTCAATCTCCTCACTTTCATCCTTAATGCACAAAATAAACTTCTCAAAATCCTTCCTGTTTTCTGCCACCAGTGTCATGTTGTCTGCATATCGTAGATTGTTGATGTTTCTACCATCCGGTCTATACACCGACTTTGCGCTCTTCCAAGCCTTTATTCCTTATGACATTTTCTACATACAGTAGCTCACAAAAATAAATACATCCCTCACATCTTTGTAAATATTTGATTATATCTTTTCATGGGACAACACGGAAGATCTGACCCTTTGATACAATGTACAGTAGTCCGTGTGCAGCTTGTATAACAGTGTAAATTTGGTGCCCTCTAAATAACTCAACAGTCATTAATCTCAGAAACCTCTAGCACCAAAAGTGAGTACACGCGCAAGTGAAAATGGCCAAATTGTGCCCAAATTTCAACCATTGCCTTAACTCTTTTGGGCATGGAGTTCACTATAGCTTCACAGCAGCCACTGGGATCCTCTTCCATCCATGTCCTTAGTCTGCTTGTCTTCAGCAAACTGTTTGTTGGCTTTCTTGTGCATCATATTTAGAAAAGGCTTCTTACTGGGATGACAGTCAGACAGACCATGTTGATGTAGCGTGTGGTGTATTGTCTGAGCACTGACAGGCGGAAACCCACTCACCCTGGTAACCTCTGCAGCAACGCTGGGAGCACTCATACATCTATTTTGAAAAGATGACCTCTGTATATGACTCTGAGCACGTGCACTCAACTTTGTTCTGTGAGGAACATGTCTTGTTAAACCGCTGTATGGTCTTGGCCACTGTGCTGCAGCTCATTTTCAGGGTGTTGGCAATCTTCTTAGAGCCTAGACCATGTTTATGTTGTAGAGCAACAATTCTTTTTTTCAGATCATCAGAGAATTCTTTGCCATGAAAAGCCATATTGAACGTCCAGTGACCAGTATGAGAGAGTGTGTGAGCGACAACACAAAATTTAACACACCAGCTCCCATTCACACCTGAGACCTTGTAACACTAATGAGTCACATGACACCTAGGAGGGAAAATATCTAATTGGGCACAATTTGGCCATTTTCACTTAGGGAATGTATTTACTTTTATTGCCAGCAGTTTAAACATTCATGGCTGTGTGTTGAGATATTTAGAGGGGACATCAAATTTATACTGTTATACAAGCTGTACACTGACTACAGGGTCATATCTTCATTATCCCACGAAAAGATAAAATAAAATATTTGCAAAAATGTGAGGGGTGTATTCACTTTTGTGACACACATATATATATATATATATATATATATATATATATATATATATTATACAGTACAGACCAAAAGTTTGGACACACCTTCTCATTCAGTTTTTTTTATTTTCATGACTCTAAGAATTGTAGATTCACATTGAAGACATCAAAGCTATGAATGAAAACATGTGGAATTAAATACTTAAAGTGTGAAACAACTGAAAATATGTCTTATATATTCTAGGTTCTTCAAAGTAGCCACCTTTTGCTTTGATTACTTCTTTGCATACTCTTGGCATTCTCTTGATGAGCTTCAAGAGGTAGTCACCGGAAATGGTCTTCCAACAGTCTTGAAGGAGTTCCGAGAGGTGCTTAGCACTTGTTGGCCCTTTTGCCTTCACTCTGTGGTCCAGCTCACCCCAAGCCATCTCGATTGGGTTCAGGTCTGGTGACTGTGGAGGCCAGGTCATGTGGCGTAGCATCCCATCATTCTCCTTCTTAGTCAAATAGCCCTTACACAGCCTGGAGGTGTGTTTGGGGTCATTGTCCTGTTGAATAATAAATGATGGTCCAACTAAACGCAAACTGGATGGAATAGCATGCCGCTGCAAGATGCTGTGGTAGCCATGCTGGTTTAGTATGCCTTCAGTTTTGATTAAATCCCCAACAGTGTCACCAGCAAAGCACCCCCACACCATCACACCTCCTCCTCCATGCTTCACGGTGGGAACCAGGCATATAGAGTCCATCCGTTCACCTTTTCTAGACACGGTGGTTGGATCCAAAGATCTCAAATTTGGACTCATCAGACCAAAGCACAGATTTCCACTGGTCTAATGTCCATTCCTTGTGTTCTTTAGCCCAAACAAGTCACTTCTACTTGTTGCCTGTCCTTAGCAGTGGTTTCCTAGCAGCTATTTTACCATGAAGGCCTGCTGCACAAAGTCTCCTCTTAATAGTTGTTCTAGAGAGGAGAAGGTGTGTCCAAACTTTTGGTCTGTACTATATATATATATATATATATATATATATATATATATATATATATATATTAGTGAAGGATGCTGGAAACAGAATTCAGACTTGTTGGATGCCTTTATCAATCTTAAACCAGTTTGTGTTTCCATATGCATTGGGGTTCAGGATACAGGAATGATAACCTCAGTGGGGACAGGAATGGGGATGTAGTTTCATATCCTCACATTTTCACTGTAGGCACCAGAGAATTGTGTCAGTGCACAGTGTGAACGTGGTGAGAATTCAGAATTTTGCAGTCTCATAGATTGACTGCAGACTTTTATCACAAACTTGAACAACCACTTTAATGGTCCCAACATAAAAAAAAAAAATGGAACCCTTAACTTGTGAGATGGTGCAACACGGTATTAACATAGCCATGTATCAAGCAAATCTTACAAATTACAGATTGTTACATGTGTACAGGATCAGAACCAATATACGGTCCGGAATACATGGTTAGAGCCCTCATCAATACAGAAATACATCACCAGAAGTACAGAAAAACAGCACAAGTATCAACATTAGTACATCAATATATTACCAAAATCACCATCAGTACATTATTATAGCATCAGAATCACCATCAGTGCATGAATACAAAAATAAAACCATAAATATATTAATATAGCATCTAATTCAACAGGAGTACATGAGTACATCACCAGTACATATATACAGCATGTGAACCATTATTAATACATAAAAACATAACAAAAAACATCAAGACTACAATACAGAACCAAAATCATCACTACCTGAATACATCAACATAGCTATGATTACATAAATACAGCATCAGAAGAGTGATCAGAACATTAAACATCAGAACCATCATCAGTACATAAATACTTCATGAAAAATCCCGATCAGTACATGAATACAGCATCATAAATATCATTACATGAATAGAGGACCACAATACGCCATCAGTACATGGATAAACTAGCACTGTGAACATTAGTACCCTGTTTCCCCAAAAATAAGACACTGTCATATTTTTCTTGCCCTTAAAAAAGCACTACCTCTTATTTTTGGGGGAGGGCTTGTTTTCGAGGAGAAATGGTTTGGGGTAAGCTTACCCCCCCAAAAAATGCAGATCCCCATTCCCACGATCATCATACTTACCAGACCCCAGGAGTCTGCGTGGCTCCCAGGTCCCCCTGTGATCTTCGGCGGGTCCTCTTAGCAGGTATGCTCCTTGCCATCTTCCCCTGCTTCTGGCAGACACACACACATCAGATCACACACACATCGGATTGCATACACACTCCACATATTGCACATACAATCGCGCGCACACTCAACACTTCCAGCCAACAAGGGACTCTTTTGTCTATATGATACATTCCATCCGCAGGTTCTGGAAGCTCCACTGCACAACAGTGCACAGCGTCACATGATGCGTTGCACCCACAGGTCCTGAAAGCTTCACCGCACAGTGCACAGCGTCACATGATGCTTTCACTCGCAGGTCCTGGAAGCTCCACTGCACAGTGCACAGTATCACAGGTCTTTAAGCGGCCGAGAATGGGACGATGGGAAGGAGGTGACGTCGGGCCGGTGCAGAACGCTGGAGGCAGTGGGGAAAGGGCGGGCACGAGAGTATGGGCGGGCACTTGTGATGCAATCACAGCGCCGCCCATAACCTCGTGCCTGCGACCACGTCACTAGGTGTCCCGGCGTGCACGGGACCTCGGGCGCAGTGGGCGGCATTATGAGGGATGATTTGGAGCATGAGGGATGGCGTAAGATACAGCAACGGACACCACACGGCCCGCCCCCATGGACGATTTACAAGATTTTCAAACCGAAAGGTACAGTTTTATAAAGTATTTATTTTGGTTTAAAAGGGGGCACAAAAAGTATAGAAACCTTACTAGAATGCAGCCCAGGAGCTGCAGAGGGGGAAACTTTTAGGTTGAAAGTTAAATTTCTGATGACAGGTTCCCTTTAATACAGCACCAGACCAAATATCAGTACATAACAGTAGCAGAATACCTCACATCATTAAGATGAATACAATGATGGCTTTGTTCTCATATTGATATTAATGTATAAAAAAACAGCACCAAAACATTAATCAGTACATGATTTACATTAGATGCAATCATTTAATAGCCTATTTAGACATGCCAACTTCCCCTCGTGTATACAGAACTATCAGTAATAGCTTGTTCTATGTATATAGACCTAAAATGGAACTGTTGCTTAGTAATGTGTTAATCTTAGTAATGTGAAAATCTGTATTCACTGAAGACATATTTTACCCATGAATTTAGAGTGAAAGATCAGTCCAAAGGGAGAAAGAAGCACATTTCTCGCACAAGATATTACCAAGTTTCTTATCATCTGAACAATTGGTTTATGAAAAAAATAAATTTCACCAGACAAATGAATGTTTTGTTTATTTTTTGGGTGATTGGCGTTCTGATTATTGAGAAATTTAATTTCTTAGGAATATTTGTTCATGATAATCAGCCAATGTGAATACACCCTCACTTCCAGGCACCTTATAGGTGTCATTTTCTCTGATTGGTGTTGATCCCCTTCTTTTCTTCACCTTCTGGTCCAGACGCCATTATGAGTTTCCAATCTTCTCCAGCACATCCCAACACACTTCCCTTAACAATAACCATATAAATGTAATGCCCCTAAAAAAAATATCTGCCAAAGCTGTGGCTCTAAATAAAAATAAATAAAAACTACCCTCATTGTGCTCCCTGCACATATGACCACAACACTGTCACCCTTATGATACACAGGGCCTCACTACGATCTTGAAGCCACACTGTGTTCCCTTATGATTTATAACCTTCATGCTGTCGTCCCCCCCCTTTATGAACTATGACCTTTGCACTGTCCTACTTTATGAACTATGGTCTTTATGCTATCCCCCTTATACTCTGAAAAATAAATTGTACCAAAAAACAAGGCACGGTCTCCTGCTCCAATTGGAAGCGCTATCATTTCCCACTGTCTTGCAGCACAACAACAACTGTATGGTAAAAGCACCTCATAACGTTGCAGAACGTAAGGGTAGGGGGCCGATTAGTCCTTTTCTGACCCTACAGTGCAGAGACCGACTAGTCCTCTTCTGCCCCTACAGTGCAGATCCCAATTAGTCCTCTTCTGCCCCTACAGTGCAGATTCCTATTAGTCCTCCTCTGACCCTACAGTGCAGATCCCAATTAGTCCTTCTCTGACCGTACAGGCCAGATCCCAATTAGTCCTTCTCTGACCCTACAGTGCAGATCCAGATTAGTCCTCTTCTGCCCCTACAGTGCCGATTCCTATTAGTCCTCCTCTGACCCTACAGTGCAGATCCCGATTAGTCCTCCTCTGACCATACAGTTCAGATCCCGATTAGTCCTTCTCTGACCCTACAGTTCAGATCCCGATTAGTCCTTCTCTGACCCTACAGTGCAGATCCCTATTAGTCCTCTTCTGCCCCTACAGTGCAGATCCCTATTAGTCCTCCTCTGACCCTACAGTGCAGATCCCAATTAGTCCTCCTCTGACCCTACAGTTCAGATCCCGATTAGTCCTTTTCTGACCCTACAGTGCAGATCCCGATTAGTCCTTCTCTGACCCTACAGTGCAGATCCCAATTAGTCCTCTTCTGCCCCTACAGTGCAGATCCATATTAGTCCTCCTCTGACCCTATAGTGCAGATCCTGATTAGTCCTCCTCTGACCCTACAGTTCAGATCCCGATTAGTCCTCCTCTGACCCTACAGTTCAGATCCCGATTAGTCCTTCTCTGACCCTACAGTTCAGATCCCGATTAGTCCTTCTCTGACCCTACAGTGCAGATCCCTATTAGTCCTCTTCTGCCCCTACAGTGCAGATCCCTATTAGTCCTCCTCTGACCCTACAGTGCAGATCCCAATTAGTCCTCCTCTGACCCTACAGTTCAGATCCCGATTAGTCCTTTTCTGACCCTACAGTGCAGATCCCGATTAGTCCTTCTCTGACCCTACAGTGCAGATCCCAATTAGTCCTCTTCTGCCCCTACAGTGCAGATCCATATTAGTCCTCCTCTGACCCTATAGTGCAGATCCCGATTAGTCCTCCTCTGACCCTACAGTGCAGATCCCAATTAGTCCTTCTCTGACCGTACAGGCCAGATCCCAATTAGTCCTTCTCTGACCCTACAGTGCAGATCCAGATTAGTCCTCTTCTGCCCCTACAGTGCCGATTCCTATTAGTCCTCCTCTGACCCTACAGTGCAGATCCCGATTAGTCCTCCTCTGACCCTACAGTTCAGATCCCGATTAGTCCTTCTCTGACCCTACAGTTCAGATCCCGATTAGTCCTTCTCTGACCCTACAGTGCAGATCCCTATTAGTCCTCTTCTGCCCCTACAGTGCAGATCCCTATTAGTCCTCCTCTGACCCTACAGTGCAGATCCCAATTAGTCCTCCTCTGACCCTACAGTTCAGATCCCGATTAGTCCTTTTCTGACCCTACAGTGCAGATCCCGATTAGTCCTTCTCTGACCCTACAGTGCAGATCCCAATTAGTCCTCTTCTGCCCCTACAGTGCAGATCCATATTAGTCCTCCTCTGACCCTATAGTGCAGATCCCGATTAGTCCTCCTCTGACCCTACAGTTCAGATCCCGATTAGTCCTCCTCTGACCCTACAGTTCAGATCCCGATTAGTCCTTTTCTGACACTACAGTGCAGATCCCAATTAATCCTCTTTTGCCCCTACAGTGCAGATCCCTATTAGTCCTCCTCTGACCCTACAGTGCAGATCCCAATTAGTCCTTCGCTGCCCCTACAGTGCAGATCCTAATTAGTCCTTCTCTGATCCTACAGTGCAGATCCCAATCAGTCCTCTTCTGCCCCTACAGTGCAGATCCAGATTAGTCCTCTTCTGCCCTTACAGTGCAGATCCCGATTAGTCCTTCTCTGATCCTACAGTCCAGATCCCAATTAGTCCTCCTCTGACCCTATAGTGCAGATCCCGATTAGTCCTCCTCTGACCCTACTGTGCAGATCCCGATTAGTCCTCCTCTGACCCTACAGTGCAGATCCCGATTTGTCCTTCTCTGAACCTACAGTGCAGATGCCGATTAGTTCTCTAACCCTACAGTACAGATCCCGATTAGTCCTTCTCTGACCCTACAGTGTAGATCCCGATTAGTCCTTCTCTGACCCTACAGTGTAGATCCCAATTAGTCCTCCTCTGACCCTACAGTGTAGATCCCGATTAGTCCTTCTCTGACCCTACAGTGTAGATCCCGATTAGTCCTCCTCTGACCCTACAGTTCAGATCCCAATTAGTCCTTCTCTGACCCTACAGTGCGGATGCCGATTAGTTCTTCTCTAACCCTACAGTACAGATCCCGATTAGCCCTTTTCGGACCCTACAGTGCAGATCCCGATTAGTCCTTCTCTGACCCTACAGGCCAGATCCCGATTAGTCCTTCTCTGACCCTACAGTGCAAATCTTCATTTGTGTTCATGTGTTAAAGAAGTATAATTCATTTGAATCTGATAGGGCACCAGGACAGCATCACGTGTTCCACTGGATGGCATTTTATTAGTGGTTTCCTTCGACCTGAGAACAGGCTGAATTCCATCGCTGCCTACATGTTGCAGCTGTATTTCTCTAATCAGTTTTAAAAGCTATTCTTTGGGTTTTTTTTAACCACTGTCTCTTACCAAATGAAGGAGATGAAATAAAGTAGAAAGGTCTTCCATTTTTTGGCTGTTTTTAATGGATCCCTTCGATTTTAACGGCAGTCTGCTCTTCAAAACAAAATGAGAATAGGATATGCTCAAAGTCTCTTAGCAAACAAATCATTTTTTTTAGAAGGGATATACAGTATGCATGGATCTATAAAACTCTTATTTAGTGCTTTTCCAGATGTGATCACCACTGTCCCCATTGGGGCTCACAATTTAAATTCCCTATCGTTAGGTCTTTGAACTGTGGATGGAAACTGGAGAACCCGGAGTAAACCCACAGATACAAGGGGAGAACATACAAACTCCTTCCAGATGGTGTCCTTGCTGGGGATTTGAACCCAGGGCTTTAAAACAACACTACTAACCACTGAGCCACCGTGCTGCCCATAGCTCTATGGATCTTATATGTATGCGCAAAACAGATGGGACTGGAGAACATGGAGGACACCCACGCAAACACGGGGAGAACATACAAACTCCTTGCAGATGTTGTCCTTGCTGGGATTTGAACCCAGGGCTTCAAAACAACACTACTAACCACTGAGCCACCATGTTGCCCAAGGCTCTATGGATCTTATATGTACGTGCACAACAGATGGGACTGGAGAACCTGGAAGAATCCCACGCAAACACGGGGAGAACATACAAACTCCTTGCAGATGTTGTCCTTGCTGGGATTTGACCCAGGGCTTCAAAGCAACATTGCTAACCACTGAGCCACTGTGCTGTCCATAAATCAATGGATCTTCTATGTACATGCACAACAGATGGGTGAATGCAGCCCTAACAGAGTACCGTTGCTAGGGGTGTATATAGTATGTATTTAATGACCTTTCCATACCCCCGGTACATTTACTTTTCTCAAACAGTTCAACTGTGGGAAACAGTTCTAAAAAGAAATCTCTTTGCGGCTTGTGATCTTGCATCCCTACATCAACAGCTGCCTAGATTCCTGCTGACACAGAAGCTACATAACTATTTTGGATACATCAACCGGGACTGGAGCAATTTTACAACTATGCAAGTGACCAAAAGAATTACCGTGCTAGTGGTTTGAGAAGTGACTGGTGTGAGCGGAGCTGTGCTGATGCCTCCTTTATGCCTCACAAACTCCAGCTTCTATCCACATGTAACTGCGATTACTAGTGATGGTTACTTCCCATTGGTTTACAGTCAGCGCTGCATGAATGCTGTGTGACGTGATTGCAGGTGAAAACTAAATACATGGGGCAGCAATGCAAGATCAGCAGCCTCCGCTCCGCTGTAAGAGACAACAGGCATTGGAAAATGGCTGTATGTTAACATTATTTAGGCTCAAGGCTTTGGAATACAGGACACTGCGGATTAATATGGAAACATTACTATTATACATAGGGCAGCAACATGGCTCAAAGACAAATTTTATAAACGGGAGATTAATAATGGCACATTATGGATATAAGTAACTGTAAATATACTGCATTATTTGGGTTTTTTTGGGGTTTTTTTTTTTTTTTTTGTGCCTTCCTCTGGATCAACATGTTAGGCTACGGGTTGAACTAGATGGACTTAGAGACTCCCTTCAACCTTAAAAACTATGATACTATGATACATAGCGTAACTCGGAGCTGCATTCACAGGCCTATCGGAATCAGTTGGTGTTTTCCATAGACACGGCGTTCTAAATTATATTAATATTTGTTTTTCCAATAATCTCATGGATGGTTTTGTGTCTCAGGGTCTTTGGATCACTGAAATCAATCTCAAACATATGCGATAATTAGTGCCAAATGAGCTTAACTAAGGGAAAACTACTTAACCGGTTCCCTTTAAGTAGTTTTTTTTTAAAATTATATTGCCCCCAATGTGTTTAAATGATGCATTCACTAACACTGTTTTAAAAAAACAAAAAAAATCATGTATTTATAGACTTTATATGCTTAGGTGAATGCAGTACATAACTTAGGTTTCAGTCATAGAGGCGGGGCTTTTGCTGAATTCAGTCACTGTCACTCAACTTCAGGCATGATTCTATTTGGAACTTAGTCACGCCCCACAACTACTTCCCCCTTCCCTTCACAACCTTGTGACTCTAATGGGCGGAACTCAGCACAGGAGAAGTGGTAGTGCATGACCTGTGGTGATGTCACAACCATATGACCTTAATGGTAGGACCTTAGAAAAGGGGAAATGGTGGTAGGGCGTGACTAAGTTCAAAATAGAATCATGCCTCAACTTGAGTGACAGTGACTGAACCCAGCAAGAGAGCCGCCCCTATGACTGAAACCGAAGGTATGTACTGCATTCACCTAGGCATATAAAGTCTTAAAGATAAATACATGGAATTTTTTTGCTTTTAAAACCCTATTAGTGATGCACATTGCATAATTTAAAACACATAGGGGCAGTTTAATTTAGAAAAACGACGACAGGTTTTCTTTAAGGACATTTCACATTATTACGCAGGCCACAAGTTTTAAACAGTATGGGAAAGAAAAAGGATCTCTCTACTGACAAAAAGTGTCAAATAGTTTTATGACTTGGACAAGGTATGAAAACATTAGCTATTTCACAAAAATGTAAAGGTGATCATTGTACTGTGAAGACATTTGTAGCTGATACACTGCACAGACAGGTTTGTGCAGATAAAGGCATAATAAGGAAGGTTTCTACCAGATAAATTCATCAGCTGTTAAACTATCATAACAAAGCAGCAAACAGATACAGTATTTAAAAGGTGCTGGTGCCATTGGAGTCCTGAGAACCTCAAGGCATAGGATCCTCCAGAGACTTTCAGTTGTGCATATACCTACCGTTTCGCCACCTCTAAACAGCTCTCATAAGCAGAAATGGTTTATGGGCCCTAAAGTACATGAAGCCCAATTTTAAAACTGTCTTTACTGATTAGTGCCGTGCAACTCAGGATGGTCCAGATGGATGGAGTAGTGGATGGTTGGTGAGTGACCATGTTCCAACAAGGCTGCAACATAAGAAGGTGGCGGAGTAATGTTTTGGGCCGAAATCTTGGGGCAATAGTTGGAAGCCCCTTTATTCTCCCTTAAGGTGTAAAAATGACTTTACCAAAGTATAAAGTTTCTGACTAACCACTTTCTTTCATGGTACAAAAACAAGATCCGTGCCATCCATAGCAAAATCATCTTCATGCATGACCATGCACCATCTCACGCTGCTAAGAATACTTCTAAAGGCCATTTTACACGCTACGACATCGCTAAAGCGATCTCGTTGGGGTCACGGAATTTGTGACGCACATCCGGCCGCGTTAGCGATGTCGTTGCGTGTGACACCTATTAGCAATTTTAAATCATTGCAAAAACGTTCAAAATCGCTAATCGGTGACATGACCCCCTAATCTCGATTATCGCTGCTGCAGTAACGATGTAGTTCGTCGTTCCTGCGGCAGCACACATCGCTACGTGTGACACCGCAGGAACGATGAACCTCACCTTATCTGCATCCCGCCCGCAATGAGGAAGGAAGCAGATGGGCGGGATGTTCATCCCGCCCCTCCGCTTTGATTGGGTGGCCGCTTAGTGACGCCGAACGAACCGCCCCCCCTTAGAAAGGAGGCGGTTCGCCGGTCATAGTGACGTCGCTAGGCAGGTAAGTAGTGTGACTGTTCTGAGCGATATTGTGTGCCACGGGCAGCGATTTGCCCGTGTCGCACAACCGATGGGGTCAGGTACGCAGGCTAGCGATATCGGTAACAATATTGCAGCGTGTAAAGCGGCCTTTAGTCAATGGCTGTTCTGGGCACAAGAGGAGAGAAACCCACCCCTGCCCTCAGCCCTATTGAAAACCTTTGGAGCATCCTCTAACAGAAGATCTATGAGAGTGGAAGGCAGTTCACATCAAACCAGCAGCTCTGGGAGACTATTCGGACATCCTCCATTGAAATTCAAGCAAAAACTAAACAAAAACTCACAAGTTCAATGGATACAAGAATTGTGAAGGTGATACCACAAAAGGGATTTGATGTTAATATGTAAATTTCCCTGTTACAATGTTTTTGAGTGAAAAAGCTTTTGATTTCAGTAAATGTGACCTCTTCATGCTGCAAATTCAAATGACCATTTCCAGTTCTTAACAACCTATAAAATGTTTGGAGACTCTTGTATACAATATGGAAAGGAGCATTTTGTGCTTTTTATAGTTTTGAAAAAATTACTGAGATCAAGGGGTTTGTCCAATAACATTTGATTTATATTGTAAGGCTTTGTGCCCACGCTGCGGAACATTTGCGAAATTTACCACGATTTTTTTGCAGCAATTTCGCTGATTTTTCAAAAATCCGCAGTACAGCGAGTCCCCAGCCATTTCTATGGCATTTGGGGAGTGCTGTGCCTATGCTGCGTTTTTTTCCGCAGCGGAAATAATGCGGATTTCCCTGCGGAAAAATCTGCAGCATGTGAATTATTCTTGCAGATTTTTCCGCAGGGTCCCATACTTACCTGCCTTGATAGCAGACACCGGAGTCACTTCCTCCAGTGCAGAGGAGCGCGGTGGAGCCAGGAGCAGGCAGCAGGAGGTGGTGTGCGGGGCCTGCACGAGCTCCGGTCATGTAACTGCCGGAGCTAGTTCAGGCCCGCCCACCTTCTCCTGCAAAGTGCAGACACGGCCGGAAAGTGAAGTGCTGCGTAATGGAGGTATGAACTCTCCCAACACTCCAGCACTTGTTCTGCATTGAGGATGCAGTGCCCACGTCATGGTACTGTATCCTCAATGCTGAATGACCACAGCATATCGGCAGGATATTCCGCAATACAACCGCAGCATGTAAACAGACAAGTTGTGCTGCGGTTTTATGGGAGCTCCTGCGGAGTGTCCTGCAGATATATCCGTAGCACACTTTCCCCGTGGGCACATAGTATAATATTCAAATCATCAAGTTTTAGGCTGACTCCTTTACACAATTTAAGAAAATCAGAAAAAAAAATAGAATTTACATAATTTGTAGCATGATGTAGATGTGCTCCAAACAACTCAGCCCTTATGGAGTCTAATGTTCTTATACTATATTCTGCTAAAAAGGTTTATCTTCATATCAATTACAATTCCACATTCATGTAAGCAACTAGGTGACTACTAGATTGGGTTATAATTAATGATCAGCGAAATTACTCGTTACTTGATCGAGCCTTTGAGTTTGAAAATGCTTTGAGTTTTCCATTGACTTACATTATACTTGGTACTCGAGTCGCGTCGGACAACCCGATGCTTGATCAAGTAATGAGCAGTGAGAGCTTGCTCAATCATCACTACCGCAGTTATATAATGCGCCTGCATTATTCTGTAGAATCCTGAGTAAAACATCTTTTTGGTTTAACGAATGCATCATCATGTTATAAACTGGGTGGTCCCATTGCTTAGCATTTTATATAATTCCCTTGACAGTTGTAGTACAGTAGAGCTTGTATGTTCATGATTACGAGTGTACACAGAATAAAGCCATTATCCCCATAAAATTATATTTGGTGTATCGGTTAACCATCAAATTTGGTAGTGGGGCCTCCGAACATTCCCCAGACAGATGATGTTGAAAGATTTAGCAGATGGAGCTTCAATGTCTTCTTTTTATGAGTAACACAAGGCTAAACATGGAGCTTTTGTGTATGATGAACACAAGGCTAAAGATGGAGCTTATGTGTATCAAGGAATCAGAAGAAACAGTTGTCAGCCATGTACGATCTAATGTGTATGACCGGATGATATCAGAGTGCAGCCCGATGCTTTGAACACACCCATAGAGTTGTATGGGTGAGGGCCATTCGATATAGGCTGCAATTTTATTTGTCTTGTGCTGAATCGGCATGAGAAAAAAAAATAAAAAATCAATGGTTGGGACTGCCCCATAGAATAACACTGGAGCGAGTGCTATCTGATAAAACATTGTCCTATGTATACGCTCATGTGAGTGACTCCTGGCTAGGAGTGAAACAATCAGGAGGAAGATCTGAATATTGGATCGGGTTGCAATCTGCATGTAAAATGGAGACTACAAACTGTAATTTCTACATTAAAAGAACTGGAGACTTAATAAAAAATTGCACAAAGTAAGTGCTTTATAATAACAAGCAACTGGCAACTTACCTCTTATTAAAATTCTCTCTTCTGAATAACGAGGATTTTTTTTGTTCTAAAGAATAGGAAGGTTTCTAAATCTATTGCGTACAGCTCACCGTCCAGGTTACTGGCCACCCTGCAAGTGCAGCTCAAACTGGTGAGCTTGCTGGATCCTGTCAACTTTAGTGTTCCTGCGCTTCACCCAAACCTACCTCTGCTAGCATCATGGAACAGTGCTCAGTTCAGGCCAGCAACACAACCAAAATGCTGGTCCAATCTGTCAATCTTTTAAGAGTACACTACCCCAGGAAACAGGAGCCTTTGAAGCACTGCGCTCCTAAAGAAATAAAGAAGCAAACACTCCTTTAACTGGAACCAGTAATATTTAGAAACCATTGTGTCCATGTTGAAGGAGTCTGTAGCCTGTAAGATCTTGAGGTTTATTGCAATAGAGATAAGCAGACCCGTGGAAATTTGGTTCGGCGGGTTCAGCTGGACCTTAGATAAAGTTCGGTTTGGGACCCGGACTTGACCTGAACCCCAATGGAAGTCAATGCTTGGGCAGTTTGCGTCTCCACCCATTTGCATATGCACCCATATAAACCAATCAGTTCCGGGTGGGCAGGGTTCTTCCATTTTTATTTTTGAGTGCACACTACATCTGATCAAGCTGTTGTTACCCCCAGTGTGAGCCGTTCAAACACTGCAAGTGGCTCGCACTGGGCTGAGCACCGAGCGTACCCGAGCACAACGATGCTCTCATGAGTGTTATTCATACGTAAAGCACCCAAACTTCGAAGCAGAGCTGTTTCTTTGTGTAAAGTCTGTGTTTGATACGAACAATGATAGTACAGTATGTAGAGGTGGTTTCTGCACCAAACCGTGCAATACCTTATAGCTGGGTTTATAGGTCAGCTTTAGTCCTCCTTATGCAAACAATGGTCATGGGTGCACGTAGACAGGAAAGAAGGGAATTTTGTTTACTTACCGTAAATTCCTTTTCTTCTAGCTCCAATTGGGAGACCCAGACAATTGGGTGTATAGCTACTGCCTCCGGAGGCCACACAAAGTATTACACTTAAAAGTGTAAGGCCCCTCCCCTTCTGGCTATACACCCTCCCGTGGGATCACGGGCTCCTCAGTTTTAGTGCACAAGCAAGAAGGAGGAAAGCCAATAACAGGTTTAAAGACAAATTCAATCCGAAGAACATCGGAGAACTGAAACCATTCAACATGAACAACATGTGTACCCGAAAAAACCAAAAATCCCTAAGAAAACAGGGCGGGTGCTGGGTCTCCCAATTGGAGCTAGAAGAAAAGGAATTTACGGTAAGTAAACAAAATTCCCTTCTTCTTTGTCGCTCCTAATTGGGAGACCCAGACAATTGGGACGTCCAAAAGCAGTCCCTGGGTGGGTAAAAGAATACCTCGTGATAGGGCCGTCAAACAGCCCTGTACTACAGGTGGGCAACCGCCGCCTGAAGGACTTGTCTACCTAGGCTGGCGTCCGCCGAAGCGTAGGTATGCACCTGATAATGCTTGGTAAAGGTGTGTAGACTCGACCAGGTAGCCGCTTGGCACACCTGCTGAGCCGTAGCCTGGTGCCGTAATGCCCAGGACGCACCCACGGCTCTGGTAGAATGGGTCTTCAGCCCTGAAGGAACCGGAAGCCCCGCAGAACGGTAGGTTTCAAGAACTGGTTCCTTGATCCACCGAGCCAGGGTGGATTTGGAAGCTTGCGACCCTTTACGCTGACCAGCGACAAGGACAAAGAGTGCATCCGAGCGGCGTAAGGGCGCCGTGCGGGAAATGTAGATCCTGAGTGCTCTGACCAGATCCAACAAATGTAAATCTTTCTCAAATTGATGAACTGGATGAGGACACAAGGAAGGTAATGTGACATCCTGATTGAGATGAAAGGGTGATACCACCTTAGGGAGAAACTCAGGAACCGGACGTAGAACCACCTTGTCCTGGTGAAACACCAGGAAGGGAGATTTGCATGAGAGCGCCGCTAGCTCGGACACTCTCCGAAGAGACGTGACCGCTACTAGAAAAGCCACTTTCTGTGAAAGACGAGAAAGGGAAACATCCTTCATAGGCTCGAAAGGCGGCTTCTGGAGAGCAATTAGAACCTTGTTCAGATCCCAGGGCTCTAACGGCCGCTTGTAAGGAGGGACGATATGACAAACTCCTTGCAGGAACGTGCGTACCTGAGTAAGTCGTGCTAGGCGCTTCTGAAAAAATACAGATAGCGCTGAGACTTGTCCTTTAAGGGAGCTGAGCGACAAACCTTTTTCCAACCCGGATTGCAGGAAGGAAAGAAAAGTAGGCAATGCAAAAGGCCAGGGAGAAACTCCCTGAGCAGCGCACCAAGATAAGAATATCTTCCACGTCCTGTGGTAGATCTTGGCGGAGGATGGTTTTCTAGCCTGTCTCATGTTGGTAATAACGTTTCGAGATAATCCTGAAGACGCTAGGATCCAGGACTCAATGGCCACACAGTCAGGTTCAGGGCCGCAGAATTCAGGTGGAAAAACGGCCCTTGAGATAGCAAGTCTGGTCGTTCTGGTAGTGCCCATGGTTGGCCTACCGTGAGGTGCCACAGATCTGGGTACCACGATCTCCTCGGCCAGTCTGGAGCGACGAGGATGGCGCGACGGCAGTCGGCCCTGATCTTGCGCAGCACTCTGGGTAACAATGCCAGAGGTGGGAACACATAAGGTAGCTGGAATTGCGACCAATCTTGAACTAAGGCGTCTGCCGCCAGAGCTCGGTGATCGTGAGACCGTGCCATGAAAGCCGGGACCTTGTTGTTGTGCCGTGACGCCATCAGGTCGACGTCCGGCATCCCCCAGCGGCGACAGATCTCCTGAAACACGTCCGGGTGAAGGGACCATTCCCCTGCGTCCATACCCTGGCGACTGAGGAAGTCTGCTTCCCAGTTTTCCACTCCTGGGATGTGAACTGCGGATATGGTGGAAGCCGTGTCTTCCACCCACGTTAGAATCCGTCAGACTTCCTGGAAGGCTTGCCGACTGCGTGTTCCACCTTGGTGGTTGATGTATGCTACCGCTGTGGAGTTGTCCGACTGAATTCGGATCTGCTTGCCTTCCAGCCACTGCTGGAAGGCTTGTAGGGCAAGATACACTGCTCTGATTTCTAGAACATTGATCTGAAGGGTGGACTCTTCCTGAGTCCACGTCCCTTGAGCCCTGTGGTGGAGAAACACTGCTCCCCACCCTGACAGACTCGCGTCTGTCGTGACTACCTCCCAGGATGGGGGTAGAAAGGACTTTCCTTTCGACAAAGCGGTGGGAAGAAGCCACCACCGAAGAGATTCCTTGGCCGCCTGAGAAAGGGAGACGTCTCTGTCGAGGGACGTCGACTTCCCGTCCCATTGGCGGAGAATGTCCCATTGTAGTGGACGGAGATGAAACTGCGCGAAAGGGACTGCTTCCATTGCTGCTACCATTTTCCCTAGGAAGTGCATGAGGCGTCTCAAGGGGTGAGACTGGCCTTGAAGGAGAGATTGCACCCCTGTCTGTAGTGAACGTTGTTTGTCCAGCGGAAGCTTCACTATCGCTGAGAGAGTATGAAACTCCATGCCAAGATATGTTAGCGACTGGGTCGGAGTTAGATTTGACTTTGAAAAGTTGATGATCCACCCGAAACTCTGGAGAGTCTCCAGCGCAACGTTCAGGCTGTGTTGGCATGCTTCTTGAGAGGGTGCCTTGACAAGTAGATCGTCCAAATACGGGATCACAGAGTGACCTTGAGAGTGCAGGACTGCTACTACTGCTGCCATGACCTTGGTGAAGACACGTGGGGCTGTCGCCAGCCCGAAAGGCAGAGCTACGAACTGAAGGTGTTCGTCTTCTATAACAAAGCGTAGAAAACGCTGGTGCTCTGGAGCAATCGGCACGTGGAGATAAGCATCCTTGATGTCTATAGATGCTAGGAAATCTCCCTGGGACATTGAGGCGATGACGGAGCGAAGGGATTCCATTCGGAACCGCCTGGTTTTTACGTGCTTGTTGAGCAGTTTTAGATCCAGAACGGGACGGAATGACCCGTCCTTTTTTGGCACCACAAACAAGTTGGAGTAAAAACCGTGACCTTGTTCCTGAAGAGGAACGGGGGTCACCACTCCTTCCGCTTTTAGAGTGGACACCGCTAGCCGCAGAGCATCGGCTCGGTCGGGAGGTGGAGAAGTTCTGAAGAAGCGAGTTGGAGGACGAGAGCTGAACTCTATCCTGTACCCGTGAGACAGAATGTCTCTCACCCAGCGGTCTGTGACCTGTGGCAGCCAAATGTCGCCAAAGCGGGAGAGCCTGCCACCGACCGAGGATGCGGAGAGAGGAGGCCGAAAGTCATGAGGAAGCCGCCTTGGTAGCGGGTCTTCCGGCTGTCTTTTTTGGGCGTGACTGAGTCCGCCAAGAATCTGAGCTCCTCTGATCCTTTTGAGTCCTTTTGGACGAGGAGAATTGGGACCTGCCTGAGCCTCGAAAGGACCGAAACCCCGACTGTCCTCTCCTCTGTTGGGGTTTATTTTGTCTGGGCTGAGGTAAAGATGAATCTTTACCCTTGGAGTGTTTAATGATTTCATCTAAGCGCTCCCCAAACAGTCGGTCACGAGAAAATGGCAAACTGGTTAAACACTTTTTGGAAGCAGAATCTGCCTTCCATTCTCTTAACCACAAGGCTCTGCGTAAAACTACGGAGTTGGCGGACGCCACTGCCGTACGGCTCGTAGAGTCTAGGACAGCATTAATCGCGTAAGACGCAAATGCAGACATTTGAGAAGTTAAGGGTGCCACCTGCGGAGCAGATGTACGTGTGACCGTGTCAATCTGTGTAAGACCAGCTGAAATAGCTTGGAGTGCCCATACGGCTGCGAATGCTGGAGCAAACGACGCGCCTATAGCTTCATAGATGGATTTCAACCAGAGCTCCATCTGCCTGTCAGTGGCATCTTTAAGTGCCGCCCCATCTTCCACTGCAACTAAGGACCTAGCTGCAAGCCTGGAGATTGGGGGATCCACCTTGGGACACTGGGTCCAGCCCTTGACCACGTCCGGGGGAAAAGGATAACGTGTATCCTTAAGCCGTTTGGAAAAACGCTTATCCGGATTAGCGTGGTGTTTCTGGATTGCCTCTCTAAAGTCAGAGTGGTCCAGAAATACACTTAATTTACGCTTGGGATACCTGAAATGGAATTTCTCCTGCTGTGAAGCTGTCTCCTCCACAGGAGGAGCAGGGGGAGAAATGTCCAACATTTTATTGATTGACGCTATAAGATCATTCACTATGGCGTCACCATCTGGTGTATCCAAATTGAGAGCGGTCTCAGGATCAGAATCCTGATCAGCTATCTCCGCCTCATCATACAGAGAGTCCTGCTGGGACTCTGACCAGTGTGATGAAGTCGAGGGTCGCTCATAGTGAGCTCGTTTAGGCTGTCTGGGACTGTCGTCCGTGTCAGAGCCATCACCCTGGGATGCCGGAGACACCCCCGGAACCCGGAGCTGTTCCGACTGAGGGGGACCAGGGAGCAATGAGTTAACAGTGTCCATGGCCTGAGTTACTGGTCTAGACTGCAATGTTTCAAGAATTTTAGTCAGTCACAGACAATCTGTCAGCAAAGGCTGCAAACTCCGTCCCTGTCACCTGGACAGTATTCATAGGAGGTTCTGCCTGGGTCACCTCCAGCAGAGGCCCCGGCCGAGCAAGTGCCACAGGGGCCGAGCACTGCACACAGTGGGGGTCAGTGGAACCTGCCGGTAGAACAGCCCCACAAGCGGTACAAGCAGCATAGAAAGCCTGTGCCTTGGCACCTTTGCTTTTTGCGGTCGACATGCTGTTGTGTCCTCTGAGAATCTAGGAGGGTATATAGCAGAGGATCCCCAGCGACCGTACAGTGTAATGTAAAGCTGCGAGCATAAAATACAATATACACTTCGGCACCAGTGGGGGTCAGCCCTTGAGGGTAGCTTACCGCCCGCTGAAAAGCGGGTGTGTGTGGGCACCAGAATCCCGTGTCTGGGTCTCCCAGTCTCCTCTCTCCAGCTCAGACTGCACACAGGAATGGCTGCCGGCGTCCTGTGAAGAGGGGTGGACCGTGGGCGTGCCTCAAACAAAAGTGCGGGAAACTGGCGTCCCACTGTGCCCAGTGTGAGGGCTGGAGTATGTAAAGCAGACTCCAGCCCTCTGTGCTGACATTCTGCACAGCGTCCCGCCCTTCCCCTGACTGGCAGGCCTGGGGGTGGGAACGAAGCGAAACTAGGCCGCAAAAGCCGGGGACTCGAGTAATAAGCGCGGCCGTGATATATGCACGGCCAGCGCGGAAGTCCCCGGCGCACCGCAAGTCCCAGCCGCGCCGCAGCGAAAAAACTGACAACAGCGGCCGCGCGGCAGTTTCAATATACATGTCCCCTCTCAGCAAGCTGTAGATAGGAATGGCACCAGCGCGCAGCGCTGTTGTCCCCGGCGCACTAACACACCCAGCAACGCTGCGGTGTGCGCGCGATATGTACGGGGACACAGAGTACCTTGACGTAGCAGGGCCTGTCCCTGACGATACTCAGCTCCATTCCAGCAGATTCTCCAGGGGCTGTGGATGGAGCACGGTCTCAGTGCCTGGAGACCGGTAAAATCCCACTTCACCCAGAGCCCTAAGGGGGATGGGGAAGGATGCAGCATGTGGGCTCCAGCCTCCGTACCCGCAATGGGTACCTCAACCTTAACAAACACCGCCGACAAAAGTGGGGTGAGAAGGGAGCATGCTGGGGGCCCTAGTATGGGCCCTCTTTTCTTCCATCCGACATAGTCAGCAGCTGCTGCTGACTAAACAGTGGAGCTATGTGTGCCTCCTTCGCACAAAGCATGAAAACTGAGGAGCCCGTGATCCCACGGGAGGGTGTATAGCCAGAAGGGGAGGGGCCTTACACTTTTAAGTGTAATACTTTGTGTGGCCTCCGGAGGCAGTAGCTATACACCCAATTGTCTGGGTCTCCCAATTAGGAGCGACAAAGAAAAGAAAATCCAAGCCAATGTCCAGGAAGCAGAAATCTACGGCAGACACCATCCAATTTTCCAAAGTGCTTTATTCCATCATCATGTGCAGTTAAAAGTAGCGGGGAGAGCGCAGATTGCAGGTCCCCAAATGGACGGCGGCCGTTTCGCATGTCCTTGTGCTTTTACGGGTCCCATAGAAGCACAAAGACGTGTGAAACGGCCGTCGTCCATTAGGTGGCCTGCACTCGGCTCTCTCCCCGCTACTTTTAACTGCACGTGATGAAGGAATAAAGCACTTTAGAAAATTGGATGGTGTCTGCCATAGATTTCTGCTTCCCGGACATTGATACAAACAATGAACCTCGGGTTCGCTCATCTCCAGTAATGAACACTCATGGACTGTACAGTTTCTGATGTAATTTTCAAGCTGCTGCCAGACCTTCGTTACACCAATCATTCAAGCTAGGAGGACATCAGAAACGGCACAATATGTGTTTTTTAATTATTGTTCTAATAAAGCATAAGGAGTCTCCGTTTTTCATTGTAATGACGTGTCCCAAGACATCTGTGACACCTGTAGCTCCATATACAAGTCCACGCCAGACGGCTTTTGCCAGAAGATTTGGTTGTTATTGCCGAAGGTATACTGGTTTCCAGAACCAAGAATGCAACCTAAAATGCAAAACGCCCATTGTGAAGGCTATTGGAGTCACGCTACAGATTTCAAAAGTTGACTGAAAATCTGCTAAGTCAATGTAGCCAGTTTTCCCGGATAGTAACTGGACCATAACAGACGGTAAACATTAACCCATACAAAGTATCCAGGCTTGGTTCTTGGGTATTTTAATTAATCATCACAGATCAGTCACAGTTTAATTTACATCAGGAAACAAAATACACATTAAAAAAAAAAAAACAACATTGTAAAAATGTAATCGGAAACAATCTCATTATTCCTCGTGCAGCTCCTCTTTGTCTTGTGACGTTCGCTTCTTCAGCTGCTCCTTATAATATTCTACAGTTTCCTAGAAAACATATTACAAAAGTTTTAGTGTCACGAAGTTAATGTCACCAGTCAAAATCACCATTATTCAAAAGGAGTAATATCACAAACTCAGCGCAGAAACAAAGTCCGTGCCCAGACTATGTACGGTGCACAATTTGTATCATGGCCCTCCGTACAATGGATAGAGGGGCTTTTTGAGTCTCGTTTAGACCCCAGATGTGACTGAGACCCCAGCACCACTCATTGTCAGACTTCTTTCCACTACATCTGAACATACTGAAGAAATTACAAAGGAAACAAGAAGAGCCAAACCATAAAATCACTCGCTGAGTGTATGATGAACTATCTAATATTTGCCAGCAGAGTGGCCGCGATATTTATCCCGATTTCTCACTGACGTCAAACTATAAAACGTCACTCAAATTTGTGAAATATTAGCCAATTCTAAGACAGAAATAGGGCTTCACTTCTCCACAGCTTGACAGTATGTACTGCAACTCAGCTCTATTCATACAGAGGTCAATAATGAAACCAAAAATAACCAATTGACAGATGTGGCGCTATTTCTGAACAAAAGCAGCCATGTTTTTTTGAATCCTGTACAACCACCTTTAGACTAGAACAAAAAAATTGCAGAACTATTATGAAAAAAAGCTGTGTATGAAACCACCCTTAAAGAGTAGGATTGAGGATAAAGCACTGATGGCTGGAGGTCTGACCGCTAATACCCCCAACGATCTGAAGATTGGGGCTCTGCATAGCATTGTCTGAAAGAACAGGACGTCAAGCATGAGCATGATGCAGTCATTGTCTATCTCGGAAATCGCCTAGTACAGAGCTTGGGATCAGTGGACTTCTCACTGATAAACGAAGGAGAAGCTCTGCGTCACTGAATGGATAGGTGCTCTGAGGTAAAAAAACATACGAAGGAAAGATAACCCCGGCACACTACCACTCCCAAAAAGGCAAAAATGCAGTAATTAGTATGCAAATATCTTTTTATTGATCAGGTTTGTTCAGTATTCATTACGTGCATGTGCTTGGTCCAAAAAACAATTGACGTTTCGGCCGGAGGCCTTCGTCAGCATGGACTTTTATCACGTAATTATACGTAAAAGTGGAAACATTCGGCTATTACGCCGCAATAAGACACTGTGGAGAATCTCTTAAATAGCTTTCTCTGTAACGTAATAGGTACTATCAGGTGATAGATGTACACTGCAGCAGGAGCAATGTTGCAGGTACTAGGACTTCATGCAGTAGTGAAAAGCAGAGAGGGGGAGGGGTTCCAAGACCTATGTGCATAACGTCTTCAATGAGACAGCGGATATTGGATCATATTACTGCCATAAATGCCATGTATAGTAATATGATCCAATATACGCTGTCCCCCTCTCCGCTTTTTACTACTGCATGAAGTCCTAGTACCTGCAACATTGCTCCTGCTGCAGTGTACATCTATCACCTGCACATACATAGGATGGATCTATAGTACGCAGCTGCTATAGTTTTGACAGAACTGCTGTGTCCTATTAGCATCCGAGAATTTTCTGTTGGGTAACGCCCCCTACTGATCAGATATTGGTGGCTTACCCAATGGATTGGACATCAATATTATATAAAAAAAAAAAAAAAAGGAGTGGCCAACCTCCTTTATTTGGGGGAAAACCTGGTCAAAGATTCCACTTTAAAATACAGTCACCATCTTTAAAGGCCTCTTTTACATCAGTCTAGTAAGCTCTGTGTACAGTGCCTTGCAAAAGTATTCACTCCTCCTTTGCATTTTGGCTTCCTCTGGTGAACAGCAATCTTCAAGTCTGACCACAGATTCTCAGTTGGATTAAGGTCTGGGCTGTAACTCGGCCACTCCAATACATTTACATGTTTCCCCTCATACCACTTGAGTGTTGCTTTAGCAGTAGCTTTGGGTCTTTGTCCTGTTGGAAGGTGACGCTCCGTCCCAGTCTCAAATCACTAACAATCAGGTTTTGCTCTAGAACAGTGTTTCTCAACTCCAGTCCTCAAGACCCATCAACAGATCATGTTTTCCTCAATATTAGACAAGGAATAATTCCATCATCTGTGCAACATTAATGAAAGCCTGAAAACCTGATTGAGGAAAACCTGAAAACATGATCTGTTGGTGGGTCTTGAGGACTGGAGTTGAGAAATACTGCTCTAGAATACCCCTGTATTTCGCACCATCTATCTTCCCTGTCCCTGCTGTTGAAAAATATTCCCACAGCATGATGTTGCCACCATCATGTTTCACTGTGGGGATGGTTTTCTTGGGGTGGTGAGCTGTGTTGGTTTGGCGCCTGACCAAGCATTTACCTTGGTGGCCAAAAAGTTAAATTTTGATCTTATCTCACCAAAGCACTTTCCTCTATACATTTGGGGAGTCTCCCACGTCTCTTGGCAAGATCAACACTAGCCTTCCAATTTCTGGCTGTAAGTAAAGGCGTTTTCTGGCCACTCTTCCATAAAGGCAAGCTCTGTGGTGTGTACAGCTTATTATTGTCGTATGGACAGATCCTCCAGTCTCTGCTTGGGAACTCTGCAGCTCGTTCAGTGTTAGCTTTTTTCTCTGTGCCACCTTTCTGATTAATACCCTCCTTGCCCGGGCTGAGAGCTTTTATGGGCGGCCCTCTCTTGGCAGAGTTGTTGTGCTACCATGTTCTTTCCCTTTGATGATAATGGATTTGATGGTGCTCTGGGGGTCATCAGGTATTGGGATATTTGTTTAGAACCCAACCCTTACTTGCACTTCTCACCACTTTCTCTGGCTTGTTTGGAGATCTCCTTGGTCTTCATAGTGTTGTCTGGTTTGTGGTGTGTCTGCTTAATGGTGTTGCAGCCTCTGTGGCCTTTCAGACAAGGTGTGTGTATATACTGGCCGACCCCGGGGCACTTAGACTGCACACAGGTGTTCTTCCTTACACTAAGCATGAGACTTATGAAGGTATTTGCTCGCACCAGAAATTTTTAGGGTCTTCATAGCAAAAGGAGTCAATACATATGCACATGGCAATTTATATGTATTTTATCCCATAAAACTATGTAATGCAGATTACAAAAATATTTAAACACAAGTTGTAATGTAGCAAAATCGATAAAAAGCCAGGGGGAGGGGTGTTGACTTTCGCAAGGCACTAATGTCCCCAATCTCCTCTGTATAGCACAAAAAACACCTCTTTATACCCACAGATGACGCAGTTGAGACAAATAGTTGTCTCTAATCTTCATCCAGCACCTTCTTTGTTCCCACAATCGCCATCCTCCTTCATGAGGGTGGAGGATGTGTCCTATGCCATCCATACAGTGTCTCCCAATTGTTCTCCCTTGTAGGCATACATCACTTTGTCCTGCTGAGGTCAGCGTAAAGTACTGTCATGTGTATGCGTTGGGAAAGGCCAAATAACGCCGATAACCCAGAAGAACAGCAGGAGTACGTGTGTACATGTGCGTGATTGGGAGACACTGTTTGGATGATGTAGGACGCATCATCCATATGGAGAAGGGAAGACGGATGGTGATAAAAAAACGTCTTTTTGTATCTACCCAGTGTCTCCTTTCTAGTGTTAAACAAGGTTGATGAAGAGCTCATCCCATCTGCTCTGTATTTAGGGTCCAGCACTAAGGATACCTAGGGTCAGGTATCCGGCTTGGCACATAAGTGCAGAACCTATCTAGGGTGGTGAGGGACCCCAGGGATCAGCAGTAGGCTTGGTCAGGGGTCACCATCTCCCCCTTCCCTAGACACAGTTTTTCCCTTACCTTCCACCATGTGCTTGGTACATCCCCATACCTAGCGTGACACATTCTCCTCCAGTAGTTATGGTCTTGGGAGAAAATATTTCCTTAAGGGCATGTGTTGGCACCAGGCACAATTTTGTATGACTCTCATGGAACAAGATTTGCACAGGGTCATATACGTGAACGTTGGGCTCTTGAACAGAGTAGTCATGTGGTTGTGTGCATGAATCCTATGGGATTTTGTGTCTGATTGTGTGCGTTAAGAGCAAGAAAACCAGAAGTTGGAAGAAAAGAGAAAAACAAAGTGGCTGACATTTTCACTATGCAAAGTTTAGTGTTGCTTACAATAAAACTAAACTAGAAGATAAAAAAATAAAATAAATAAAATAGAATAAAATCTGTGTATTTGGAAAAGAAAAAACATAAATGTCGAGTAAAACACTGGGATCCATTATCTAACTTTGTATAGACGCAGAACTCGGGGCTTTTGAATGTCACCGGTAATCTACATCTTCACATCTCGGGAACTTCTGATTGCCGCTTCTTGCGAAGAGTTGAAAGCTGCAAACAACCTCTGACAAAACAGATTTGTTGTGCCCTAAAACCGCACTTCGGAAAATGAAACACCGCAAAAACAAAAGCAATTAGTGGTCAATAAATAGAAGGGATTAAAATCACCTTTCAAGCTCCAGAATGGAGAGAAAGCCTCCTCCTCGGAGGACATATACCTCCAGCATGACCTGCAGATGTGCGCGGCTGATTCTATCTTCATGCTTTTAACACATTAATCCACAGAAGGTTATCGACTCCCAAAAGTGTAACTAAATTAATCCTGGAGCTCGGAGCAGCGAGCACTTCACATGCACACGGCCCGCAGAGGATTCTCACACAAGATTTAATCCCCGTGTAATTAAGTACCCCCCTCCCCAGACCGCGGTGTTCTGTTTATTACCGGCTCGTACGACGGAGAGGTACGTATAATTAGGAAGTACTCACAGGGGGCTCGGAGAATGGGACAGGCTTCCCTGCGTCTCTTAGAAGGATTGCCAGTCGTTTTAGGAACAAGTCATCTGGATCAATGTGCTCGGCTTTGGTCTTCTCGTACAAAGCGACTGCGGCATCAACCTCCTTGTTTGATTCTAGAGGGAAATTTTAGGGAAGAGATTAAAAAGCGACGCAATAAAACCGGTCAAGTACATTACTAACGGAAGACATATGGAGTGTGGGTTGTTTTATACAGTAAGCTACAAAAAAAAAAAAAAATAAATGTTCTTAGAGGTTACCGTATTTTTCGGACCATAAGACGCACTTTTTTGCCCCCAAATGTTGGGGGAAAGTTGGGGGTGCGTCTTATGGTCTGACTATGGCTGCGGGGAATGAGGGTGCTGCGGTGGAGCGGGTCATCGGGGGCACGAGCAGGCTACTATAGCAGCCTGCCGTGACCACGTGTGCCCGCTCATTACATATGCACGCCCATCCTCCCGCCTATTTCTCAGCGCAGAAGCCGGCGCTGACAGGTGGGCGGGAGGACGAGCGGGGACGCGCGCATAGTAAAGAGCCGGTCCACATGATCACCCCTGGCTATTACAGTCTGGAGTGATCATGTGCGGCTGTATTCACTGCCCCCTGCACATCATTATCAGCGCGGGGTGCAGTGAATCAGTACACTCACCCGTCACCGTGTGTGGAGCCTTTCCCCCGCAGCACGTGATGTCTTCCTGTCTGTGCCGGTCAGCTGATCTGTGCTGATCAGCTGATCGGCACAGACAGGAAGACATCGCGTGCTGCAGGGGAACGGCTCCACACACGCAGGTCAGCGGCGCAGAGAGGAAGATGATCGGTGCTGGAGGGAGTGAGGAAAAGGTGAGTATAAACGTTTGGTTTTTTTTCTCTGTGCTATAGGATACAGTCCATATACCAGGATGGTATATGAGCACGATGGGGGCATATAGCAGGATGGGAGTATATGAGCAGGAGGGATGGGGGGTATATGAACAGGATGGAAGTATATGAACAGGATGGGGGTATATGAACAGGATGGATGGGGGGTATATGAACAGGATGGAAGTATATGAACAGGATGGATGGGGGGTATATGAACAGGATGGGGGTATATGAACAGGATGGGGGTATATGAACAGGATGGATGGGGGGTATATGAACAGGATGGGGGTATATGAACAGGATGGGGGTATATGAGCAGGACAAATGGGGGATATATGAACAGGATGGGGGGTATATGAACCGGATGGGGGGTATATGAACAGGATGGGAGCTATATGAACAGGATGGATGGGGGCTATATGAACAGGATGGGGGTATATGAACAAGATGGGGGTATATGAACAGGATGGGGGGATATGAACAGGATGGGGTATATGAATAGGATGGGGGAATATGAGCAGGATGCTGGTATATAAGCAGGATGGGGGTTTATAGCAGGATCATATACAAGGCAGGAGGATCATTACCAGGATGGGGTACCTTAGTAGAGAATTTGGGGACATTACCCCCATAACAGTGTCAGCAGCAGATCCTCGCCCCATAACAGTGTGTCATGACCATATTTTTTTGCTTAAAGTTTTATTTTCCTATTTTCCTCCTCTAAAACCAGGGTGCGTCTTATAGTCCGGTGCATCTTATAGTCCGAAAAATATGGTATATACTGTCTAGAAAAGCTCCCCCTTCTTCTCCCATGACCCAAATTGGGGAACCCAGCTCAGCTGGAATGTAATCAATAGTGGCAGAGTTTTTGGGGTGCACCATAGGAAAAGCTGTGAACCCTAAATAGGTATTATAGTCTAAGCAAGTTATCAACTATTTACTATAGGTGATGATGAAGAGATTGGCTTACCAACCAACTCATCACTAGAATATGGGGCACCCAACTGAATAGAGTGGCAGGTCATATATGATCCCTGTCACACCAAAGTCAGTGGCGGGGAGGATAGGATCGCTGCACTGTGCTTTACTTTCTTCATCAGTGTAATAGATATGAATGGGGCGCTAGCTGCAACTCTATTCAGCTGTGGGAGAATTGTGAAGAAACAAGAGACACCAGTCGCCCATTCAACAGTTATCACCTAGCAAAAGCACAGTGAATAAAACACTTACACTGGAAAAAAAACCTTTAAAGAGAATCTGTCAGTAGGTTTTTGTTACCTCATCTGAAAGCAGCATGATGTAGGCAAAGAGATCCTGAATCCAACGATGTATCACTTAGATTATGGGTGCAGCCATTCTAACACAATCAGAATTTTTAGAGATTTAGCCATGTAGCAGAGCTGAGGGAGCTGCCCCCGCCCACACCAGGCTCTATAGAGATTGTACATTGATAGTGAGTGCCGGACTGCCATGCGCATGACATTGCAGTCCGAGCAATGATAAAGGTTCCTCCTGCTTAAAACAAACATAGCAAATACACAACAGATCAGACCTTGACAAGAGAGGCATCCCTGAATTCTATGTTTTAATCCTTGCAGCATGCTGTCTTCAGATTATATAGCAAAAACCTACAGACTGATTCCGTTTGAAAAGGGATGTCCAAGGTTTGACCAATCAGCAAACACAAAAATAAAAAAATAAAACCTTATACTCAAATCAACCAAAAAGGAAGGAATACTGGGCACTATTTTTTCACACTGAACAAATGGTCACAATCTGAAATCCACTGATTGAAACATATGGTCACCTCGCTGCCTTGTTACACCTGTTCAGGTATTCAACGTGAGCCTGGGTATTGGTCTACTCTCCGGGGTGTACTACAAAGCTGCAGAGCCGTAAAATTCCAAAATTGAAGAAATCAGGCACTCACCGGTTTGTAGAAAAATCAAAACACTGATTTATTCAGGTATAGGTGGAGGGTCCCAGGATTACATACACACGGACAACGGCCGTTTCACACCAGTTACCGATGCTTCCACGGGTCCGTGGAAGCATCGTTAATCGGTGTGAAACGGACGTTGTCCGTGTGCACGTAAAGATTTTTCTACAAACTGGTGAGTGCCTGAGTTCCACAATTTTGGAATAAAACCTTATACTCAACTGCTAATTGCCCAGTAATGCCAGAACAATCTCTGTTGGTCATCTTAGACTTTGAGAACTGCCATGAAGTGATGATCTTCAGACCACCAGTGATGGACTGAGGCCTCATGCTCGTGGTTGGGTCGTCAACTCTGAAGGTCAGTTCAGAAAGACTGGCAGGACTACATGGAGCAATGGGGGAATTTCCAGGTGGGCATATGTCATTTTGGCTCAATCCTCTAAACTTTTGGATAACTGGAATATACCCCATCTTAACCGCTAGGTGTGATGAAAGTGGAAACGAGAGGTACTTCCAGTACCTTTTCATATGTTTTATAGATGTGTAAGAGCTTGTGTACAGGCCTCAAAAATACATAGAAAATAAAGAGCTACAATGGAATGTGCTGGAGCTATATATGCCACGTGAATACATTTATAATGTTTAATATTTCCTGTCCTTTATGTATTAAACTAAAAAAGATGGAAAGACGTGATTAAAAAAAATAAAAACGTGAAGACGCCATTTACCATAGTCTCTCATCATGAAGCCGTAATGGACTTGCTTGTAATATGGATCAGAGAGTAAGTCGACCAGACGTGTCGTTTTTTCCACCTAGAGATGGAATGAAGAAGATTTTATGAAAGTGAATAGAGAAGCCATACTCCACATGTAAGGCTGCCGGGCCCGGTATACAAATACCAATAGGATGAGGTCTTCAAACTCGGGTCCTGTTATTCAGGGAAGAAATTGTTGCCCGTGGGCATGACTTGGTATAACCCTTATAGTAATACTTGCTAAGAAAATTGTTGAGCGCCATGTAACACTACACTGTGTGCACGCAATTTTTTGTCAATTTGTATTTTTGATTACCGATTTTATAAATTATTGAACAACTCCTTTGCGGTCAGTCGATCCAAAAGTTTATTAAACCTGAATATTTAAAAAAGTAAAAAAAAAAAAGCGAGGTTTGGTCTTTCTTAGGCCTCTTTCACACGTCCGTGCAAAACACACACGTTTTGCACGATCCATCATGTAAGTACATATGTGTGTCCAGCGTGTGCTCTCCGTGTGACATCCATATGGCACACGAACAGCATGAACTTCTATACTTACCTGTTCACGGTGCTAATGTGTCTGGCGCTGTTGCTTCCGGGTCCTCAGCGCAGTGAATATACAATGAGCATAATGAGCGGGGTTGGAAGCAAGTGACAGCAGCACCAAGTACAGCAGCGTTGGGGACAGGTAGGTTTTTTGAAAATCATTTTATTTCAAAAACACGTTTTCTCCGGTACGTCACTCTGATGTCACGTGGATCTCATCAGTGAGTGGTCTGTGTGACACCCGTGCTGCTGAAGAAAAACGGACATGTTGCCGTGTGGAGCATACGACACACATATGCTCCACACGGATACACGGTCCGTGTGAAAACTCGAACGTGTGCGTAGACCCATTGATTTTAATTGGTCTACGTGTGTACATGTCTCCAGTACGTGTGAAAACAGACGTCACACATACCGGAAACACGGACGTATAAAGGAGGCCTTAGGAGAATATCTCTGTGTGCAAAATTATTGGGCAACTAAAAAAAAATGAATTAAATGGCAAAATGTAGTTTTTAATCTCTTAAAAAGTGAGAATATAACAAAACAGCTCAAAATGTACAAAAATATATATTTCTGACATTTCCCCCCAAAATATAATTGACCAATATAGCCACGCTCCTTCTCGAGGATGGTCCTAAGCCTTCCATCCATGGAGAGTGTAAGTTTCTTAATTTGTTGACAATCAACTGTTTGGGCAGCATCAACCAGAGCCCCCCAGACACTGATCAGAGAGGTGACTTTTTACTTCTCGTTTAAGAAGGACCCGCAAGTAGTGATGAGTAGTCTGTCTCTTTTTGGTGATCCGACCTCCATAGCTCCACTCACAAATGAGCGGTTGTTTTGGATCCCTATTAAATAGGTGTTCACCCTAGGTGAAAACATTTAAGATGACGATACTGTGGACTATAAACGGCCAAATATGCCTGAATCGGACCCACTTGTGTTTTGGTCTGTCAAACTGTGTAATGTTACGCTCAGTGAGAGCCATTATGAGAGTTAAGTAGCTCTTACTGGTTACCGTCATTCACAGCAGAGAGCCTGCTCTTTGTCTTGGATCGTTCTCAAACTACACATCACTATCCACAAGTTCTCAATAGGGATTAGATCTGGTGAAAAAGAGGCCTAAGATTATTCTGCCATCTTTAAGGCCTTTTCTGGCATCGAGACTTCAATGCTGCAATCAGGGTTTTCTTGAGAGACACAGACTTTTTATTGTAGCACTGCTTGAAGAAAGTGTCTTCTAAAAACTGGCAGTAGGTTTCGGAGTTGATTTCCATTTATGAACCAAAAAATGTCCAACTAGCTCATCATTAATAATACCAGCCCATAGCCGTACCCCACCTCCACCTTGCTGGCGTCTGACTTGCAGTGTAGGTCTGTGTCGGTTACATGGGACCATCCATCTGGCCAGTCATGAGTCACTCTTATCTTATCAGTCTATAAAATCGATCTCCAGATATTTTGTGGCTCAGTCTTGATGTTTTCAAATCAGTGTTTTGTTCAGTTGTTGTAGACCACAATCTATTCCAGCCAGTCTGCCTGCGCCGGAATTAACATCTATGACGGCGACATGGGGAGAAAGACCAGGCAGGCAGACAGGGGTGGGAATAGACAGCAAGAAATGACAAACATATTCCCTTCCTGTTGCACCTGTCAATCAAATAGCAGTGAAATTGCTAGAACTTTACTTGCACATATTTGTGAAATAAAACATGCAGTCTCTGAACAGAAGCTATGCTTACACTCAGCATCCTAGCACCAGTATAGCACCGGCTTTACTTTGTATATGAAAATCCTGCTGTTTGGTTCTCTTTAAAAGTTGTAAAACCAATTGCTTCTTTGCAAATATGATTTGGTAAGTCTATGTTCTCAAATATCAAAACTCAGCTCGACTGCTAGGTCTTCGGACTTGAGCCAATTGCCTTATATATGTCCATAAGGTCTCTAGCTTAGATCAGGACACCTGGAAGTTGGGCTGGGTGTTAATAAATTATTTGCGTGCAGTCTGTGTATTAAGAGTTTGTGAAACTGGATTAACTAAGAGGGCATTTAAGAAAACGGGACTGTTTTTACACAATTGGTGCCAGTCTTGGGGACAGCTACTTTTGCATTGATTTCAAAATAGGAGACCGTTCTCTTCGGCTGCTCGTGTTGGCATGTGACTGGATGACAGGGCTTGGATCACTGGATAGTTTCAATAACCAGGCAAATCCCCTTCTCAGGTTACACTTTGTCAAAACCAATGTGGAAGGATAGTATCCAGTATGCAGATATTGTCCAACTTGTTTTAAGCCCTGGACATCGCCAAGCTACAATTTAAAATTAAATAACATCCTTGGTAGTGATATAGAGTTATATACCGTTTTCGAATTATAAAAACGCACTTTTCCTCCCAAAAATTTGGGAGGAAAATGAGGGGTGTGTCTTATAATCCGAATGCACCTTACCGGGAGGTGGTGGAGGGGGTAGCAGGAGGTAGGGGCAATGCTGGGGCCTGCGGGGCGCTGTGCTGTAGGCTGCTTTTCTGTGGGTGGTGTGGCAGGGGAATCCTTAAGATGTCAGCGGTGTGGGCTTCAAATAATGGCGCCCGGAGTCGGCGCGTGCACAGATGGAGCTCTCGGCTCAAGAGCCCATCTACACATGTGCCGCCTCCAGCCCGTTGATCTCCCAGCAGCAGATTTAAGGAAAATGGCACCTGGAGGTAGCGCATGCGCAGATGAGATCTTGGCTTGTCATTGAGCCGATAGCTCAATCTGCGCACGCGCCGACTCCGCGAGTCACTTCTTTAAAGCCTGCACCGTTGACAGTTTTTGCAAGATGCCTACCTCACAGCATCTTGGACACCAGCCGACCGCATCAACATGTTCCACCACTGCCCTTACCTCCTGTCACCCTGCTCCATTACCGCATATCCCCCCACCTCTCGGTAAGACACCACTGGATTGTAAGAAGGACCCCCCTTTTTTTTTTCTCTAAATATGGGGTGCGTTTTATAATTCGAAAAATACTGTTCCACCATTGGCATCAAGCAAAAGAAGAAAAAATATAAAAAAACATTGCATAGATTGAGGAACCCAAGACATACCTCATTGCGTCCCAACCGTCTGGTAATGTGGCGGGTCAATATCGCTCTCTGCTCCGCGATAGCGCTGCATCTCTGGAATACAAACGCAAAATAGTAATACATTGGCTAGGTATGATGCAAGAAATTCGCCATTTAAGGGAAACAAAAAACAAACAAAAATGCAAAACAATAGAAAACATTGTGTGTTAACCAATGTGTCGGATGAGTGAATGCAAACAGTAAAACTCTGCTTAATCACGCCGATCTGTCAGAAATACGTCCTTGGCACTGCACGTTGTAGGTTTGCTTAAAAGAAAAAAAAAAAATTATAAAATAAACCAGTGCTTCAGTCGAAGCAAGAAATGAGGTTTAGGGACTGAAAAAGAAAGACGGGAGGGGGGGGGGGAAGGAATTCTATTCATCTCCAATTATACTGCCAAGCATTCATAAGTGAGCTCGGGATCATAAGGTTAATTATACATTTAATAAGGTGTCAGGGAGATAACTGTTCGTTTCTTTAAAAAAAATTAAAATGTACAAAGCAAGTTCCCTTTAAAGTATAATTACCTACACTTATGCATACAAAAGGACTGATTTCAATCTGTTTTATAAAAGCTTTTCAATGCAACAGACAGTTCTTAAGAGAGAGAGACAAAAGTTAAAGTTAAAAAAACAAAACTTTACATGACAAGCCGGAAAAATCAAGTGTCTGCGCTACACGGTGACGTGATGTACAGTCAATCACCGCAAGACAATATTATATATTATATACATTATTACACGCGCTGTTGTCACCTGGAAATCACATTTTGATGATAAGACACTGTATGTTTCTTCTGCATGAACGATCTGCTGTTGCAGCCCACTTAAAGGTGATCTCCTGCTATAGATTCCAAGGATATATGGAGTCACTGAGAATATATAGGTTGTCCAGACTTGCGTATTTATGACTTCTCCTCGGGATAGGTCATCATTATCAGATTAGTGGGGTTCTGATCTAGCTGATAACTTAAGCTATAGCCAACAAACGTTTACACTGTATCAGGCTAGAACCACAATGCTCTACTGAGCTCTGCTGTTCCAGCTACTCCAGCGGCGACCCCCTCCAGGTATTAATTGGCAGGGCTGCCGCGTGTGAGCCCCAACTGATCTGATACTGAGAAACTATCGTTCTAACAGGTCATTAATATTTTAGTGCCCTTCAATTATCTTAACTTACTGACTCTTTAAAAATATTTTAGCGCCCTTCAATTATCTTAACTTGTTGACCCCTTCAATGTTTCCCTACATGCAAAAAGTTGCAACAACAAAAATACGACAATGCAACATATTTACGCCAACACTAACAATACATAATTTTCCCCAAAAACCATGCTTCAGCAAGGACCGGACTACCCACCATTGCTTTCCTACTGCAGATGTAACAGGACTGACTGCAAGCCATGGATTCCCAACTTCTCACTTATCAAAATTCGTATTAATTTTTTAACTCATGTTTTACATGGGACTGCGAGAAAGGTCTTATGTGGGAATAAACAAAGCACCAGATGTCTAAGCTTCTCAATGTGGCTTTTCAATGCTTTTCAAAGGGAGGCGGCTGATGGACAAGTCTGGTCACATGCTGCTCCATCAGCGGTCATTTTAAGAAACAGGATATCTGTGCTGTCAAATAAGAAAGAGGAGAACCTGTAATATGGACATGTTAGTGTTGCACAAAATCATATCTGCCATTAACCTACCCTGGAAGCAGAGCCATGGAGTCAGAGTCGGGGGGGCGGTAGTTGAAAAATCAACTAAAGGTTGGAGGAGGGGAAATCAGAGCCGGGGGTGGGGGTTGGGGTGAAGTCAGGGCCGGGGGAGTTAAGAGTCGGGGTAAGGGAAGTTTGTCAGAGCAGGGTGGGAATGTAACGGCCCAGGGGAGTCAGAGTCGGGGGGGGTGTCAGTCTATGGGGAGTAGTCAGAGTCTGGGGGGCAGGAACCATCAGACTCTGGGGGGCAGGAACCATCAGACTCTGGGGGGCAGGAACCATCAGAGTCTGGGGGGCAGGAACCATCAGAGTCTGGGGGGCAGGAACCATCAGAGTCTGGGGGGCAGGAACCATCAGAGTCTGGGGGGCAGGAACCATCAGAGTCTGGGGGGCAGGAACCATCAGAGTCTGGGGGGCAGGAACCATCAGAGTCTGGGGGGCAGGAACCATCAGAGTCTGGGGGGCAGGAACCATCAGAGTCTGGGGGGCAGGAACCATCAGTCTGGGGGGCAGGAACCATCAGAGTCTGGGGGGCAGGAACCATCAGAGTCTGGGGGGCAGGAACCATCAGAGTCTGGGGGGGGGAGGAACCAGAGCCGGGGGGGGAGGAATCAGAGCCGGGGGGGGAGGAATCAGAGCCGGGGGGTGGAATCAGAGCCGGGGGGGGGGGGGGGGGGGGAGGAATCAGAGCCGGGGGGGGGGGTAAGTTTGTCAGAGCCGGGGGGGGGGGGGGGAAGGGGGAGGGAGTCAGAGCCTTGTCTTACTGACTGCACAGCCCTGCCTTAATGGGAACCTGTCACCAGTATTATCCTACCCAGAGAGCAGTAGGACGTATGGGCAGGGAACTTGATTCCAGCGATGTGTCACTTACTCAGCTGCTTTCTGCAGTTTTGAAAAAATCAATGTTTTATCTGCTGCAAATCTAGCAGTACTCCGAATGCTGGGCTCTGTATAACCCCGCCCACAGCACTGATTGTACACTTTGCACAGCCAGAAAGCTGCCATAGAAAGCTGCCAATTAGTAATAGCGGCGTGGTTGGAGTACATGGCAGCAGGTTTACTAACATTGATTTTATCAAAATAATAACAAGCAGCCGGATAAGCGATACATCACTGGAATCAGGGTCTCTGTCACTACATTAGCTAGCTCTCAAATTAAGTGACAAAACCCTTGTGACAAATTCCACTACGTTACATTAAACATGCTGGCCAACTTATCCAGCCACCATAATACATTATTAATGCAGCCAGAAATATAAGGGGCTATCCAACAAAGTAATTACTGGGGTATTCTCAGCCTAAAAGTGATGGCGTCCCACCTAGATAATGATCAATGGAGGACTGAACTATGTGACCCCGGCTATTTATATATCTATATCTATATATCTATCTCTATATCTCTCTCTCTCTCTCTATATCTATATATATATAATCTATATCTATCTCTATATCTCTCTCTAAAGCTATTATATATATATATTCTCTAAATATATATAGATAGATAGATATATATCTCTAAATATATATAGATAGATATATATAGAGAGATATATAGATATATATATACAGTGCCTACAAGTATTATTCAACCCCCTGCAGATTTAGCAGGTTTACACATTCGGAATTAACTTGGCATTGTGACATTTGGACTGTAGATCAGCCTGGAAGTGTGAAATGCACTGCAGCAAAAAAGAATGTTATTTCTTTTTTTTTTTTTAAATTGTGAAAAGTTTATTCAGAGGGTCATTTATTATTCAACCCCTCAATCCACCAGAATTCTGTTTGGTTCCCCTAAAGTATTAAGAAGTATTTCAGGCACAAAGAACAATGAGCTTCACATGTTTGGATTAATTATCTCTTTTTCCAGCCTTTTCTGACTAATTAAGACCCTCCCCAAACTTGTGAACAGCACTCATACATGGTCAACATGGGAAAGACAAAGGAGCATTCCAAGGCCATCAGAGACAAGATCGTGGAGGGTCACAAGGCTGGCAAGGGGTACAAAACCCTTTCCAAGGAGTTGGGCCTACCTGTCTCCACTGTTGGGAGCATCATCCGGAAGTGGAAGGCTTATGGAACTACTGTTAGCCTTCCACGGCCTGGACAGCCTTTGAAAGTTTCCACCCGTGCCGAGGCCAGGCTTGTCTGAAGAGTCAAGGCTAACCCAAGGACAACAAGGAAGGAGCTCCGGGAAGATCTCATGGCAGTGGCGACATTGGTTTCAGTCAATACCATAAGTAACGTACTCCACCGCAATGGTCTCCGTTCCAGACGAGCCCGTAAGGTACCTTTACTTTCAAAGCGTCATGTCAAGGCTCGTCTACAGTTTGCTCATGATCACTTGGAGGACTCTGAGACAGACTGGTTCAAGGTTCTCTGGTCTGATGAGACCAAGATCGAGATCTTTGGTGCCAACCACACACGTGACGTTTGGAGACTGGATGGCACTGCATACGACCCCAAGAATACCATCCCTACAGTCAAGCATGGTGGTGGCAGTATCATGCTGTGGGGCTGTTTCTCAGCCAAGGGGCCTGGCCATCTGGTCCGCATCCATGGGAAGATGGATAGCACGGCCTACCTGGAGATTTTGGCCAAGAACTTCCGCTCCTCCATCAAGGATCTTAAGATGGGTCGTCATTTCATCTTCCAACAAGACAACGACCCAAAGCACACAGCCAAGAAAACCAAGCCCTGGTTCAAAAGGGAAAAAATCAAGGTGTTGCAGTGGTCTAGTCAGTCTCCTGACCTTAACCCAATTGAAAACTTGTGGAAGGAGCTCAAGATTAAAGTCCACATGAGACACCCAAAGAACCTAGATAACTTGGAGAAGATCTGCATGGAGGAGTGGGCCAAGATAACTCCAGAGACCTGTGCCGGCCTGATCAGGTCTTATAAAAGACGATTATTAGCTGTAAATGCAAACAAGGGTTATTCCACAAAATATTAAACCTAGGGGTTGAATAATAATTGACCCACACTTTTATGTTGAAAATTTATTAAAATTTAACTGAGCAACATAACTTGTTGGCTTGTAAGATTTATGCATCTGTTAATAAATCCTGCTCTTGTTTGAAGTTTGCAGGCTCCAACTTATTTGCATCTTATCAAACCTGCTAAATCTGCAGGGGGTTGAATACTACTTGTAGGCACTGTATATATATATATATATATATATATATATATATATATATATATATATATATATATATATATATATATATAGATATAGAGATATATAGAGATATCTATATATCTATCTATATATCTATCTATATATATCTCTATCTCATATCTATCTATCTCTATATACACACACACACACATTACAAAAAATGTAAAAAAAAAAAAAAAAAAAAAGGTCTGTCATTTCCTTCTTCAAAATGTTCATTGTATGCAGGAGAGCAGACAGCTGCAGAACTAGTGTATGCAGGAGAGCAGACAGCAGCTGCAGAACTACAAGGCTCAGCATCCTCCATTCACTAGTGTATGCAGGAGAGCAGACAGCAGCTGCAGAACTACAAGGCTCAGCATCCTCCATTCACTAGTGTATGCAGGAGAGCAGACAGCAGCTGCAGAACTACAAGGCTCAGCATCCTCCATCCAGGACTTTATGCAGTTTTTTGCCCAAAAAGAAAAAAAAGAAAAGAAAAAAAAAATGACATGGGCTTCGCCATATTTTTGTATGCTAGCCGGGTACAGCAGGCAGGTACGGGCTGCCCCCAACCCCCAGCTGCCTATTTGTACCCGGCTGGGAACCAAAAATATAGAGAAGCCCTTTTTTTTTTTATTTCATGAATTTCAAAAAAAATGACGTGAGCTTCGCCTAATTTTTGAGTCCAGCCGGGTACAACTAGGCAGCTGGGGATTGGAATCCACAGTGCAGGGTGCCCAAGCTTTCTGGGCACCCCCACTGCGAATTGCAGTCCGCAGCCACCCCAGAAAATGGCGCTTTCATAGAAGCGCCATCTTCTGGCGCTGTATCCAACTCTTCCAGCTGCCCTGATGCCGGGTGGCTAGCTGGGTAATAATGGAGTTAGGGCTAGCTGTATATTATCAGCTGGCCCTAAGCCCGAAATTCATGGTGTCACGCCAATATTAGACATGGCCACCATGCATTTCTAGTAATGATAAAAAAAAAAAAAAACACACAGAAAAATATTTTTATTAGAAATAAAACACAACACAATTAGTGACTCCATCTTTATTGAAATAAAGAACCCCCCTCCGCAGTAATCCTGGGTCAAGGGTCCCGCGCCGTCCAATCCGGATCCAATATCATCTGATCGGTTTGCTGGAAGGCAAAGTGATCAGATGATGTGTCAGGTTAAACTACGTGAATCACATGACACATCAGCTGATTGTATAAAAGCCGATTATACAATCAGCTGATGCATCAGTAGAAAAAAAAAAAAAATAATACTCACTTATGTGCTGTGCTGATTACCGGCAGCTCCTGGAGCGATCGATTGGACAGGAGGCTGATCCTGTCCGATCGCTGTAGGAGCTGCCGGTAATCAGCTGATGAAGTCCCCTGACGGCAGGATCAGCTGATAGCCGGCCGGGCGCGAAAAAGCCGGCGAGACTACGATCAGCTGATGCGTCAGGTGACTGCATCAGGTGATCCACCGCCAGGTCCTGCAAGCAAGGTCCTGCCCCGGGGAGACTGCACACAGCCAGAGCGGCGGTACCGAGACAGGGGCTGGGAGCGGGCATGGCACCGGGACCCTGCAGACAGGTGAGTATATATGACATTTTTTTTTTCTACTGTTCACTTTGGTTTTCGCCGCTGCCTCCACCTCCCGCCCAGACACGGCGCCGCACGGAGCTGACATGGCACCGGACTGGAGGTGGAGGCAGCGGTGACGGTACTGGGAGGATTCATGCTTCTGTGTTTACCAACAGAAGGAATCCTCTTCCTGTACACGTCACTGTAGTACCCACCCCTTGCGTTTATAGCTGCGTTTTTAGTCATAGAAATGCGGCTATATGCGTTTTTCATTGCGTTGTTGAACATCTCATTGAACTCAATGGGTGAAGAAGGGAATTTTGTTTACTTACCGTAAATTCCTTTTCTTCTAGCTCCAATTGGGAGACCCAGACAATTGGGTGTATAGCTATTGCCTCCGGAGGCCACACAAAGTATTACACTTAAAAGTGTAAGGCCCCTCCCCTTCTGGCTATACACCCCCAGTGGGATCACTGGCTCACCAGTTTTAGTGCCAAAGCAAGAAGGAGGAAAGCCAATAACTGGTTTAAAGACCAATTCAATCCGAGGAAACATCGGAGAACTGAACCATACCACATGAACAACATGTGTATCCGAAAAAACAGAAAAACCCCGAGAAAACAGGGCGGGTGCTGGGTCTCCCAATTGGAGCTAGAAGAAAAGGAATTTACGGTAAGTAAACAAAATTCCCTTCTTCTTTTTCGCTCCTAATTGGGAGACCCAGACAATTGGGACGTCCAAAAGCAGTCCCTGGGTGGGTAAAAGAATACCTCGTGATAGGGCCGTCAAACAGCCCTTTCCTACAGGTGGGCAATCGCCGCCTGAAGGACTTATCTACCTAGGCTGGCGTCTGCCGAAGCGTAGGTATGCACCTGAAAATGCTTGGTAAAAGTATGCAGACTCAATCAGGTAGGTGCCTGACACACCTGCTGAGCCGTAGCCTGGTGCCGTAATGCCCAGGATGCACCCACGGCTCTGGTAGAATGGGCCTTCAGCCTTGAGAGAACCAGAAGCCCAGTAGAACTGTAGGTTTCAAGAATTGGTTCCTCGGTCCCCCGAGCCAGGGTGGATTCAGAAGCTTGCGACTGTTTACGCCGACCAGCGACAAGGACAAAGAGTGCATCCGGGTGGCGCAGGAGCGCCATGCGGGAAGTAGAACCTGAGTGCTCTCACCAGAACCAACAGATGCAAATCCTTCTGAAATTGATGGACTGGACGAGGACACAAAGAAGGTGAGGTGATATCCTGATTGATATGAAAGTGGGATACCACCTTAGGGAGAAATTCCGGAATCGGACGCAGAACTATCCTGTCCTGGTGAAGGACCAGGAAGGGAGATTTGTATGAGAGCGTTGCTAGCTCGGAAACTCTCCTAAGAGACGAGACCGTTACTAGAAGGCCACTTCCCGAGAAAAGCGGGAAGGGAGACCTCTTTCAAAGGCTCGAAAGGCGGCATCTGGAGAGCAATTAGAACCTTGTTCAGATCCCAGGGCTCTAACGGCCGCTTGTACGGAGTGCTGAGACGACAAACTCCCCGTAGGAACGTGCGTACCTGAGGAAGTCGTTTCTGAAAAAATACAGATAGCGCTGAGACTTGTCCCTAAAGGGAACTGAGCGACAACCCTTTTTCCAACCTAGATTGCAGGAAGGAAGGAAACATAGACGATGCAACCGGCCAGGGAGAAACACCCTGCGCCGAGCACCGAGATAAGAATATCTTCCACGTCCTGTGGTCAATCTTGGCGGACGTTGGTACGCTAGCCTGTCTCATGGTGGCAACCACGTCCTGAGGTAATCCTGACGACCCTAGGTTCCTGGACTCAATGCCACACCATCAGGTTGAGGGCCGTAGAATTCAAATGGAAGAATGGCCCTTGAGACAGCCAGTCTGATTGGTCTGGTAGTGCCCCCGGTTAGCCTACCGTGAGGCACCACAGAACCGGGAACCACAACATCCTCGGCCAATCTGTAGCGACGAGGATGGCGCGGCCGCAGTCGGTCCTGATCTAGCGCAGCACTCTGGGCAACAATGCCAGAGGTGGCACATAAGGTAGCTGGAACTGCGACCAATGCTGAACTAAGGCGTCTGCCGCCAGAGCTCGATGATTGTGAAACCGTGCCATGAAGCTGGCACATTGTTGTTGTGCCGTGACGCCATTAGATCGACGTCCGGCCTCTGTCAGCGGCGCCAGATCTCCTGAAACCCGTCCGGGTGAAGAGACCATACCCTTTCGGCCACACCCCGGCGACTTAGGAAGTCAGCTTCCTAGTTTTCCACGCCTGGGATGTGAACTGTGGATATGGTGGATGCCGTGTCTTCCACCCACATCAGAACCTGCCGGACTTCCTGGAAGGCTTGCCGGTTGCGCGTTCTTCCTTGGTGGTTGATGTATGCCACCGCTGTGGAGTTGTCCGACTGAAGTCGGATTTGCTTGCTGTCCAGCTGCTGTTGGAAGGTTTGTAGGGCAAGATACACTGCTCTGTGTTCAAGAACATTGATCTGAAGGGTGGACTCTTGCTGAGTCCACGTACCCTGAGCGCTGTGGTGGAGAAAAACTGCTCCCCACCCTGATAGTTACGACAGACGCGAGTCTATCGCCCAGGATGGGGATAGGAAGGACCTTCTTTTTGACCATGAGGTGGGAAGAAGCCACCACCGTAGAGATTCCTTGGCCGCCTGAGAAAGAAAGACGACTCTGTTGAGGGAGGTCGACTCCCCGTCCCATTGGCGGAGAATGTCACATTGTAGTGGACGCAGATGAAACTGCGCGAAAAGAACTGCCTCCATTGCTACCATCTTACGTAGGAAGTGCATGAGGCGTCTCAATGTGTGCGACTGGTTCTTAAAGAAGAGATTGCAGCCCGTAGTGAATGCTGTTTGTCTAGCGGAAGCTTCACTATCGCTGAGAGAGTATGAAACTCCATGCCTAGATATGTTAGCGATAGGGTCGGGGTCGGATCTGACTTCAAAAAGTTGATGATCCACCCAAAACTCTAGAGAGTCTCCAGCGCAACGTTCGGGCAGTGTTGGCATGTTTCCTAAGAGAGTGCCTTGACAAGTAGATCGTCTAAATATGGGATCACAGAGTGACCCTGAGAGTGCAGGACTGTGACTACTGCTGCCCTGACCTTGGCGAAGACCAGTGGGACTGTCGCTAGCCGGAAGGTAGAGCTACGAACAGAAGGTGTTCGTCTCCTATAACGAAGCGTAGAAACGCTAGTGCTCTGGATCAATCGGCACGTGTGGATAAGCATCCTTGATGCCTAATGATGCTAGGAAATCTCCTTGGGACATTGAGGCGATGACATGGCGGAGGGATTCCATCCGGAACCGCCTGGTGTCCACGAGCTTGCTGAGCAGTTTTAGATCCAGAACGGGACGGAACGGCCCGTTCTTATAGGCACCGCAAATAATTTGGGGTAAAAACCGTGACCTTGTTCCTGAAGAGGAACGGGGGTCATCACTCTTTCTGCCTATAGAGTGCACCCTGTTTGCAGAAGAGCAGCGGCTCGGCCGGGAGGTGGAGAAGTTCTGAAGAATCGAGTTGGAGGACGAGAAGTGAGCTCTATCCTGTACCCGTGAGACAGAATGTCTCACACCCAACGGTCATTGACCTATGGCAGCTAAATATCGCCAAGGCGGGTGAGCCTGCTACCGACCGAGGATGCGGAGAGAGGAGGCCGCAAGTCATGAGGAAGCCGCCTTGGAAGCGGGTTTTCAGACTGTCTCTTTTTTGGGCGTGACTGAGCCCGCCAAGAATCTGAGCTCCTCTGATCCTTTTGAGTCCACATTGGACGAGGAAAAATGGGACCTGCCCGAGCCTCGAAAAGACCGAAACCACGACTGCCTCCTGCTCTGTTGGGGTTTGTTGTGTCCGGGCTGAGGAAAGGATGAATCCTTACCCCTGGACTGTTTAATGGTTACATCCAAACGCTCACCAAACAGTCGGTCAGCAGAAAAAGGCAACTGGTTAAGCAACCTTTTTTGGAAGCAGAATCTGCCTTCCATTCACTTAACGAGCAGACCAGGCTCTGCTTAAAAACACGGAGCAGCGGAGGCTACTGCCGTACGGTTCGCAGAGTCTAGGGCAACCTGAATCGCGTAAGAAACAAATGCAGACATTTGAGAGGTTAAGGATGCCACCTGCGGCACAGATGTACGTGTAACCGTGTCAATCTGTGTAAGACAAGCTGAAATAGCTTGGAGTGCCCCAAGGGTGAGAATGCTGGAGCCAACGGTGCGCCGACAGTCTCATAGATGGATTTAGACCAGAGATCCATCTGTCTGTCAGTGGCATCTTTAAGTGCAGCTCCATCTCCCACTGCAACTATGGATCTAGCTACAAGCCTGGAGATTGGAGGATGCCGCTTGGGACACAGGGTCCAGTCCTTGACCACGTCAGGGGGCAGGGATAACGTGTATCCTAAGCCGTTTGGAGAAGCGCATATCTGGATAAGTGTGGTGTTCCTGGACTGCCTCTCTGAAGGCAGAGTGGTCCAGAAAAATACGTGAAGCTGACTCCTCCACTGGAGGAGCTGGGTGAGAAATAACCAACATTCTATTGATGGACGCTATAAGATTATTCACTATGGCGTCACCATTAGGTGTATCCAGATTGAGAGCGGTCTCAGGATCAGAATCCTGAGCCGCTACTTCCGCCTCATTACACAGAGTCCTTCTGCTAGGACCCTGATGAAACCGAGGGCCGCTCATAGTGAGCCCGCTTAGGCTGTCTGGGACTGACGTCTGTGCAGAGCCGTGACTCTGGGATGCGTGTGACATTCCCGGAGCTGTTAGTTGTTCACACTGAGGGGGGCCATGGATCAATGATTCAACAGTGCCCATGTTGTGAGAGACATGTCCGGACTGCTAGGCTTCTAGTATCATAGCCATAGTCTCAGAAAATCTGTCAGTAAAAACTGCAGACACCGTCCTCATCCTCTGGCCATTAGCAGAGACTCCGGCTGAGTTGGATATAATGGGGGTCTATGTAACCTGCCGGCCGTATAGCCGTACATGCTGTACCGGCTGCATAGAAAAACATGTGGTTCTGCACCTTTGTTTTACACAGAGAATATGCTGATAACTCCTCCGCACATCCAGGAGGGTATATACAACGTGCGACCAAACAGTGCAATGTATATAGTACAAGCATATCTATAAGTGCACTTCTGCACTAATGGGGTTAGCACCACAGGTGCTGCTTAACGCCTGTTGCAGCGATTGTGTGACTATCAGAATGCCAGGGTCTTCCACACTTGTCTCTGTATCGTACAGAAACTGACACTAATGGCTGCCGGCGTCCTTGTAGAGAAGGAAGCCGTGGGCGTGCCTGAGAAAGTGCGGGAATCCGGTTTCACAGTGCACACAGTGAGAGGGGTGGAGTATGCAAAACATACTCCAGCTCTCAGCGCTGCTGTGCTATGCAGCGTCACGCCCCTACCCTGACTGTCAGGCCTGTGGGCGGTAACGAAGGGAGACTAGGCCCAGAAGCCGGGGACTCGAGTTAATAAGCGCGGCCGGCATATCAGTGCTGGCCGGCGCGGAAGTCCCCGGCGCACCACAAATCCCAGCGGCGCCTTAAATAAAAATGGCAGCGGCGGTTAGCGCAGTAGTCACCCAATACACTAACACACCCAGCAACGCTGTGGTGTGCGATGGCACTAGTGCGGACAGCGCCGCTGTCCCTGGCGCACTAACACACCCAGCAGTGCTGCCGTGTGTCTGCGCGGTCCCCACAGGGACACAGAGTACCTCCATGTAGCAGGGCCATGTCCCTGAAGATACTCCGCTCCATGTCCAGCAGATACCAGGGGCTGTGGATGGAGCACGGTCTCAGTGCCTGGAGACCGATAGAATCCCACTTCACCCAGAGCCCTGTAAAAAGGGATGGGGAAGGAAGCAGCATGTGGGCTCCAGCCTCCGTACCCGCAATGGGTACCTCAACCTTAACAAACACCTCCGACATGAAGTGGGGTGAGAAGGGAGCATGCTGGGAGCCCTGTATGGGCCCTCTTTTCTTCCATCCGACATAGTCAGCAGCTGCTGCTGACTAAACAGTGGAGCTATGCGTGGATGTGTTGCCTCCTTCGCACAAAGCACAAAACTGGTGAGCCAGTGATCCCACTGGGGGTGTATAGCCAGAAGGGGAGGGGCCTTACACTTTTAAGTGTAATACTTTGTGTGGCCTCCGGAGGCAATAGCTATACACCCAATTGTCTGGGTCTCCCAATTAGGAGCGAAAAAGAAAAACGCAGAAATAATTGACATGCTGCATTTTTGTGGTCACCACAAAAACGCAGCTACAAAAAAACGCTGTGTGCGGACAGCACTTATGAAAACCCATAGACATTGCTGGGGAAGCAATGTCACTGCGTTTTCAGCACAAAAACGCGGTAAATAACGCCGCTAAAAACGCGGCAAAAACGCCTAGTGCGCACAAGGCCTAAAAGTGACAGGCTATGGACCACTCAAAAAAAAGTGGTGTCGTATTTCAACGATATGCCAGATCCTCTCCATTTGCATCTAAAGCTTTAAAGGGGTTCAGGCTGATGCATTTAATTTTAAAAATAAACACAGTGTTCACCTCCCCAGGTCCAGCACTGAGTCTCTGCTGCTGCTCTCTATTTGTTGTAGCGCCCCTGAGCCACTCAGGGCACTACTAGGTACTGCATGTGACAGGGTATACGACAGAGCAGGCAGGGACACCAGGCCGATGAACAATCCAACAAGTTTTATTGAGGTCGGGAGCATAAAACATTCAATATCCAAAATGTTCGTTAGAGTCCACACACAGAAAACAGATTCGGGGGCGCCACCCAGCAAACCGATGACAAGGAAAATGCTTAGATGAGTTCATTAAATCCGGTAGTGTGACTGGGACAACACAATTCTACGTAGCAGCTGATCTTCAATGTCCCATAGTCTATACCCGGGCACCAGGATCTGCTCTCAGCAACAGATCCTATCCCTGCACCCAACAAAGCATCAACTAACTCAAAACATGTGGCTGAATCTCCCACCTCCCCTTAGATCCACCCCCTGGATGGGAAGGGTTCACACCCACTTTTGAGTAGTGGCTATGTATGGAGAAGTCTCCAGAAGCTCATGGCTCCATTGTCTCCCACAGGCCTACCTATTGGAGTCACCCCCAGCTGAGAAGAACAAAGACATCCAAGCAACCTACATGACCCTATATGGCATAGAGTACATGAATACAGGCCGGTGGTTGTGGAGGGAGACATCGTCACACCACATCCTCACCAGGATGCAGGGCCTACCCCCAGGGACCTGGAACACCAGTGCCAGCAACACCTAGACACACCAAAACTCCAGTTTCCACTCCACACCTGGGGTCACTGGCTAGTCGGACACAAGGGGATGGACACCTAGAGGGCAGAGCCAGACCAAGGGACTGGACAGCCTGGGAGGGGACAATAGAGAGTGAGTTAGTCGGTAGAGAGAGTGAGGAGCAGTGCCTAGAGCTGGGTCGTGTAACGGTGACCCAGGGGCACAGGAGAGAGTTCGCCAGGGTGGGTACACCCGAGTACCGCTGAGACCAGAGCACCGACGGGGCACAGGGCCCTAGGTCGGGCGCCAGCTTTATGTGGCTTGGCAATTATCTGCACACTGAGGGTACCTCCACAGACCTCACTGTCCCGGGGGCACCAGCAGTAAAGAAAGGATCAGGGTTCGGGAGACACAGACCAGCCCTACAGGGTCAACACTGCCTGCCGTACAGACAAGGAGACTGCCACAAAAAGGGACCGTTGGGCCCCAAACCGCTCCATGCTACGGGGACCCAACCACACTGAGGGTCTCGGAAACAGAGCAACCGAGTCATCAAACTGGCACTGGAATTACAGGGACCTGAACCAGCCGTCCAAGGGTCAAGAGTAAATAGAGACTGTTAATTACAACCACGGTGTGGCCTCCCTTCTTAACGGCAAAAGTCTCCATCATACATCTCCCCAAGCTCAGCCCTACCTGCGGAGGGCCTACCACCATAGCTGCCATTCCCACCAGCCCTAGGGGTAACCAACTCAGTAGTGGTGGTTCCCCCATATTAACCGCAACCCACAGGTGGCGTCACACTAATGACTTTGGCTCCCCTGTAAAGACTCCCCATTAAAAAGCACCCAGGGCACGGGATCGGGAAACGGCCACCAAAGTGACATTCCCCAGTTATACACTGCCCGGGACAGAGTGCCCCATTCCCTGGGCGACACATTTGTCATTGTCTGCAGTGCTTATGTCACGTCGACAGCGCTGCAGACTAAAACAGAGCTCAATGGCTCTGCCTGAGTTTACAACATGAGCAGTTCAGAGCTACAGAAATCAATCAGTGTTTGGCTGTGGTGCTGTCAACGTGACCGGTAGCAGAAGTGGAGGCTCAGCACTGGACCTGGGGAGAGTGAGAAAGTCATTTTTTTCCCCTAAAGACGAGAATTTTTGTGAAAGAAGGCAACCACTTTAAAAACACCTCTTTTACTTGCGACATCTCCTGATGAAGCCATACGGTGAAACGCGCGTCGAGGTTGTCCTGGCCAGCTTCGTCTCTCTCCTGCTGTTCCAACTATGTCTCAACGTATTGTCTAAGATGAGCTTGCTTATGGAGGAAGCACTTTGGGGTGATCTAAGCTATTGTTGTGTGAGTCACACATCACCCCCTCTCCTTCAGCCTCTACTATACCATATACAGCAGGCTGTACTGCCATCTTGAGGCTGACTTGGGTACTGTGTGTTTTCTGGGCTAAGTTTGTTCCACTCTTTTTTGCCACCACTGTGCACCTTGTTCACTATTTTGATTAAATAAAATTTATTGGTGTATTTAGGCTGCTTCACACAACCATTTTTTGCGGTCAGGCACAATCCGATGTAAAAACTGATGCAAAGGATCAGGCGAAATATCAGTTGCATCAGTTTTTTCCATCAGTTCCTTCAGTTTTTGGACAGATCCGTTGTGCTACTGAGCATGCTCAGTAGCAAAAACCGGAATCAGTCGCTGTGATGCGTTGTATGCCGCATTATGACGGATCCGACGCCCATACGCTTTCATTGTACATGATGCCAAACAGCGCCAGATCCGGTGCGGTCCATTTTTTTTGCAGCTGCCAAAAAACGTTGCATGCTGCATCCTTTCCAGCAGCTGGACACAGAAATTTCGCCGGATACAGGTCACGACTGATGCAACGCAAGGGCATTAGGCACAATCCGGAGCTAATACAATTCAATGAGGGAAAAAACGCATCCGGCGCCGGATCTGTTTTATCCCGTATTCGCCAGATTGTGCCTGACGGCAAAAAAACGGATGTGTGAAAGCACTCTTAGCAACGATTTCTCTCTGGTTCTCTTCTTGCTTGTGAATCCCTGGCACTGACCATTATTTATACTTAACAGGGTATCACAATATTTTGGTTTTTTTTGCGACCAAGCCTGGTCTGCGGTTCCAAGAATACGCCATGTTTGAGAATCAAAACATAGGTGAATATTTTCCAAGTTCCTCCGTATGGAGAACACTTTTGTGTTGCCATCTTCTTCCCCAGGTCACATATTTCCAGCAGTCCCATCCTCCGGAGAAATCCTTCCATTTGCATGATAAAAAGCAGGCGACGTGCACCGTGATGACTGAAGCGGAGGTTTGGCTTTTCTTCCGCGGCTTACTTTTACCAGCTGCTCAGCATTTTAAGTGAATATGCTGCTGTTTACTATTGGAAATTGGTAACAGGCCTTAATTTGACACAGGGAGTCTACACAAACCCGGCAATCTGCGGGATCACTCTGATTGTTTGACTGCCCCCTGTGGGGACGAGGCTCCCGTCTGCGTCTGTTTGTGTACACTACCAGTGGCAGTTCTCATCACCGGCCGCTCCTCACGCATTCGGCTGCGCTTTATATTTAGCACTAAGTAAGATGGGATGAATGCGGTGGGATCGCTTCCTGACGACTGCTAATTCTACAGAGAATGTCGGCAACTGGGAAGAGCCTGCGCTCCTCGTTTAGCCTGCCAGTGACACAGGCGAGGAGGGAAAGGAAAATCGGACTGTAATAAGCAATCAACACGTGAGCGTGGGCACTGCTCGTACACAAGCAGGCGACATTGCACCCGCATGCATCCCCTGTACCATTAATCGGATGGTCACGGCTGGCCCTGCAACACGTCGTTCCCGGCATAATTTACAGCAATTACTAGAAAGCCAAAAAAATGTGCACAGAGTGATCCCTCCATACACAAAAACCCAATCTCTAAACCCACGGTGCTCTAAATGAAGCTTCATAGGCCACAAATTTCTCTTTTTGTAATGTGATGTCCAATGGAGCATATCACAATTGACAAAGCATAAAACATGCACTTTTAAGGACACCTTTGATTTATGTTATGGTTAGCTCAAGTTAATCAATTTGCAGGTTTTAGTCTGAAATCTTAATTTCTCCATTCATTTTTTGATACCCTGATAGGCAATTAGCCAGCCGCCTGTACCATTTGTCAGAGGTTTCTCTTGTGGGAGCGTCCCTCCTAGTAATATAGGTTGGATTCTGACATCGTTCTCTTTTATCAGCTCAGCTTCTATCCTGCACTTATTTCCTCTTTTCATTTTATAGCTGGTTTTACCTGCCCCTCCCTGAGATTGTACACACTCCCCCTGTCCCTCTTCTTCATGCTATGGAGATCTGTTCACAATCACCCCAAACGGCAAGGAAGGGAAGAGGAGAGCAGAGGGAAACAGAACCAGGAGCGCTGACAGATACTCTGCAGCAGCAAAATGGTAGAACATTTTTAATAAAGACTATTTAGGAAGATGCTTAACTTTGCATTCAGTAAGCAAATAAAAAATATATATCGATCCCTCTATCGATCCATCCCTCGATCCATCCCTCGATCCATCCCTCTAGCTATATCTATCTATCCTTTTAGCTATATCTTATCTATCCCTCTAGGTATATCTATCTGTGAGAATGTTTGCATAGTCTTTAAAAGCACCTCTTCAGAATTTAGAGGGTTTTTTTTTTCACAGCTTGAGTAGTGCTTTAAATCTAAGACTCCTGCCCCCTGTCTTAAGGTGGTTTTACACACTGCAACATCGCAAACGACATCGCTGTAACGTCACCGGTTTTGTGACGTTATAGCGACCTCCCCAGCGACATTGCAGTGTGTGAAACACATCAGCGACCTGGCCCCTGCTGTGAAGTTGCTGATCGCTACAAATCGTTCAGGACCATTCTTTGGTCCTTTGTTTCCCGCTGTGCAGCAAAGTTTTAGTGTGTAAAGGGGACTTTACAGCGACTTCGTTAGCGACTTCCGTCCCCAATGACTAGCTAGGTCGTTCTGCAGGTCCGGATCGCTGTTTCGTCGTTGGCCAGGTCTGCCTGCTTGACAGCTCACCAGAGACTTTGTAGCGATCCCGGCCAGGTTGGGATAGCTGGTGGGATCGCTAGAAAGTTTCAGTGTGTAAAGGGGCTTTTATACTCATCCTCCAATATCTTCATCTGTTATCAGTGCAGCTCCTTTTGGTCTTCTGCAGTTTGTGACCTGCTGGCTGCTCTAGTGTTTAATGGAGCTGTCAGAGGTCACATATCAATACAAGTCTATGAGAGCCTTGTTTCGGCTCTCAGAGACTTGTATTGAGAGCTTGTGATAGAACTTCTGTCTTCTGGTCAGTCAGACGTTACTGTCACAAGATGGTGCCTTGGAACCGGAAAAAAGGTGAAGACATTGGAGGGTAACTGTATTACTAGAGTCGGGGACGTTAGGTTAGAAGCACCACTCCAGAGGTGAAAAACACATACGAAATATAAAACGCTGGAATGATGCTTTAAAGTACAAGATTTGTTTTACATACCTAGTCGCTTTATTACGTAACTGCAGCATATTCATTCAAGTGAATGGAAAAATGCTATATAGCAGTAAGCGGTATACTAAGAAAGAAATGTTTCACTACTACAGACCTGTGGCCCAGTCATTCACAGAAGCAGCGATCAGACTCTCTCCAATCATGTGGTGATCACAGATCACAGAGATATTCTAGATTCGATTAAATTAATAGGTGGTCTCAGGAATCACGCTCACCGGAAAGCATTTATAGGCAACTCTTGCTCAGGAGGACCTGTAGTGACCCACAGTAGACACTACCAGAATGTCCACTGATGTGCCATGTGTTCCTCTATAATGTTGGACATTATCTGTGCCTTCTGAAGCCTTGCTCTGAGAGTTGTAGCATCTACACTGCCCTCTGCTGGCCATTCTCAAAACTACCCTTGCCTTATATGGTAAGGGAAGTGAAGCAGCAAAAGAGGAAATTTCCAAGTCTTTTTCTGACAGGAAAAATGAGAAAGTCTGTGGCTGAGGACTCCGGAGGTGAGGACTAAGTTTGGTGGGAGAGGTGTAAGAATGCTGGAGTTGGTGGGCCTACCTTCAGTCACTTCTATCCTCTAGTGACTGTGTCTGGTAAGAAGAAGGAAACTCTCTGTGGAAAGGGAAAATCCAGGCTGCCATTTATTCTAAATCAAGGAAGGCCCCGAACAATAGCAAGATCTAGAAAACCACAAACTGCTTTTAATTATTTATTTATTTATTTTAAGTAAAACCTACCTTCCCTAAATCCCAGTTGGTTTTTTTAATACAATTTATACAAAAAAAAAAAAAAAAGGTAAAAATTTCACATATTTGGTATTGCCACATCAATAATCCCATTCTTTCATCCTACCTCACACAAAGTTGTACATATCCAAAATCATAAAAATACTACAGTTTATTATGCAAAAAAAAAAACAAAAACAAGAAAAAAAAAATAAACAGACGCATTACAGGCCTAAATATGAAGAAATAATGACTCTCGTAACATAATTCAAAACTATTCTTTTGATTTTCCTAAGGAAAATTAAAACAAATCAAGAGAATATATATCATATACATATAAAAAAAATATATATTACACATACATATAAAAAAAAAATACTAAAATGGCTATAAAAATGTTATTATTGCCAATTTATGCTCATCTAGCCTTACAATATATTAAAAATTGATCAAAACATTGCCCATATCCAAAAAGTGCATTATTAAAAATTATAACTGAAAAATAAAAAAAAGGTTATGCAATATGGCAAACACATCCACATGAGGGTATAAAGAGATCCAGTCTGTGTATGGAGACTCATCACATGGTAGCAGTTTCATTATACCTAAGCAATAAGTCCAATTTCTAATCACATGCCCTCTCGCCATTTACCTGTAATAGATGAGTGGCTTCCTCGTCTCTTCCCACTCTGACATAATTTACAAAGAGATCCGTCACCGGTCTGTAGTTTGCAAACTGATTGGCCATTCTCTCTGCCAAGACGCTCACTGCCGGAAAAGAGAGCGCGTGTATTGGTAAGTAATGTGCAAGAGTAAAGGTTTTCTGTAAATACAGTATAATGGCTAATCTTTACTCCTCTCGCCCACAGTAGGGGAATTTAAGAGAATTGGATGCATTCAAAAACAGCAGCAAAGATGGAAATGCTTAAGGCCCTGTGCGCACTAGGCGTTTTTACCCGCGGTTTTGCTGCAGAAATTTCTTGAGAAATGTTTGTAATCTTCTTGCAGACATTTCCCAGCAAAACCTATGGGGGAAAAAAATAGCTGTGCGCACACTGCGTTTTTTTCTCAAGAAAATTCTTTCTGAAGATTTTCTTGAGAAAATGTCCATGTCACTTCTTTTCCGCAGGTACCTGCGGTATTTCACTCCATTCACTGTAATGTAATCGCAAAGTACTGCGGGTATACCGCAGGTAGCAAATGATGTGCGGTATACCCCCGGTATAGCCGCGATCGATTTACCTGCGGTAATGTTCATCGCTGCCTACGGTTTTGCAGGGAGCGATGTCATTATGCCAGGAAGAGGAAGCGGAGCAGAGTAAACACAGACGTCACACTCCCTGGACGCCGCACAGAAGCGCTTCCGTGTGACCTCCAGGTGCCCGTGCAGTCTGTGTCCCGCTCCAGCCCCGCGGCTGACTGCACAGCAGTGTCAGTGTCTGCCCGCAATGTCAGCAGCTTGTCACCCTGCAGTGCGTGCAGCCGCGGGGATGCCGAGCGCTGCTGTCAGGAGGTGAGATGAGATCATTACCAGCTGTGACGATCTCCTGCTTCCTGACGTCACCGCTGTCACTGCAGTCTATGCCCGCAGCCCGAGACTGTCACTAGCGGTGACGTCACGGGCTCTCGCGATACTGCTGAGAACGTGGCGGGCATAGAAGGCAGTGACAGCGCTGACGTCAGCAGTGCAGGAGATCATCACAGCAGGTAATGATCTCATCTAACCTCCTGATGGCAGCGCTCGGCATCCTCTGCAGTGACCTGGGCTGACCTATTGATGTTAGCTCAAGTCACTGCATTACTCTCCCAGACAATGGGGAACATTCTGTTCTTCATTGACTGGGACAGTGACTATGGTATGGATCGTCGTGGGACACCCCCCTTATTGGATTACACCGGACCAGGATTTGATTGTTCTTGTCAATAAATTGGTGAAAGAGGGAATGTGGGGAGTGTTTTTTCAAATAAAACTTTTTTGTTGTCTATTTTTTATTTCTTACTGACTGGGTTGGGGATGTCGGGTATCTGATAGACGCGTGACATCACTAACCCCAGGGCTTGATGCCAGGTGACATTACACATCTGGCATCAACCCCATATATTACCCCATTTGCCACCGCACCAGGGCAACGGGATGAGTTAAGGCGAAGCGCCAGGACTGGCACGTCTAATGGATGCGCCACTTCTGGGGCGGCTGCAGCCTGCTATTTTTAGGCTGGGGAGTGTCCAATAACAGTGGACCTCCCTAGTCTGAGAATACCAGACCCCAGCTGTCCGCTTTACCTTGGCTGGTGAACCAATTTGGGGGGGACCCCACGTTTTTTGTTTTAAATTATTTAATGTAAAATAACAGCGTGGGGTGCCCTCTGTTTTGGATTACCAGCCAAGATGAAGCTGCCAGCTGTGGTCTGCAGCCGTCTGCTTTACCCTAGCTGGCTACAAAAGATGAGGGGACCTCACATCGTTTTTTTTTTAAATTATTTATTTTTTGGCTAAATACAAGGCTAGGCACCCTTTAGTGCCACATGAAAGTCTTTAATGGGTGCCAGCTTAGAAAATGCAGGGGGGTGGGACATTATATAGGTCTTTCTCATGTATCTATTCATCTATCCATCTTTCCCTCTATCCATTATCTGTCTATCGATTATCTATCTATTATCTATATTATTTATTGCAGTTCAGCATAAAAAAAACGCAGGGACCAACCTGCGGAAAAACCGCGGCAAAAACGCATGCGTTTTTCCCGCGGTTTTTTACCGCAGGTGCGGTAATCTTCAACTCCCAGAAGTTTCTCAAGAAAGTTTCTTGAGAAAAATCACTTTTCTAGTGCGCACATAGCCTTAAGGGATGCTCCCGAAATAGAAAAAAAATCCCCCAAAAACAAAACATAGGGAATGTCCCTAGAAATGAAATCCTAAATATCTTTAGCAAATCAAATTTTTTTTCTGTCTAGAAAGGTAATCTAAATAAAAAAAAGCAACCTCCTTGTTAAACGGACAGAAACCTGTCTTATGTTAATAGCACATGTGCCTATGAGCATGTGTGGCTCTGTTGCTGTGATCATGAAGATAAACTTGATAGTGCATAGCATAGGTTATCAAGTTATCTTTGGGTCACAGAAGCTGCTCAGCATTCAGAAAGACAGGGCAGACAGCAGTGTGAGCAGCCTCCTATTACCGCAGGACCCTCGGTATTTCCAATATTTGATCAGAAAGATAGAGGATTCTGCTCATACTGCTGTCCACCCTTACATAACCGCCCCTGACGTATGCAGTTTGTGACCTGATAGACAGCAGTGTGAGCAGAATCCTCTTACAGCAGCACCCTTGGAGTATCCAGTGTAAGACCAGAGACAGCAGTGTGAGCAGCCTCCTCTAACCTCAGCACCCTAGTGTATCCAGTATAAGATTACAGACAGGGTGGACAGCAGTGTGAGCAGCCTCCTCTTACATCAGCACCCCTAGCGTATCAAGTATTACACCAGAGAGACAGCAGTGTGAGCAGCATCCTCTTACATCAGCACCCCTAGTGTATCAAGTATTACACCAGAGAGACAGCAGTGTGAGCAGAATCCTCTTACAGAAGCACCCCTAGTGTATCCAGTGTTAGATGAGAGACAGCAGTGTGAGCAGCATCCTCTACCTCAGCACCCCTAGTGTATCCAGTATTAGATTACAGACAGGGTGGACAGCAGTGTGAGCAGCCCCCTCTTACATCAGCACCCCTGGTTTATGCAGTATTAGACAAGATATACAGCAGTGTGGGCAGCCTTTTGAAGTAATTTTGATAAAATCACTTACCACTAGACGACTAATAAACCTGCATATTTATGACCTGACTTCCAAATAACCAAACCTCCATCACTAATTGACAGCTTTCTGTACACACTGGGCATAGGTAGAGAGCGATAAAAAAAAAAAACTGTGTGGGTGTGTGGGGTTGAGCATTAATAGAACAGCTAGATCTGCAGCAGATGAAACTGTGATTTTATCAAAATGACAGCAAACAGCTCAGTAAGTGACACATCGCTGGAATCAGGGTCTCTGCCCTTACATCATGCAGTTCTCAGATGGAGGAGCAAAAACTTGGTGACAAATTCCCATTAAAGCATAGCTACTACCAACATCTAATATTTTAAGTATCCTCCTATATGGAGCGCTTACTTTTAGACGCAGGTATAACAAAGTACAAGTGGATCATAAAATATAACGAGTCTTACTATACTGAAACAAGCGCATACATACATTTTTCCAGGGCCTCTTCCATGTTGCTCCTCAGTAACTGACCCATCAGGAATGAAGTGTAGGTCTTTTTAGGCTCATTTATACATATAGACTCCATCATTGAGATCCCTTCTTCAAGGTTTCCGCTTAAAAAAAAAAAAAATAAAAATGAACATCAAACACGGTCCTGAAATGTTTTTGTGTAAATCACGAACCGAGGTATTTTGGAACATGCAAGGTGGGCTTCCTGCAAATTTTCACAAAAAACGACTATTTCCCAAAAAAAAGCGCTGTGGGACGCAAAGTCAACATTTGGACAATAGCTACAAGTCACTTTTTTTGTCAATGTAATTACTTGGGGGAGGGAGGGGAGGTGTGTGTGTGTGTGTGTGGGGGGGGGGTTACCCCATCAAATTGATTTTTGAAGGTTCTGTATTTATATTTATTTTTTTTTCACATGGGAGCCTATGAAAAACGGATCCGTTAAAGGGAACCTGTAACCAAATGTGGTGACTATAAGCTGCGGCCATCACCAGTGAACTCTTATATACAGCATTCTAACATCCTGTATATAAGAGCCCAGGCCACTGTATATAATGTAAAAATGACCTTAATAATACTCACATAAATGGTGGTCCTGTCCAATGGGTGTCGCTGCTGTCCGGTCAGGCGCCACCTCTCTGCTGTGATCCCGGTCCTCCTTCTACCCAGCCCATTGTGAATGACATGTCTAGATCATCCACACAAGCCGACATTGCGCTCCTGCGCAGGCACACTTCTCTGTCTTGCTGAGGGCAGATCAAAATACTGTAATGCGCAGGCGCGAGGAAAAGTGACAGACCGCCCGGACATGCGCACTACAATACTGTAATCTGCAATCGGCAGGGAAGAGGGAAGTGCGCCTGCGCAGGAGTGCAATGCCGACCTGTGTGGATGACGTAGGACGCATCATGCACACGGGCCTCAGAAGAAGGACGGCGATCGCAGTAGAAAGGAAGCGCCGGACCGGAGATCAGTGACACCCATCGGACTGAACCGTCCCCTAAATAAGTATAATACGTGTGTTTTTACGTTATACAGAGCAACTTGGGCTCTTATATACGGTATTCTCTAATTATGTATATAAGAAGTAACCCTATAAACAAATAGCCAGTACACAATTGATCATAATAAAAACAGGTTTTATTAATGAATGACTAAAAATATATATGATTAAAAGTGCAATTTTGCACGGAAAAGTAGCACGACAGGGGACAGGAGTAATTTAACAACGTCACAAGAATATATCACAAAAAATTAATATGTAAATGGTTCCATCATAAATATTCTAGAAGATGTAGATGTATTTGTATTTAATGGACAGGGCAATGTATTTATGTCAAAAGGTAAATAAATATAGGAGCAGCACAGGATTGCACAGATGCAGTGTAAAGTAACAATAAATATAAAAATAGGATAAATATAATAAATAGTCACATACACTAGGTAAAGTGCTGGACTATAGTGCAAATTATCAATAATATATATAATATATATAAATCCAAGTGGATAGAGATATATATATATATATATATATATATATATATATATATATATATATATACACACACATACATATATATATACACATACATATATATATACATATATATATATACACACATACATATATATATATATATACACATACATATATATATACACATACATATATATATACATATATATATATACACACATACATATATATATATATACACATACATATATATATATATATATAGGTAGTAAGGTGCAATCAAGTAGTGCAAAAATCATGAGCTCATGTCCAATGCTGGTACATAGTAAATGTGGTGGGGAATGATAAGGGGTCAATACCCAGGCATAAGATCAGATAGATAGATCAGATATAATGAAGAGGTGATGAGAAGGATCTACCTGTAGACATGTCCCGCTGCCGTGCCGACGGCAAACCAACACGTGTTTCGGCACGTGGCCTTCTTCAGGGTGGTGTGGTGATTATGTATATAAGAGCTCAGTGGTGGTGGACGCAGCTTATAGGGGCCAAATCTGGTGACAGGTTCCCTTTAACTGATAGCCATTTAGCCATCCATTTTTCTTGCATTTGTGACGGATCTGTTTTTTGCTTACCAGATCGCTTTCAAATGAAAGATAAATAGCAATCAGTAAAACAGATCAATTTTCCATAGACTCCTATGTAACAAAAAATGAATCCTTCAAAAATATAAAAAGACATAAAAATAGATAAATAAATCGAGATAAAAAAAAAAAAAAAATAAAGACAAAAGTTGTATTTGCAGAACTTTTTTTGCCCACAGATTGCTGCTGGATCCGTAATAATGGAAGATTAGTGGACATGTGAACTCGGCCTAATGATCGGTACCGTGCACACATCCTTTTCTAATTACTAGGGTGGATGCACAGTACCTGTGCGGGAGACCTGACAAGCTCCTGCCTACTTCCATATCTGAAGTGCCAATGATTGGAAAGTGAAACCTGCTAGATAACCCCTTTCGTACAGGGAACCGGTCACCACTTTTTTGGCGTATAAACTGCGTCCACCACCAGTGAGCTCTTATATACAGCATTCTAACATACTGTATATAAGAGCCCAGGCCGCTGTGAGAACATAAACACTTTATAATACTTACCTAACGGTTGTGCGGTGGGCCATATGGGCGTCCGTTCTCCGGTGCAGCGCATCCTCTTTTGGCCATCTTCGTCCTTCTTCTGATGCCTATGTGCATGATGCGTGTATGTCATATACACTCACCGGTCCTGCGCATGCGCACTACAAAACTTTGATCTGCCCTGCCCAGGACCTGAACGCCGGCGAGTGTGTACGAGTCGGGCGCGTCATGCACCGCAGCTAGAGAAGGAGGACGAAGATGGCCAGCACGGTGGCTCAGTGGTTAGCACTGTAGTCTTGCAGCGCTGGGGTCCTGGGTTCAAATCCCACCAAGGACACCATCTGCAAGGAGTTGGTATGTTCTCCCAGTGTTTGCGTGGGTTTCCTCCGGGTACTCCGGTTTCCTCTCACACTCCAAAGACATACAGATAGGGACTCTAGATTGTGAGCCCCAATGGGGACAGTGTTCCTGATGTATGCAAAGCGCTGCGGAATTAATAGCGCTATATAAATGAATAAAATGATTATTATTATAATTATGGCCGAAAGAGGCGGCGCCGGCACCGGAGAACGGAGACATGGCCCACTGCACGACCGTTAGGTATTATAAAGTATTTTTTATGTTATACCCCCGGCCTGCGCTCTTATATACAGCATGTTAGAATGCTGTATATAAGAGCCCGGTGGTGGTGGCCGCAGCTTATAGGCTACAAAAAGTGGTGACCGGTTCCCTTTAAAGTATGCAATTCCAAAAACAGCCTATGGACAGGTGAGGGCACCGTTTAGGAGAAAAAGAAAACACCTTTGTTTTCTGAACTGCTCCTTTAAGAAAAAAAAATGGGGCACAATGCTGCTTAATGGAGAAAGACCCTAACATTGCCTTTCATTTGGCGTTAAAATGACGAGCTAAGTAAGAAGGTTAAAACTATAGATGCAAAAAAAAAAAAAAAACCCCAAAACATTAATGTTCAATATTCAATAATTTATGTAGGAAATCTATGACTATTTCTGGTAATACTGGATAAAATATTTAGCGCCTGCACTTTCCTGCACAACTGTCCGGCTTCATTCACAAACTGATAATAAATATAATTTGTCTGCGGCACTTTCCATTTTATCCGGCGAGGACTGTGCTAATAATTTAATATGTTTACAACAGGGGGGTGTATATATATGCGTGCAGCAAGCGCGCCGTCTGCATAACGTGGGATGACAACTCCATTTGGCAATGGCCCGGCTCTGCTCTCAGCCGCTCTACCTGCTCGTATGATGAGGCCATGCAAGAATGGTTTGAGAGGAAAGTGATTCTGCACCTCGTAAATATAGTCGGCACTAGAACGCGTCGTGGCGTTCCTGTACTTACTGCAAGGACTTTTAAGATTACCTTGTGGCTTTTAATATAATGTTATATATTATTACTACTCAATTAAAGTAAAGGGCATTGAACAAGAAAATTAGTTATTTCAACGACCGAACCGCTGCTCAGTAACCCTTTATATGCAACACATCTACGGGAAAAGCTGAGCTGGTTACAGCAGACTCAACATTGCAATTGCAGCACCAAGATGGAAAAGTGGTGGAACGATGGAAATCACACAATCTATGGACAGGTCACCGATACGCAAAGGATGCAAAAATGGAAACATTTTCAAAACATCTCAATTTACTCAGTATCGACTATGAGCACCATGTGCAGAAATCCCCGCACTTACAGCCAATGGTCGTCTGAAGAACAATCTAACTAACTGAATGCACTTGGGCAAATCATCAAAATCCGCTGCTGGCAGTTCCCTTTGACAAATGTCGACCAATCATGTCCCAGATGTGCTCGATGGGAGACGAGGCCAGAGATGTTACAGGCAACAAATAACATGTTTAGGCCACATAGGCTGCTCACAATAGCACAACACTTGTGACTTGTCTAATGAAATTGCTGGGGAATAGCTGCAAAGTGATGTCAGCTGTAAAGAGAGAGTGATTTCTGTGCCATCTCCTGTACTAAGTGATAGAGGAGGTGAGCAACGTCAGAAGCGAGGAGAGAGTGATTTCGGTGCCATCCCCTGCACTAAAATGAGAGCAGAGAAGGTAAGTAGTGTTAAAAGCGAGGACAAAGATTTCTGTGCCATCTCCTGCACTGAATTGATAGCAGAGATGAGCAATGTCAGAAGTGAGGAGAGTGTGATTTCTGTGCCATCTCCTGCACTGAAGTGATAGAAGAGGAGGTGAGCAATGTCAGAAGTGAGGAGAGCGTGATTTCTGTGCCATCTCCTGCACTGAAGTGATAGAAGAGGAGGTGAGCAATGTCAGAAGTGAGGGGAGCGTGATTTCTGTGCCATCTCCTGCACTGAAGTAATAGCAGAAGAGGTGAGCAATGTCAGAAGTGAGGAGAGTGTGATTTCTGTGCCATCTCCTGCACTGAAGTGATAGAAGAGGAGGTGAGCAATGTCAGAAGTGAGGAGAGCGTGATTTCTGTGCCATCTCCTGCACTGAAGTAATAGCAGAAGAGGTGAGCAATGTCAGAAGTGAGGAGAGTGTGATTTCTGTGCCATCTCCTGCACTGAAGTGATAGAAGAGGAGGTGAGCAATGTCAGAAGTGAGGAGAGCGTGATTTCTGTGCCATCTCCTGCACTGAAGTAATAGCAGAAGAGGTGAGCAATGTCAGAAGTGAGGAGAGTGTGATTTCTGTGCCATCTCCTGCACTGAAGTGATAGAAGAGGAGGTGAGCAATGTCAGAAGTAAGGAGAGCGTGATTTCTGTGCCATCTCCTGCACTGAAGTGATAGAAGAGGAGGTGAGCAATGTCAGAAGTGAGGAGAGCGTGATTTCTGTGCCATCTCCTGCACTGAAGTAATAGCAGAAGAGGTGAGCAATGTCAGAAGTGAGGAGAGCGTGATTTCTGTGCCATCTCCTGCACTGAAGTAATAGCAGAAGAAGAGGTGAGCAATGTCAGAAGTGAGGAGAGTGTGATTTCTGTGCCATCTCCTGCACTGAAGTGATAGAAGAGGAGGTGAGCAATGTCAGAAGTGAGGAGAGCGTGATTTCTGTGCCAGCTCCTGCACTGAAGTAATAGCAGAAGAGGTGAGCAATGTCAGAAGTGAGGAGAGTGTGATTTCTGTGCCATCTCCTGCACTGAAGTGATAGAAGAGGAGGTGAGCAATGTGAGAAGCGAGGAGAGAGTGATTTCTGTGCCATCTCCTGCACTGAAGTGATAGAAGAGGAGGTGAGCAATGTGAGAAGCGAGGAGAGAGTGATTTCTGTGCCATCTCATATACTGAAGTAATAGCAGAAGAGATGAGCAAAGTCAGAAGGGTAATACTAGAGGTTCACCTTCAGCCAGTGCCGTCAGACATAGGAGTGGCATTACCCTAAAAAAGTAGGTCAGACAGTGCACAGAGGCATTTAGTCCCAGCATTGGTGCACAGAGTACCTTCATCTACATATCACAATTAGGCTATGTGCCCACAGGACAATGTACCCGCAGATTTTGCCGTGGAAAACCTGCGGATTTATCTGAATTTTCTAGATAAATCCGCAGGTTTTAGCAAGTACAGACACTCCCCATGTTATCCTATGGGACATGGGGAGTGTGTGTCCATGCTGCGGTATGTGCAGCTGCGGAATATGCTGTAGATGTCCCGCAGCCGCACACAACTGCATGTCAATTATTCCTGCAGAATTACCTGTGGATGTCCTGCCTCTCCACTATGGAGATAGAGGCCGGGACTTCTGCAGGTAAGTCGCATGAATGTCCACAGGTTTACCGCAGACATTTCGCTGGAATCCTGCAGCTATGTACAGCTGTGGATTCCGGGGGATCAGCTGCTGCGGGAAACCTGCGGACATACCCGCGTTTACAGAGTCCTGTGGGCACATAGCCTAAAGTTGTTTTTGGGGGCAACAAAAAGAACAGAATTAAAAATATAAGAAGACTGGTTTTTTTTCTTATTATTGCACCAGCTACCTCTATAAGGACAATTTACCTCGACATTTCCTTCTACACTCCTTAAAGGGGGATTTAGATTGTGAACCCCAATGGCGACAGTGACGCTAATGGAAAGCGTAGCGGAATTAATAAGGTTAGAAAGATATATTTTGAATACCGTAGATCTAACCGTTCAACCCTATGATATGCAACTGCAAATACTTTATATTCTGCATAACTGTTCCCTAATATCTTCTTCATGTAAACTATATATCACCTGACCTTGGTTACTGCCACATCTGTTAAAAGACAGGAAAAAAAAAAAAAGATGGTAGGTGGTAGCGAGAGGAAGGGAACAAGGGAATGCTTTCAATTACTGCCGGGTCTTCATTATAGGACTCCATTTAGTATTGTCACAGCAATTTTGTTGACAAGTATCCCTGTCTATCAATCTATACCGGCAGAGAAAATTAGGAGATCAGTTTCTATTACAGGAAAAACCATACATTATTAGACAGCCCAAAAAAAAGCAAACCTCAAAGCAAGTCTGAGTAGTGGAGATCTCTTCCTGGATGACTATTCCCTGGTTGTACAATCCAAGGATCCAATTTGATTGACAGATTAGAGATCTTATAGAGATCTAGGCAGTAGAGCAATGCACTCTGGCAATCAGTTAACCCCTTCAGCCCCGGGGCACTTTCCGTTTTTGCGTTTTTTGTTTATTTGTTCCACTTCTTCCGAGAGCCGTAACTTTCAATCTTGCCATATGAGGGCTTGTTTTTTTGCGGGACAAGTTGTACTTTTAAATGAAACCATACGTTTTACCATATGGTGTACTGGAAAACAGCAAAAAAAATTCCAAGTGTGGAAAAACTGCAATAAAAGTGTGATGGCACAATAGTTTTTGGGATGTTTTATTCACGGTGTTCACTATATGGTAAAACTGATGTGTGGGTGTGATGCCTGAGGTTGGTGCGAGTTTGTAGACACCAAACATGTATAGGTTTATTTGTATCTAAGGGGTTAAAAAAAATTCACAAGCTTGTCCAATAAAAGTGGCGCACGTTTTGCGCCATTTTCCAAAAACCGTAGAGTTCTCATTTTATGGGATCTATGGCACAGTGACGGCTTATTTTTTGCGTCTCGAGCTGTCGTTTCTAATGGTAGCATTTTTGCGCAGATGCTACGTTTTGATCGCTTGTTATTGCATTTTGCGTAAAACTTGTGGCGACCAAAAAACGTAATTTTGGCGTTTGGAATTTTTTTGCCACTACGCCGTTTACCAATTAGATTAATTGATTTTATATTTTGATAGATCGGGCATTTCTGAACGCGGCGATACCAAATATGTGTATATTTATTTATTTTTTAACCCTTTAATTTTCAATGGGGGGAAAGGTGGGTGATTTGAACTTTTAGGTGTTTTTTTTTTATAACTTTTTTTAACTTTTTTTTTATTTTACTAGTCCCCCTAGGGGGCTATAGCGATCAGCAATCCGATCGCTCTTATCTATCTGCTGATCACAGCTATACAGCTGTAAACAGAAGATTCAGTCACTTCCTGTTTCTCTCTGCTCCCGGCCGAGGGAAAACGAAAGTGAAACTTCATAGCTGCAGGCGTCATCACATGACCCTGTGCTACGATGGCAACCACCGAAAGTCACGTGATCACTCACGTGACTTCCAGTGGGGGCGGCGGTGGCAAGTGAAAATCTTCACCGCGCGTATATACATCTCCCTACCAGACTTTGGCAGCGAGATGTAAAGGGTTAATGTTACGGGTGGAATGCGATTCCACTCGTAACATGTAGGCACACATGTCAGCTGTTAAAACAGCTGATATGTGTGCCGATCCACGCCGCCTGCCTGCAGCAGGGGGCGGGGCTTAATGGGACACGCTCCATGACGGATATATCCATCCATGGTCGTGAAGGGGTTAAAGGGAACTGGTTACCAGGATTTTGCTCTATAAGCTGCGGCCACCACCAGTGAGCTCCTATACTGTATATAATTACTATAGCGCCATCTATTCCATGGCGCTTTACATGTGAAAGAACCCAGGCCGCTCTGTAAAATGTAAAAAAGACCATTATTATATTCACCTAGGAGGTGGTGCAGTCCGATGGAAGTCACTGGTCTCGGGTGAGCGCCTCTTCTATCCTTTGCAGTCGCCATCCTCCTCTGTTCCGTGTGGATGACGCATGCTACATCATCCACACAGAGGTCTCCATTGCGCTCCTGTACATGTGCACTTTGCTCTGTCCTGCTGAGGAAGATCCATGTATTGTAATGCGCATGTGCCAGCGGTCTTTGACCTTTCCCCACGCATGCACATTACAATACTTTGCTATGCCCTCAGCAGGACAGAGCAAAGTGTGCATGCGCAGGATCACATTGAAAGCCTCTGTGTGGATAACGAAGGATGAGTCATCTACACAGAGCTATGAAGGAGAACAGCGATCGCAAGAAGAGAGGAGGCACCGGACTGAGACCAATAACGCCCACTGGATCGGACTGCCACCTAGGTGAGTATTATAAAAGGTATCTTAAAGGTGTATAAGCTGCGGCCACCACCACCGGGCTCTTAAATACAACATTCTAACATGCTGTATATAAGAGCCCAGGCCGCTGTGAGAACAGAAAAAACACTTTATAATACTTACCTAACGGTTGCTCGGTTGGCCAGATGGGAGTCTCTGTTCTCCGGTGCCGGCGCCGCCTCTTTCGGCAATCTTCGTCCTCCTTCTCTAGCCGCGGTGCATGACGCGTCTGACGTCATCCACACTCGCCGGCATTCAGGTCCTGAGCAGGGCAGATCAAAATATTGTAGTGCGCCTGCGCAGGATCGGCGTGTGTGTATGACATAGAATGCGTCATGCACACAGGGGTCAGAAGGAGGAGGAAGATGGCCGAAAGAGGCGGCGCCGGCACCGAAGGACGAAGACGCCCATCTGGCCAACCGAACGACCGTTATGTAAGTATTATAAAGTGGTTTTTATGTTCAATACAGTGGCCTGGGCTATTATATACAGCATGTTAGAATGCTGTATATAAGAGCCCACGGGTGGTGGCCGCAGCTTATAGTCGCCAAAAAAGTGGTGACAGGTTCCATTTAACAAGAGAAATCATCTCTAGTGCCACCTGGTGGCTACTATATGAAACAGTTACAGGACAGCCCTTAGGGGGCACTAGAGATGAATTTTTTTTTTTTTAGATTAGAGCCAACTTTATACAACTTTTAGTAATAACAGGTTTGACTACAGGAGGTTTGAGATTTTCTGTGTGCCAAAGGGTCTTGTTAAGTGACCAAAGGCCGCATTCTGATAAAGTTTATTTACAACTTTACATTTTTCTTTTACAACAGTAAAAAGCATAAAAGACTAAGATCTTGTACAACGCAGGTCCAAACAATGCAATGCACTTACTTTTTCAGATGGGCCAAAACCACACAGGTGTCCAGACTCTCCGGCAGCGCTCGAGCGGGCATTTCATGGTGCTGAGTTAACTCCTTTATCTTTTGAAGGCCTGGCACGTCTCCATTCAGCGCAAGAGCATTGACAAGTCTGTTTAATGAGGGTCGCATGGGCACGCTGCCATTTTCCAGCATTGTCTGCAGAGTGACTAGTGCATCTATTGAAGGGGAAAAGAACGGCACAAAGATAAAAAAAAAAATAATAAAATGCTGGAGTAATCACAGATCACAAGGACCGCAAAACAGAAGAGACAAGCGGACGAGTGATTAGAATTTACTCTGTTGTTTGTCATATTAGCGACTTGCAGAAAAATGTCGTGTGTGCTCGAGATTAGAACTTAATGATGGAACTGGCAGAGCATGGGGCGCGCTGCTGAGGAAGCAATATGGCATTTCTAGTCCCCCCTCTTCCCCCAACACCAAGCCTCTGATAGCATTTGACAAAGTCACAGCACAAAAGCAGCGATGCACTCCATGTCAATGGAAAGCCGCTTTTCGCCCAGTAATAATGTATTCCTGGCAGATGCTGGAGGCGCACTTTGAAATCGAAAAGCACAAATGGCAATCCGGGTGCCAGATAAATTGTATTAATGGCCGGTTCATATTTATGTGAAAACACAAAATAATGGATCTGCGTTATGATAAACAGCTATCACTTTCAAAAATGTTTAGAAATGATATAGCGACGGCGGAGGCGGCCATCGGAGGAGAACACTTCATTATCCGCCAGCGCTTGCATCAAAGCAAATACATTAACCAGGCCGTTCCCCGGTAAATGCCGTTCGCACGTTTCTGACTTCTGCGGAGTGTCACGGATTTAGCAGTAACCTGTAATAAATACGCAAAATATGGAGCAGCTGAGCTAAACCGCAAAAAGAGTAGAAAAGAAAAAATCAACTTCCAATGTGTGACCCGGTTATCTGGTGTAAATGGGGGTCTTCTCCTGAATCAGGCATCATTTTTCTTTTGTTCCGGGTCATCTCTGATCCAGAGTTATAGTCCCTTCTCCCGTGTAAATAAAGGCCCTGTCACACACTATGATCTAGATCACACCTGCCCCCCGTCGTTTGTGCGTCACGGGCAATTCGTTGCCGGTGGCGCACAATGTCGTTAACCACCGTCACACACACTTACCTCCCAGGCGACGTCGCTGTGGGCGGCGAACATCCTCTTCCTGAAGGGGGAGGGACGTTCGGCGTCACAGCGACGTCACACAGCGGCCGGCCAATAGAAGCGGAGGGGCGGAGATTAGCGGGACATAACTTCCTGCCCACATCCTTCCTTCTGCATTGCCGGCGGGACGCAGGTAAGCTCTTTGTCGGTCCCGAGGTGTCACACGGAGCGACGTGTACTGCCTCAGGAACGATGAACAACCGGCACGCAGAAGGAGGGACGACATTATGAAAATGAACGACGTGTCAACGAGCAACGATAAGGTGAGCATTTTTGCTCGTTAACAGTCGTTCGGAGGTGTCACGCTACGACATCTCTAACGATGCTGGATGTGCGTCACGAAAACCGTGACCTTACGACATATCGTTAGATGTATCGTAGCGTGTGACGGGGCCTTAAATCTTAGTCGTCTTAGCCAAGTGGGTGTAAACCTTAGTGAGGGTCTTCATGAGGACCACACTCCATTGTAACAAGACAAGATTGTTATACTCAGGTTCTCGAGTCGCGCCCATCCAAGCATCATCCAACTGCTCTGAACGATTAATGAGAAACAAATCTTAGTAAGATTTACACCCAAATGGCTAAGAAGACTATTATTGCTCATTAATCATTAAGAGCAGTTAGATGCTTGGATGGGCGCGACTCAAGAACCTGAGTATAACAATCTTGTCTTGGTACCAATGGGGTGTGGTCCTCATGAAGACTCCCACATAGACATAAGGTTTACGCCCACTTGGCTAAGGAGACTCGCATAGACGTAAGGTTTACGCCTACTTGGCTAAGATGACTAAGATTTATTTATAGGGCAGAAAGAACTAAAATTCAGAATCAGAGACAGTTACAATAGGTAACTATCTCCGCTCCTGAGTTATGGTATTTTCTGCCCTGTAAATAAATCTTACTCCTCTCACCTGGAATTTTGGACTCTTCTTTTATAAACTGCTCCAGGTCTCATATTTGAAGGTGTCTTCTCCCTACAGCAATTTTAAGATTTCTCCACAGGTGTCAATGGGATTTAGATCCGGACTCATTGCTGCCACTTCAGAAGTCTCCAGGGTTTTGTTTCCATCTATTACTGGGGGCTTCTTGAAGTATGTTCGGGGTCATTGTTCTGCTGGAAGACAGATGACCTAAGAGGCAAAGCGAACTTTCTGACACTGGGCTCTGCATTGCAAACCCAAAATCCTTATTGTCAGATATCATCATGCATTGTGCACAGTCAGGCACCCAGTTCCAGAAGCAGCAAAGCGCCTCCAAAACATCTGAGCTTCCACCATATAAGACTGTAGGTATTGTTTTATTTTCTTTGTAAGCGTCATTCAGTTTTTGGTAAACAGTAGAATGATGTGCTTTACCAAAAAGTTGAATCTTGGGCTGCTCTGACCAAAAGACGCTTTACCAGAAGGATTTTGGCTTGCTTTTGGCAAACTGCAGTCTAGTTTTTTTTATGTCAGTGTCAGCAGTGGGGTCCTCCTGGGTCTCCTTCCATACAATAATTTCATTCAAATGTTGATGGATGGTTAGGGCTGATACTAATGCTCCCTCAGCCTGCAGGACAGCTTGAATTTCTTTGGAATTTGATTGGGACTGCTTATCCACCATCCGGACTATCCTGCATTGCAACCTTACATCAATTTTTCTAGGCATCCTCATCCAATAACACATCGCATAATAATAATAATAATAATAATAATAATAATAATAATAATAATAACAACAATAACACATCGCATTAATTTTCTGCGAGAAATACTTAATTTTCTAAAACAAATTTAAAACGGTGCCAACACTTTCAGCCAAGACTGTAGATCAAGTCTGAAACAAGAATTACAAATCGGTGGAAGGTGACATTGCATTATGTATCTAAAAATTATTTATTTTTTTTTAATTTTCACAATTTATTTACAAAAATAGGAAAACTGAACCGCGAAAAAAGTTTAGTAATCCAGTTTCACTTATTTAAAAGGAAACATGCACTTTTCTGTTCAGTAGTGGTGAATATTTTTTGAAGAAGTGACAAAAGGAAAAGCATGTTGGTTGTCACTTATGACATCAGGTGTGTAAAAGAGATGAAGAAGACCCCCCGCTAGGAGATTACCATGCCATACTAGGATATTGATAGGGAATTATCTTAGGGGTACTTCTCACATTGCGAGATTGCTCCCGAGTCACAGGTTTTGTGACGTACCAGTGACCTCATTAGCGATCTCACTGTGTGTGACACTAAGCAGCGACCTGGCCCCTGCTGTGAGATCGCTGATCGTTACACACTGTACTGGTTAATTTTTTGCTCGTTGGTCTCCCGCTGTGCAGCACGCATCGGCGTGTTTGACGGCGGGAGACCAATGAGCACCGACTCTGTGTAAGCGGTGTATGCTGGTAACCAGGGTAAATATTGGGTAACTAAGCAAAGCGGTTACCCGATATTTACCCTGGTTACCAGTGTACACCGCTTACAGGCTGCCAGGGCTGGCTCCCTGCACACGTAGCCAGGGTAAATATCGGGTAACTACACAAAGCGCTTTGCTTTGTAACCCAATGTGTACCCTAGCTACGTATACAGGGAGCCAGCGCTGGCAGCCTATAAGTGGTGTACGTGATAAACAGGGTAAAAATCGGGTAACCAAGCAAAGCGCTTTGCTTAGTTACCCAATATTTACCCTGGTTACCAAGCGCAGCATCGTTACATGAGTCGCTGGTGAGATCTGCCTGATTGACAGCTCACCAGTGACCATGTAGTGACGCACCAACGATCCCTGCCAGGTTGGATCGCTGGTGGGATTGTTAGTGCGTCGCTACGTGAGACGGTACCCTTAATAATGAACCCCTTTAAATCTACCAGTTCTTCAAATCATGGAAACGATGACTTTAGAAAAATTAAACTTCTTATGTTGACTAGTCTGACATCACAGTTTGTTGTTTAGCCACTGTAGCCTATTCCAACAATCAAATCATGCGGAATTGTCTCTAAAATACCATCTCATTCAACGCGCTTCAAATGGCAAAAAAATAAAAACCCCACAGTGTGTGCGAAAGGTTCTTTTTGCGCTACGTGCCCATGTTGCTTTTTTTAGGTGTCTCTTTTCTGCCCAGAAAACAGCATGTTTTGGCAGGAAAAACGAAGCAGAATAAAACGTGTATTTTTATTGCATTTGCGAGTTTCTTCACTTGCGTTTTTTCCTGCTTCTTTTTAGTCATGGTACCCCCACGATCGCCACCATCGCTTATGTTACAGGCAGGATCCAGTTCTCACTGCCAGGAGCGGCGACTGTGCCGCTCCCAGCAGTTTAATTCCCCTGAATGTTGCGATCAGTGCGATCGCAGCATTCCAGGAGGCAGGAAGAGGGATCACTTGCCTCTCCCTGGCAATTGGGTCCCTGTAATGCGATCACAGGGACCCAACTGCTGCCATAGTAACCCTGGGTCATCCCCATGAAGACCCCGGGTTACTGAGCTATGGAGAGCCTCACTCACCATGCTGTATGAAAAGTGTGTGAGGCGCAGTGCTGCGATATAATCCACTGTAGTGAAAAAGCATTGAAGGGTGTTATAGAAAATCATAAACAATTGACACGCAGCAACAAAATCTGCAAGAAAAAAAGCAGCGTGTGCGCAGCAAGTCAGGATTCTCATGGACTTTGCAGGGAGGCTTTTTCCTTGCCGTTATTGATTTAACAAAAAAACAAAAACACACCACGTGGGTATATAGCCTTATTCTACTCGCATCTTCCATGCAGTCCTGTCTGATGATCATAAAAATATTAGTATGAAAACAAGCAGAAAAAAAAAAAAAACCCACTATCGAAGTATTGTAGCATAATAAAATATCAGTTTAAGTTTTTCCTTTAAATAAATATCGTAATCATTTAGCGCGCAATCCTACACATTAACCACTCAATTTAACACGTTTAAAATTTAGCACAAAGAACAAAAAAAAAAAAAAAAAAAATTCCACGCCGGAGAAATTGTTCATAAGCATTAACGTATCTTAATTTGCAAAATCGTACGGACTTGTGCTGTGAATTTTAACAATGCTGAGAGCATGTACTATTTTTTTTTTTTCTCCCTCTCTCCGGCTATGAGAAACACAATTTTTTTTTTGCATGTCTGAAGAGCGACGTTTCATCTTAAGAAAAAAAAAAAAAAAAAAATCAAAAAAAAAAAATCTTGTGTTAAATGGAATGGAAACCGGACTAAGTGGTCAGATGACAAGTACATTCATATTCAAGATGTATTATAAATGCATGTACAGTAATTTACGTCTCTCCGCTACCACAAAAGGCTCTTGATAAGCAGGTAATTTGCTAAATGGACTCCTTTATCCAAGTATTCGAAGGGCGTTACAAGAAAAATCTACAGAGGCATTAATGTGACGTAAAGGTCAAGCATTGTGACATACCTTTCAAACAGTCCCGCCTAACTTGCTCTTCGATGAGGAGATTACTGGCTGTACCCCTCAGGCTGTAGTTCCTGATGCGGTTCTTGGCGCTAAAAAAGAGGCAGACGTTTAGGCAAAAGGAATTACTGACATGCTTCTGATCCGATAATAAATGGTTGAGCTCCGAGGTGAAATTACAAAAACGACTGTTCATATGTTAAAAATATTGCTGGAAAATATCGACCTGGAGACAGCTTTTGTGCTATCCTGTCAATGGGGACGGAAGAATAAATTATTTTTGTTCTCTACCTTTTTTTTTTTTTTTTTATCCCCCCCGCTCGTGTTATGTTCTAATCTGACAGATGACAAAAGTTGGAAATGAGCGACAAAAGGAAACAAATTGGAGAAGGCTTTTTTTTTCTTTTTTTTAATTCTTTCCCCTTTTTAAACAATCGGCTCAGATTCAAGAACGCTGACATATTAGATGATTAAAATAACCGCAACTATTGTGTCTTTTCTGCCGAGATGGTGGCAGATACCCATTTTTTTTTTGTCTGTTCATTTACATCATCCTTCACGCTAATTATAAAATAGAAAGCGAAGCAGTATTTTTTTTTCTCATTCCCCCCATGCTTTGGTCCTCCAATTCACTTCCAACGACAAGATATTTATTCCATACTCCCCGCCATCCTCTTCTCCTCCGATTCATTTTTGCCGAGATTTTTTTCCCCCCCATACTCCCTATTTGTCGCTCCTCTAATTAATTTTCAACTATGAGGGTTTTTTCAATTCCCCTCCTCATTCTTCACACCTCTGATTAATATTTAATGAGTTTTTATTCTTAATCCCTCTCCTCATATTGATTTTCAATGACAAATTGTGTTTTTTAATCCCCCCTCAACCTTCACTCCTCCAATTCATTTTTAACGACAAGATTTTTTTCATCCTTCGTTCCTCCAATTCATTTTCAACTACGAGGTTTTTTCACCCCCCTCATCCTTCGCTCCTCTGATTAATTTTCAACTATTAGATTTTTTTTTTATCTCCCACCTCATTCTTTGCTCCTCCGATTCAATATCAATGACGAGATTTTCTTTTCATCCCTCGCTCCTCCGATTCAATTTCAACGAGATTTTATTTTTTCATCCCCCCTCATCCTTCGCTCCTCTGATTCACTTTCAATTACAAGATTTTTTTTTTTCATCCCCCATCATCCTTCACTCCTCCAATTCATCTTCCCTTCAATCTTCGCTCCTCCAATTCATCTTCCCTTCAATCTTCGCTCCTCCAATTCATCCCCCCATCATCCTTCGCTCCTCCAATTCATCTTCCCTTCAATCTTCGCTCCTCCAATTCATCTTCCCTTCAATCTTCGCTCCTCCAATTCATCCCCCCATCATCCTTCGCTCCTCCAATTCATCTTCCTTTCAATCTTCGCTCCTCCAATTCATCTTCCTTTCAATCTTCGCTCCTCCAATTCATCTTCCTTTCAATCTTCGCTCCTCCGATTCAATTTCAATGCCCAGATTTTTTTCATCCTTCACTCCTCCAATTCAATTTCAATGAGATTTCATTTTTCATCCCCCCTCCAATCTTTGCTCCTCCAATTAATTTGTAACTATGAGGTATGTTTTTTTGTTGTTTTTTTTTTTTTAAAAAAAAACCCTCCCTCATCCTTCGCTCCTCCGATTCATTTTTAATGATGAGATTCTTCTTTCATCTCCCGCTCCTCCAATTAATTTGTAACTATGAGCTTTTTTTTTTTGTTACCATCCCCCCTCATCCTTCACTCCTCCGATTCATTTTCAACTATGATTTTTTTCATCCCCCCTCATCCTTTGCTTTTCATATTCATTTTCAACTAAGGTTTTTTTTTCATACCCATCATCCTTCGCTCTTATTTTCAAATACCAGAATTTTTCATGCCCCCCATCCTTTGCTCCTCCGATTCATTTTCGATGACAAGATTTTGTTTCCAGACTCCCCGCCACCCTTCGCTCCACCGATTCATTTTTAACTATGACATTCTTTTATCTCCCTCTCATCCTTTGCTCCTCCAATTCATTTTCAAATACGAGATTTTTTTTTTTCATCTTCCCTTCAATCTTTGCTCCTTTGATTCACTTTTAATGATGAGATTTTTTTTTCATCCCCCTCATTCTTCGCTCCTCTCATTCATTTTCAATTACGAGATTTTATTTTCATCCCCCCGCATCCTTCGCTCCTCCGATTAAATTTCAACAATTTTTTTTTTCATCTTCCCTTCAATCTTAAAACTCCGATTAATTTTCAATGACTAGATTTTATTTCATCCTTTGTTCCTCCAATTCAATTTCAACGAGATTTTTTTTCATCCCCCCCTTCATCCTTTGCTTCTCCAATTCATTTGCAATTATAAGGGTTTTTTTTGTTTTAAAAACCCCTTACTCATCCTTTGCTCCCCCCATTCATTTTCAACTACGAGCTTTTTTTTTTTTTCATCCCCCTCATCGTTCGCTACTCTGATTCATTTTCAACGACAAAAAAATAAAAAATTCAACCCCCCCATACTTTGCTCCTCTGATTCATTCTCAACAAAATAATGTTTCAACGCCCCCATCCTTCACTCCTCTGATTCATTTTAGATAAGATTTTTTTTCTCTAGACTCCCCGCCACCCTCCGCTCCTCAGATTCATTTTTGACTGAGATTTTTTTTTCTTCATCCCCCTCTTATCTTTCGCTACTCCGATTCATTTTCAACTGAGATTTTTTCAGCCCCCTCATCCTTTGCTCCTTCAATTCACTTTCGATGTCTATGATTCTATTAATTTTCGATGTACCAGCCACCCATCACTCCGATTCATTTTTAACTACGAGATTTTTTTTTTCATACCCCCCGCCATCCTTTGCTCATCCGATTCATTTTAAAACTACGAGATTTTCATCCTTCATTCCTCTGATTCCTTTTCTATGACCAGAATTTTTGTCCGTACCCCCCAAGCCTTTGCTCCTCTGATTTATTTATTTATCATCATCTATAAGATTTTTATTTTATTTTTTTTCCATACTTCTCGCCATCCTATGCTCCTCCGATTCATTTTCAACTACGAGATTTTTTTTTTTCCCGCACTAAGATGGTGAAGTCTTTCGGAAAGCCAGGGCGAGCTTTCAAATTAAGAGAGGGTCTAGCTTGTAACGGCATCTGTTTTCGAACATCTGCCAAATGCAACCGACCACTAATGAAATCCGGGCGTAACTTTGCAAAAGTTCATTTCTAGATTAACAAAAAAGGCAAAACAATCTCCTCTGGCAGGGAAAGCAGTGAGAGTAGCGAGGGATTACAAGGTCATTGTCATTTAGAATATCAACAATCAAGATAAATCGTTCTGATCGTCTTGAGGCTAGCCAACTGAGCAGTCTATTCTACCTACTCAAACTTATGTGCTGAGCAGATTGAGAAGTAAGCAGGGTCACTGCCAAATTATTCTCATCAATCCGTGCAAAATCCTCTGTGGAGGACGGAATAGGACTGTGTCCCCCCTCTCTCAGTCACTTTCAGCCTCTGGGGGGGTCAGCAATAGTCATTGGACGCGGGATTTTCTTACTGTACGGAGCAATCCTCTTAATCCCGGCCTAAGCACTCATTGCTCAGTTCCACTTCTTACTTGGTCCCCATCTGTCAGAGGCCTTAAATCAACATTTCACGCAGGAGGCTGTAAATTACATGTAACGTGGGATTTACTTTCCCCAATCTTTCAATCTTCAATGTGATTAAATAGATGTTAGCCACTATTACAGAACTAATCTTTCATTCCAGTACTACTACATCTAATTTCGGGGCCCTCGGACGACATGAAAGTCATTAGACATGCAACAAAGCGGCTATTGTGACCCAAACCTAGATGTCTGGGGAAAAAAGGCACAAAATAATTATTTCATTCTTAAAGGGGAATATTGGCAAGATGTGCAATCATGAGATCGGACCTGCAACAATCCTGAAAGTGAAGGATAGCAGTGCCAGGATAGCACTATACCCCCTCCTAACTTCCCTGCATGGAGTCGCTGCCCGTCACCTCTCTGCAGTAGGCTCCTGTACGGCCCCATTCTCTTCATTGGAGGCAGTATTACAATTCACTGCACAAACCAGGTGGCCGACGAGCAGAAAAAAAAATAAATAAAAAAAACGCACATCCGGTCCAATCCCTCAAAATAACGGACAGATATGGAAAGCCTTCAATGAAGCAATGAAGGGGAAATATCCCTTTAATTAAAGGTTGTCATCTGAAATTTTGTAACGTCATACGCAAAGACGTGGAAAATAAACCGAGCTTTTACTCATGCTGCTGGGTCCTGCTCTGTTTTTTTTGTGGATTGGCTGCAGCAGTATGTCTCAGTCTACAATGCTACAGCCAATCACTGGCCTCCGTGGCTCGTGTCCTCTACATTGGCAGAGCTGCGGAGACCAGTCATTGGCTACAGTGGTCACGAGTGCTGTAGATGTGATCTCTCTGCTGCAGTTGAGCAACAAGAAAGAGCATGGCCTCCTGAGTGGTAAAGTAGGCAAAAGAAATTGAGCAGCAGGTAGCGAGCGAGAGTGTGTGGGGCAGTGAGCAAGAGTGAAAGAAGGCAGCGAGCGAAATTGAGAGGCAGCCAGCAAGAGTGAGTGAGGGGGAGGCAGCCAGCAAGAGTGAGTGAGGGGGAGGCAGCCAGCAAGAGTGAGTGAGGGGGAGGCAGCCAGCAAGAGTGAGTGAGGGGGAGGCAGCCAGCAAGAGTGAGTGAGGGGGGAGGCAGCGAGCAAGAGTGAGTGAGGGGGAGGATGCCAGCAAGAGTGAGTGAGGGGGAGGATGCCAGCAAGAGTGAGTGAGGGGGAGGCAGCCAGCAAGAGTGAGTGACGGGAGAGGCAGCCAGCAAGAGTGAGTGACGGGGGAGGCAGCCAGCAAGAGTGAGTGACGGGGAGGCAGGCAGCAAGAGTGAGTGACGGGGAGGCAGGCAGCAAGAGTGAGTGACGGGGAGGCAGGCAGCAAGAGTGAGTGACGGGGAGGCAGGCAGCAAGAGTGAGTGACGGGGAGGCAGCCAGCAAGAGTGAGTGACGGGGAGGCAGCCAGCAAGAGTGAGTGACGGGGAGGCAGCCAGCAAGAGTGAGTGACGGGGAGGCAGCCAGCAAGAGTGAGTGACGGGGAGGCAGCCAGCAAGAGTGAGTGACGGGGAGGCAGCCAGCAAGAGTGAGTGACGGGGAGGCAGCCAGCAAGAGTGAGTGACGGGGAGGCAGCCAGCAAGAGTGAGTGACGGGGAGGCAGCCAGCAAGAGTGAGTGACGGGGAGGCAGCCAGCAAGAGTGAGTGACGGGGAGGCAGCCAGCAAGAGTGAGTGACGGGGAGGCAGCCAGCAAGAGTGAGTGACGGGGAGGCAGCCAGCAAGAGTGAGTGACGGGGAGGCAGCCAGCAAGAGTGAGTGACGGGGAGGCAGCCAGCAAGAGTGAGTGAGGGGGGAGGCAGCGAGCAAGAGTGGGTGAGGGGGGAGGCAGCGAGCAAGAGAGAGTGAGGGGGAGGCAGTCAGCAAGAGTGAGTGAGGGGGAGGCAGCGAGCAAGAGTGAGTGAGGGGGAGGATGCCAGCAAGAGTGAGTGAGGGGGGAGGCAGCCAGCAAGAGTGAGTGAGGGGGGAGGCAGCCAGCAAGAGTGAGTGAGGGGGGAGGCAGCCAGCAAGAGTGAGTGAGGGGGGAGGCAGCCAGCAAGAGTGAGTGAGGGGGGAGGCAGCCAGCAAGAGTGAGTGAGGGGGGAGGCAGCGAGCAAGAGTGAGTGAGGGGGGAGGCAGCAAGCGAGAGTGAGCAGAGGGCAGCGAGTGAGATTGAGAGGCAGCGAGCGAGAGTGAGTGAGGAGGGAGGCAGCGAGCGAGAGGCGTGTGTCTCAATTAGGTACACCCCTCTCTGACATCTATAGGTCTAGGACAGTCTGAATGGAACCACAATTAGGTTTATCAGAAGTAAAACAATTGGGCATCTTCAGGAGTCCATGAAGCTGGTCCACATCATACACCCCATACTTACACGGCTTCCACTTCAGCCGCCTCTTTCAGCAAACTCTCCTTCACCAACGCTTTAATAAGATTCGTGTACGTCCGGTTTGCTAATGTGACGTTATTTTGCTCGGCGTCCTGAAACGCGGAGAATGCCTCTAAAAAGGAAGCAAATGAATAAAACATTTTTATTAGCATCGGATGAAGTGAACATGTGTAGGTCAAGTAGAGAGAAATAATCACCTTCTGCTAAATCCATAAAAGTTAATTTTTAATTTAAAAGGAACCTCCAAGCAGATTTTTAAGCACATGATGCTGTAGTACTTGTAAAGAGCTATACATTGGTGTATACAGTATATAAGTAGTCATTGGGGCGGAGCTGTAGCGTGGCAGAGTCCTGTTCTCCTTTACATCTTTCATAGATGACCACATTCTGCTTTTAACATTTGTGAATTTTTAGAAAATGTAATATCTATTTAGGGGTTAAAAGTGTGGTCAATTAAGTGGACATTGCAGTTTTCTCAGACTGATACGCATGAAAAATTGAAGGTACAAAGCTGGGATTGACAAAGATCAGGTTTCATGTCAAGAGGAACCGTGCAGCAAGTGTTAGCTCCCCCTGCGGCACTTCTAGAGGTGAAATGAAGCATTACACACAATCAATATGTTGAGTCCTCCAGAGCGACTCTCCGCCCTGGGTAATAGATCTTGTTTTACAAAGGTAGGGGGAGGAATACCAGTTTATATATATGATCAGTAATTGACATCAACGAAATTCCCAACAACATCCATGAACTTGGCCAGAAGTTGCATGGTTGAATTGGTCCCTTCTAAAGGTACATTTAAGTTGAAGGATTGTCATGAGAAACGTTCCTAGCAGACCTCGTTTCACGACATTCTTGCAGTGTAAAGGGGTTGCTAAGCTGCAGATGAACAAGCATAACGCTTGTTCGTCAGGTGAAATGATCTTTCATGCTACCCAATTTAAATTGTTCTCAGAAGCAGATCTGAATTGTGTTAACAGGACATGCGCTGGCGAGAATAATGGTGGCCTAAGGGCTCTAAACGATTTATTATGGATAGATCATTGCCCATCGTTAAAGGGAATTGTCCCTTATAATCTGCACCCACCACCAGTGAGCCCTTATATACAGTTTTCTAGAATGCTGTATTTAAGAGCCCAGGCTGCTCTGTATAACGTAAAAAAGACCTTTATTATACCCAACTGTGGGACGGTCGGGTTCAATGGGCGTTGCTAATCTTGGGTTTGGCGCGTCCTCTATCCTGTGCAGTCTCCGTCCTCATTCCCAGCTCCATATGGATGACGCATCCTAAGTCATCCACACAGAGGCCTCTATTGCATTCCTGCACAGGCACACTTTGATCTGCCCGGCTGAGATCAAAGTATTGTAGTGCGCATGCGCGGGCAGTCTTTGACCTTTTCCTGCGCATTACAGTACTTTGCTCTACCCTCAGCAGGGAAGAATTAAGTGCGCAGGAGCACAATGGTGGCCTCTGTGTGGATGACATAGGATGCGTCATCTACATGGAGCTGGGAAGGAGGACGGCGATGGAAAGAAGAGAGGAGGCGCCAGACGGACACCAGTGATGCCCATCGGACCGTACCGCCGCGCAGGTGAGTATCATAAAAGCTGTTTATGTCATACAGAGCGGCCCAGGCTCTTATATACAGTATTCTAGAACGCTGTATATAGGGGCTCACTGGTGTTGGCCACAGCTTATAGGGGACAAATCTGGTGACTGGTTCCCTTTAACATCCGCTGATAGGTAAATATTTACTGATCAGCAGTTATTTGGTGCCGCCGGTCAATCCATGTACAATGTTTTTAACCTAGATAGTGGCATTTTAAGTTAGGTTCCCGGATTACAGAGATATACCTGGCCGTTGGTTTCCGGGCTTACATGCATTGGCCAATACATAAACTAAGTATCTCTTTTGCAGTAATGCAGTGCCATATTTTCCCTTGTACATTTTTGGCTTTTCAGTGTGCAGATGTATGCATTTTATAGTCACTATGTTTTTTCGGCTAGCACCTGTTCACATTTGTTGGATATGCGGGTCAGTTTTTTGGATTTTTACAATCCATGTACACGGACCTGAATCTGTTCTCATTCTATTAAGTTTTGGGGTACATGCATTTTACTATTATGAGGTCCGGCCGTCCTGGTCATCGTTTTCTCAGACCTGAATATATGAATCAGTGGAACAAACAAAGATCTAAAAATCATCACTCATCCAAAAAAAGAGGTGAACATTTATGGAGTTCGGAATATATATTTGCTAACATTGTATCCCAATATGGAACACTGTGATTTTTTTCCGTCAATGGGAAAGTGGGGGACGCGAGCCGTTCTCGCGGGTAATTCCGCAATGTTATTTCCAATAGAAACACTTCTAAGAACACGTCTTTACAATCTTTCTTTAAGGAGCGAAAAAAAAAAATCCCTTCCTGCGCTTCTGTGACTGATTAACAGTTTTATTTCACATATTCACAAAATCTGTCAGTTTATGAAAAGGAAATTTGAAATTGTAAAAAAACGGTAGCCACGCATCTCACACAGATAACCCACCCGAACGAGACTGTGCGGCAATAAACAGAGCATTGAAACCGTAATCCAGACTGCAGCGCCGGGAAGGGGGGGAGCCGGGATCACAGGAACACTCACACTGCTGTATCACACTGGAGATAGGACGCGGCTAGGTATCCATGACAAATAAATCACACCGCCTCTAGGCAGTCTATTGTTCCCTGTTATCAGCTGTTTAAGGCTAGAGGGAGGCTTACCAAAGGTAATTGCTTCATCCCACACATCTTCAAGTTACAGGGCGGCTGTATACATATATTTTTTTTTTTAATATTTCCTGGTATATAAACTGCAGACTGAAAGGGGTTAAGCGCCGAGTCTGCACCGCTGCTCCCAGTGTCCGTTATGGTCTTCAGCGCTGATGTCATATCAGCCAATCAGTGAGCACAGCAGGGGGCGTTCCTTTTATACAAGCTCACTGATTGGCTGCCACCGAACTGTTGATGTGACATCAGCAAGCAACACCGGACACCAGGAGAAGGGCAGGGTCAGTACTGGACCTGGGGGAGGTGAATACAGCGCGGTTTGTTTCCTTTTGTGAGCAAGAAATTCTGAAAATAAAGAAATATACATTTATACACAAATAGTGCATGTGCAAGTCTTTTGGGGATGTCTCTTCCAGCTTTGCACATTTGGAGGCTGACATTTTTGCCCATTCTTCTTTGCAAAATAGCTCTAGCTCAGTGAGATTGGATGGAGATGTCTGAACAGCGATATTCAAGTCTTGCCATAGATTTTCAATGGGATTTTGGTCCCAACTGTGACTGGACCGTTCACACACAGGAAGATGCTTTGATCTAAACCCTCCATTGTAGCTCTGGTAGGATGTTTAGGGTCATTGTCTTGCTGGAAGGTGAACCTTCACCCCAGTCTCAAGTCTTTTGCACCCTCTAACAGGTTTAACTCCAGGACTGTCCTTTATTTAGCTCCATCCATCTTTCCATCAACTCTGACCTACTTCCCTGGCCCTGCTGAAGAAAAGCCTCCCCACAGCATGACGCTGCCACCACCATGTGTGACGGTGGGGATGGTGTTTTCAGGGTGTTGTGCAATGTTAGCATTATGCCCAAAAAGTTCTACTTTGGTCTCATCTGATCAGAGCACATTCTTCCACATGCTCACTGTGATTACTAGATGGCTTTTTTCAAGCTGCAAATGAAACGTCTTATTTACATGCAAAAAAAAAATGTCTTCTTGTTTCTTCTTGCTACTCTTCCATTAAGATCATATTTGTGGAGTATACAACTAATAGTTCTCCTGTGGACAGATTCTCCTACCAGAGGAGTGGATCTCTCCAGCTCCTACCTAGTGACCGTGGGCCTCGTGACTGCTTCTCTAATTCGTGCTCTCCTTGCTTGGGATGTCAGTTTAGGGGAGCGGCCAGGTCTTGGTAGGTTTACAGTTGTGCTCTACTCCTTCCATTTGTGGATGATGGATTGAACTATGCTCCATGAGATGTTCAGAGCTTGGGATATTTTATGTATTAATTTTATATTATTTTATTTTATTTATAACCTAACCCTGCTTTGCACATTTTGGACAACTTTATCCCTGACCTGTCTCGTGTGTTCCTTGGATTTCATGATGCAGTTTGACCCCTAATGCTCTCAAATAAACCTCTAAGGTCTTCACAGACAGGCTGTATTTATACTGACAATAATTATATACAGTTAGATATACTATATATGTGACTTCTGGAGGCAATTGGTCACTCGGGATTTTATTTAGGCGCATCAGACTACAGGTCGCTGAACAAAAATGCACGTCCCAATTTTAAGATTTATAATTTTTAATAAATTTAGAAAACTATATAATTTTTTTTACACTTTACAAATACTTGCTACTTTGTGTGGGTATGTAACAAAATCCCAATAAAATATATTCAAGTTTGTGGGTTGAACATGAAAAAATTTGTAAAAGTTCACACGGTATGAATACTTTTCAAGGGAGACACGCACATACATATACACACACACACACACACACACACACACACACACACACACACATGACCTGCATGCCCATATATATGGTTTGGAGACAGAAAGGGTTGATTTTCCTGACAGATTCCAGTTAAATAAATGAATTGGCACGGATATAAATATGGTGATCAGCTTTAAATGGAATCTCTTAGCAGGTTTTTGTTATGTAAAGACAGCTGTAAGGGTTACCACACAGAATTCAACAATACCTCATATCAAGGTCTGTGGTGTTGTTTACTTGCAATGTTTGTTTTAACATCAGGAGATTATCATGGCTGTGACTAGCTGCGACACAGGCACTTGTCAAACTCTGCCCCCTCTGTGATTAGCAGCTCACTGTCTATAGATATTATAAATGGAGAAACTGTTGAGTGGTTGCAGCTTTCTGAGATCTGCAGCATTGCTAAATCTAAAAACGTGTGTCAGAACAGCTGTATCCAGTAATTTAGGTGATACACTGTTGGATTCAGGGTCTCTTCCTACATCATGCTGCTCTCAGATGAGGTAGCAAAAACAAGCTGACGTATTCTCTTTAAGACAGTCTCATATCACCATCATACCTGGGCTCAGCCAGGTACAAATAATACTACGCCTAATGATCGGCACGTCATACTGAGTTCAGGGCATTAAAAAGGTCATCCCACTAAATACATTTAACTGACAATCTACAGGATAGGTAATAAGTGAACGATTACTGGAGATCCAACTATTAGGACCCTCAGTGATCACAAGACCAAAAAAGTCTCCAGTCTCAATGAAGCGCTAAGGCTGCTTTCACACCTCCGGTTTCTGCAATGCGGCACACTCCGGCACTTTGCAGGAAAATCGCAACCGTTTTTTTTTTGCTGCCGGTTGCGATTTTCCTGCATAGACTTTAATTAGTGCCGCATTGTGCCGCATGGCCTTGCGTTCCGTCCGGTTTTTGCCGCATGCGGCAGATTTAGCCGATGCGGAGGCCGGATGGAACGTTGCCTGGCACGTTTTTTTCGTGCGGCAAAAAAAAACCGCATTGCGCCGCATTCGGCCGATGCGGCGCATTATTCAATGCATGCCTATGGCGGCCGGATGCGGCAATAACCGCATCCGGCCGCCGCATGCGGTTTTTGCCACTGCGCATGCTCAGTAGCATGCCGCAAGCGGCAAAAACCGGACTGGCCGCAAAGGAAAAACGTATGCAAAGGATGCGGTGTGTTCACCGCATCCGTTGCATAGCTTGCACAGCCGGATTGAGCCGCAGAGCTCAAGCCGGATGTGTGAAAGCAGCCTTACACGCATGCATGCCCACCATTCAATTCTGACAGACAACTAAGTGCGCTCTGTCAGCCGCATAGAAAAGATGAGAGGTGCCGACTAATCAGGATCAGAAGGATTCTTAAGGCGCCGTCATACACAACGAGATCGCTAACGAGATAGTTGCTGAGTCACAGTTTGTGACGTAGCAATGATCTCGCCAGCGATCTCATGTGCGACACCTACCAGCAATCAGGCCCCTGCTGTGAGATCGCCGGTCGTTGCAGCATGGTCCGGACCATTTTCTTCAAAGGCGATGTCCTGCTGTGTTTGATGCTGTGTGACAGGGTCGCTACTGCGACCTGTATCGTTACTGTGTCGTTGGTTAGGCCTGACTGTGTGACATCTCACCAGCGACCTCCCAGCGACTTACCAGAGATCCTCATCAGGATGTATCATTGTCGGGATCGCTGGTAAGTCGTTGTGTGACTGGGCCTTTAGAGATCATACCTTTACACTTACATCATAGAAAGGTGATAACGATTAAGTGTGAAAACCACGTTAACCTTGATAGACGCATTCAGTATGAAAGTGCCCCCTCCTGCCCCTCAGAGTGGTGATTGACAGGCTGCTGGGCATACAGCAATAGAAGCCAGTCTGTCACTCATCACCCTGACAGTGGCGGAAAGGTCCCCATAATTAATGAACAGAACTACAAGGGTGTCCACCATTCTGCATTTTAAGGACCCCATTGTTTCATAATGCAAATGTAATACATGTTCACAACCACTCGGTGAGCACATATAGCATAAACATCTCCCAGAAGAATAACAGTATCCACTGCTGGTCATACCACTCATCTCAGGATATGCCCAGATAAGTTACAGAAGGACACCGCTGTATTCTATCAGTACAACTATGAGGAAAGCAGGCAGACCTGCAGCAGTCCCCTACTGCTCTTACATAGGACTGCACGTGACAGACAGGATCAGGAACTATACAAAGTGAAAAGAAGGAGTACCTTACCTGTAATCTTTCCCTCCTTACAGAGGTCTACAACTCTTTTACCAGATCCACCGACTGACTGAACACTATGTTCAATCTGAAAAGAAAAAAAAAATAAATAAAACTATAGTAGGATCCAATTCAAACTGCTTGTTCTCCCCCACAAAGCTCTTCACAGTGCGGCTCCCCCTACATCTCCACCCTCCCCTCTGTCTATCATCCACAAAGCTCTGGACAGTGCGGCACCCCCCTACATCTCCACCCTCATCTCTGTCTATCACCCACAAAGCTCTGGACAGTGCGGCACCCCCCTACATCTCCACCCTCATCTCTGTCTATCACCCACAAAGCTCTCCACAGTGCGGCTCCCCCCTACATCTCCACCCTACTCTCTGTCTATCACCCACAAAGCTCTGGACAGTGCGGCACCCCCCTACATCTCCACCCTCATCTCTGTCTATCACCCACAAAGCTCTCCACAGTGCGGCTCCCCCCTACATCTCCACCCTACTCTCTGTCTATCACCCACAAAGCTCTGGACAGTGCGGCACCCCCCTACATCTCCACCCTCATCTCTGTCTATCATCCCACCCGTTCTCTATGCTCTGCAAATGACTTTCAACTAACATCCACACTATTTCGAACCTCCCACTCCCGGATCAAAGACTTCTCCCGAGTTGCAGCAATCCTCTGGAACGCTCTACCCCAAGAAGTTAGGACGAATCACAAGTTACTCAGCTTCAGACGCTCCCTAAAAACACATCTTATTAGGGTGGCCTATCACACTCCCTAGCCGAACTAAATTCACATAGTCCCTACACAACTGCTCAGAAAATAACCACACGTCAAATTCCATGGCACCCAAATGCATCTCAAGGCTCTGGCCGACTGGTCCAGGAAGCCATTATCTATCCCCCATTTCCGTGAGATGGCTGGATTGTCATTGTAGATAAGCACTTGTACCTTGCCCCCCCATATCTCATTGTAGATTGGAAGCTCTCACGAGCAGGGTTGGCTTTTTTTCCCTCTAAATATTGTATTCTCTATAACTGTTACTTGTTTGTATATGATCCTGATGAATTGTAAAGCGCTGCGGAATATGTTGGCGCTATAGAAATAAAGATTATTATTATTGTAGTAGGGTAACTTTTATTGGGTGGGATTTGTAATCTGTGTACAAAAAAAAACAAAAACAAAAAAAAAAAACTAAATATATAACTAAAAATATTTGACAGACCTGTTGGATTAGTGCAGATTGATATTTGGAGGTTTGTCTAAAAGTTATTGAATTTTTTCATAGGGTGAAATTAGCGTGAGACACAGCAGATGTGATGACGCCAGTGAGTGTGCTGTGCGGAGGGTCAGTGCACAGGAGTCTGAAGCAGAGCACCGGGGGAACGAAAGTGAGGGGAGTATGTGGTATTTTTATTTTCTTTCATATATGTAGGAGCCTGGGTGGGGGCCCATAGTGCGTATAGGGGGCTATGATGGGACTCAAATCTATACAGAAGGCCGTGAGAGGGCTCATACTGCATATCGGGGCTATGTGGGGGTCATACGGTATTTAGAAGTGCTACGTGTGGGTTCATACTGCGTATAGGGGCTATGTGGTGGCTCACTGTATATAGAGAGTTACTATATGGTGCTTATACTGTATGTATAAGAGCTATGTGGGGCCACATACTGTATATAGAATGTGGTTATGTGGGGCCTCATACTGTATATCGAGGGTCTATGTGGGGCCTCATACTGTATATCGAGGGTCTATGTGGGGCCTCATACTGTATATCGAGGGTCTATGTGGGGCCTCATACTGTATATCGAGGGTCTATGTGGGGCCTCATACTGTATATCGAGGGTCTATGTGGGGCCTCATACTGTATATCGAGGGTCTATGTGGGGCCTCATACTGTATATCGAGGGTCTATGTGGGGCCTCATACTGTATATCGAGGGTCTATGTGGGGCCTCATACTGTATATCGAGGGTCTATGTGGGGCCTCATACTGTATATCAAGGGTCTATGTGGGGCCTCATACTGTATATCAAGGGTCTATGTGGGGCCTCATACTGTATATCGAGGGTCTATGTGGGGCCTCATACTGTATATCGAGGGTCTATGTGGGGCCTCATACTGTATATCGAGGGTCTATGTGGGGCCTCATACTGTATATCGAGGGTCTATGTGGGGCCTCATACTGTATATCGAGGGTCTATGTGGGGCCTCATACTGTATATCGAGGGTCTATGTGGGGCCTCATACTGTATATCGAGGGTCTATGTGGGGCCTCATACTGTATATCGAGGATCTATGTGGGGCCTAATACTGTATATCAGGACTGTGGGAGCTCATACTGTATGTAGGGGGCTGTGTGGGGGCTCATGCTGTATGTAGGGGGCTGTGTGGGGGCTCATGCTGTATGTAGGGGGCTGTGTGGGGGATCATGCTGTATGTAGGGGGCTGTGTGGGGGCTCACAGTATATAGGGGGCTGTGTGGGGGCTCATATTGTATGTGGGGGCTCATACTGTACGTAGGGGCTGTGTGGGGACTCATACTGTATGTAGGGGGTTGTGTCGGAGCTCATACTGAATGTAGGGGCTGTGTGCGAGCTAATACTGTATGTAGGAGGATGTGTAGGGGCTCATACTGTATGTAGGGGCTCATGCCCTGTGTAGGGGGCTGTGTGGGAGCGCATAGTATGCATGAGGCTGTGTGAGGGCTTATCCTGCATGTAGGGAGCTATGTGAGAGCTCATGCTGTATACAGGAGGGCTGTGTGTGGGCTTATACTGTATAAAGGCAGCGTAAACATACTTAATTCTGCTCAATATTAAATGATGCAATATTATAATGTATTAATATTAAAGCAGAATTTTCAGCCTATTAGTTCAGCCTCCACACCAGTCACGGTCTCTCATGTGGCCTCTAGGGATAATTAATTGCCCCCCCCCCCCCCTGCTGTAGTGCATTAGTATTGTGACCAGGCCCTTTTTGTGTGATTGGAGCGGTAATGAGCATGTGCGGTCACTCGTATACACAGTGAGTGGAGCAGGGGTTGCACGTTCTCACTACCGCACACAGGGGGCTTTGGGACCACCATTTCTCATGATGAATAAGCGTCCCAGCAGTCAGACCTGAGAGATCATACATTTACACCTTATTCTATGGATAGACGATAAATGTGGTTTAAGTGAAAATCCCTTTAAATGGCGAACCATGACAAGAAAAAAAAGAATTTTGTTACTTACCGTAAATTCTTTTTCTTATAGTTCCGTATTGGGAGACCCAGACCATGGGTGTTTAGCTTCTGCCTCCAGAGGACACACAAAGTACTACACTTAAAAGTGTAGCTCCTCCCTCTGAGCTTATACACCCCCTGGTAGCCAGTCCTAGCCAGTTTAGTGCAAAAGCTGAAGGAGAATAGCCACCCACAAGTAGAACCGAGTAAGAACCGGAACAACCGGAGACTCTGTCCACGACAACAGCTGGTGATAACACACGGAACAAGAAAATTGCCAACAGGCAACAAGGAGGGAGCTGGGTCTCCCATTACGGAACTATAAGAAAAAGAATTTACGGTAAGTAACAAAATTCTCTTTTTCTTTATCGTTCCTTTGGGAGACCCAGACCATGGGACGTTCCAAAGCTGTCCCTGGGTGGGAATAAACAGAAAAAACTAAGAAGTAGGCGGAGCCTAACTTCACAAGTGGGCGACAGCCGCCTGAAGGATGCGTCTGCCCAAGCTCGCATCTGCCGAAGCATGAGCATGCACTTGGTAGTGCTTCGAAAAGGAATGCAGGCTAGTCCAAGTGGCAGCCTGACAGACTTGTTGAGCCGTAGCCTGGTGTCTAAAAGCCCAAGAGGCACAGACAGCTCTGGTCGAGTGTGCTTTGATCCCCGGCGGGGGAGGCACCTGAGTACTCTGGTAGGCGTCCGAAATGGTCGATCTAATCCAACGGGCCAAGGTCGGCTTAGAAGCAAAGAGACCCTTGCGCCGCCCTGTGGTTAGCACAAAAAGAGAGGTGCACCGCCTAAGCGCAGCGGTGCGAGCCACATAAATCCGGAGAGCACGCACCAGATCTAGAGTATGCAGCGCTTTCTCAAAGCGATGAACAGGGGCCGGACAGAAGGAAGGCAAGAAAATATCCTGGTTAAGGTGGAAGGGAGAGACCACCTTAGGAAGAAAGTCCGGGGTCGGACGGAGAACTACCTTGTCTTGGTGAAAAACCAAAAAAGGTGACTCCGAGGAGAGCGCAGCCAAATCAGACACTCTCCTGAGAGAAGTTATGGCAACTAGAAAGGCCACCTTTTGAGAAAGACGATACAAAGAAACCTCCCTAAGAGGCTCAAAGGGGGGTTTCTGCAATACCGTGAGGACCAAGTTAAGGTCCCAGGGATCCAAGGGCTGCCGATAAGGCGGAATGATGTGAGACGTACCTTGCATGAAGGTGCGGATCTGAGCCAGCCGGGCGAGACGCCGCTGGAACAGCACTGATAGAGCTGAGACTTGTCCCTTGAGAGAGTTGAGGGACAGTCCTAGCTGCAGACCGGACTGTAAAAAAGACAGAAGGGTCGGCAACGAGAATGGCCAAGGAGAATGGCCGGAAGAGCGACACCAGGACAGGAAAATTTTCCAAGTCCTGTGATAGATCTTGACGGAGGAAGACTTACGGGCCCGAGTCATAGTGGAGATGACTTCAGGAGGAATACCAGTGTTAAGGTGAACTCTTAACCAGAGATCACTAGTTGCCTACTGCCTGGCCAAATTGGTGTGGATCGAGTGCATGCTTGAAAAATGAGATCAGACACAGTCGGATATTCATCTTTCCTCGACAGAAGTCAGCCCATGGTCTGCTTTATTACAACTGAGCTTGCTCTGATATAACCTTGCAAAGGGGCATGTCCGGATGTGTTCATTGGTCAGTGGGTCGAACAATGTATTAGTCCATGAGCTGATTGGTAGGCGTCATTGTAGGCGGGTCTATGACATCATTGGATGGATCCATGGTGATGGTGATGGGAGGGACGTCATCTGGTGGATCCATGCTGGATGGTCTGGTCTGTAATGTCATCTGATCTTTGGTTTGGTCTTCTCTTATATGGTATCTTCTTACACCTGGACATTCCTTGCATTCCAGGCAAGGTGTGGAGAAACAGGCAATGACAGCCACCTTTATATCTGTGTCATGTATATGATCTGAAACCTGAATTATGTAAGGCAAATCGACATATTTACCACAATGCTCTATGTCCAGAGGTTAATTAAGTATTTCATTTTATGGCTCTCCTCAACACCAGAAGCCGTCAAAATCCAGGACTCAAGGAGCCACGCCGTCAATTTGAGTGCCGCAGAATTCGGGCGGAAAAACGGACCTTGCGAGAGCAGGTCTGGACGGTCCGGAAGATGCCACGGCAGCTCCACGGACAGTTGGAGCAGGTCCGGATACCAAGATCGCCTGGGCCAGTCCGGTGCAATGAGGATGACTCAACGGCCCTACATTCTGATCTTGCGCAGGACTCTGGGCAAGAGAGCAAGAGGGGGAAACACGTAGGACAGACGAAACTGGGACCAGTCTTGAACCAGAGCGTCCGCGGCGAAGGCCTGAGGATCGTGGGAGCGAGCCACGTAAACCGGAACCTTGTTGTTGTGACGGGATGCCATTAGGTCCACCTCCGGAGTGCCCCACTTGCGGCAGATTGATTGAAACACTGCCGGGTGCAGGGACCACTCACCACCGTTCACGGATTGACGGCTGAGATAATCTGCCTCCCAGTTTTCTACGCCAGGGATGTGGACTGCGGATATGGTGGACTTGGAGTCCTCCGCCCATTGAAGAATGCGTTGGACCTCCAACATTGCCAGGCGGCTGCGTGTCCCGCCTTGGTGATTGATGTAGGCAACCGCTGTCGCGTTGTCTGACTGGACTCGAATGTGCCTGCCCGCCAACAGGTGGTGAAAGGCTAGGAGAGCTAGAAGCACAGCTCTGGTTTCCAGCACATTGATTGAAAGGGCTGACTTGGACGGAGTCCAAGTGCCCTGAGCTCTGTGGTGGAGATGTACCGCTCCCCAGCCGGATAGGCTGGCATCCGTGGTGAGAATCACCCAGGACGGAGCCAGGAAGGAGCGCCCTTGGGACAGGGAGAGGGGTCGAAGCCACCACTGAAGAGAGCTCTTGGTCCGTGGCGACAGAGCCACTAACCTCTGTAAGGAGGAAGGCCGCTTGTCCCAACAGCGGAGGATGTCCAGCTGCAGAAGACACAGATGGAACTGGGCAAAGGGAACAGCCTCCATGGACGCCACCATTTGACCCAGCACCTGCATCAGACGCCTGAGGGTATAACGGCGGGGCCTCAGGAGAGAGCGCACCGCCAACTGGAGTGACAGCTGTTTGTTTAAGGGCAACTTCACAAGTGCCGGCAAAGTCTCGAACTGCATCCCTAGGTACGTGAGACTCTGGGTCGGAGTCAGAGTGGATTTGGGAAGATTGACAAGCCACCCGAATTGGGCTAGAGTGGCGAGAGTGAGCGAGACACTCCGCTGACAGTCTGCGCTGGATGGACCCTTGATTAGAAGGTCGTCCAGGTAAGGGAGCACTGCCAACCCCTGGAGGTGCAGGACCGCAATCACTGCCGCCATGACCTTGGTGAATACCCGAGGGGCCGTGGCTAACCCGAAGGGGAGAGCCACGAATTGGAAATGATCCTCTCCTATCGCAAAACGTAACCAACGCTGATGTGACACTGCGATTGGCACATGTAGATAGGCATCTCTGATGTCGTTGGATGCCAGGAACTGCCCTTGGGTCATAGAGGCAATGACTGATCGCAGAGACTCCATGCGAAAATGTCGCACCCGGACATGCTTGTTGAGAAGCTTGAGATCCAGGATGGGCCGGAACGTACCGTCCTTTTTTGGAACTAGGAAGAGATTTGAGTAAAAACCTCTGAACCGTTCCTGAGTGGGAACTGGGACAATCACTCCGTTTGCCTGCAAGGACGCCACGGCCTGCGAGAAGGCGGCGGCCTTGGAGCAGGGGGGAGTTGAGAGAAAAAATCTGTTTGAAGGGCTGGGAGAGAATTCTATCCTGTAGCCGTGAGATATGATGTCTCTCACCCACTGATCGGAGACTTGCTTTAACCAAGCGTCGCCAAAGTGGGAGAGCCTGCCACCGACTAAGGACGTGGCTGGAGTGGGCCGAGAGTCATGAGGAAGCTGCCTTAGTGGCAGAACCTCCTGCGGTCTTCTGCGGACGCGCTTTTGGGCGCCAGTTGGATTTCTGATCCTTGGCTGAGTTAGCAGACGAGACGGAAGGCTTAGAGGATGACCAGTTGGAGGAACGAAAGGAACGAAACCTCGATTGATTCCTACCCTGGGCGGGTTTCCTGGTCTTTGTTTGTGGCATGGAAGTACTCTTCCCGCCAGTAGCTTCCTTAATGATTTCATCCAACTGTTCACCAAACAGCCGTGAACCAGCAAAAGGGAACCCAGCAAGAAACTTCTTGGAAGAAGCATCTGCCTTCCACTCTCGAAGCCACAAAATCCTGCGGATAACAAGAGAATTAGCTGAAGCCACCGCAGTGCGGTGAGCAGCCTGTAGCATGGCAGACATGGCATAAGAAGAAAAAGCTGAAGCCTGAGCAGTTAAGGTAACCATCTCAGGCATAGATTCCTTGGTGAGGGAATGCATCTCCTCTAGAGAAGCAGAGATGGCTTTGAGAGCCCACAATGCTGCAAAAGTCGGGGAAAACGCGGCCCCCGCCGCTTCATGCACAGATTTGGCCAGAAGGTCAATCTGACGGTCAGTGGAATCCTTAAGTGAGGTGCCGTCAGCCACCAACACAACGGTCCGGGCTGATAGCCTAGACACCGGAGGGTCTACCTTTGGGGAGTGAGACCACTCCTTGACCACCTCAGGTGGAAATGGAAACCGGTCATCAGAACCACGCTTTGGAAAGCGTTTGTCAGGGCAGGCCCTGGGTTTGGTCACAGCGGTCTGAAAACTGGAGTGGTTAAAGAACACACTCTTCACTCTCTTAGTAAACTGATGTTTTTCTGCCAAAGAGAGTTGCTCCACTGACACTGGCGGATTGAGATCCAGCACAGTATTAATAGAAGTAATCAAATCACTAAGGTCCGAGTCACCCTAAGAGAAATCGATGGGATACATGGCCTCCGAGCCCCCAGTGAGGGTATCCTCCTCATCTTGAGAGTCAGCTCTTGAGACAGAGCCGTGGGGATGGGGAGGTAGAGGAAACCCTGCGCCTTCTCTTAGAAGGACGGGGTCTGGGATCAGATGATGAATCCTCCGTGAGCTCTGATGGACGGAGGTCAGAGGATAGGAGTCCTCTGTCAAAAGGTATTAGAGGCACCCTGTGAGGGGGGCTGATGCATATTCATCAAAGTCCTGGACAAAAGTCCCATGGACTCAGCAAATTACTGGGATATGGACCTAGAAAAGGACTCTACCCAGGCCGGGGGTTCAGTCACAGGTGCAGCAGCAGCAGCCGCCTGAGAGACCACTGGGAGTGAGACTCCAGGCTGTGGCACCGCCAAGTTAGAGCAACCATCACAGTGTGGATAAATGCTCGGCTCAGGCAGCAGGAGCTTACATGCAGTGCATGCAGAATAAAGCTTTGGAGCCTTGCTCCTTGTGTGAGACATGCTGCTGGAGTGGGGGCTTTGCAGAGAATGAACCCCAGGGAGAATATACAGAGGTCCACAACCGGAGACCGGCTGTGGCTTACCAGACCGCTGAGCGCGGTGTTGTGTGCCCTCCAGATCCCGAAGCCCGGTCCCCCAGTGCGCAGCACCTCAGCAGAGATGCAGGATGTCCCAGAGCAGAGTGAACTCTGCCTGAGAAATGGGGACTAGGGGCGTTCCTATAAAAGAGCGGGAACTGGAGGGCTATAGAGACCTGCAGGGAAGGAGGGACGCCCCAGCAGTGGGGAGTGTCCCTCCCCTGTGTAGAACGGCCGCCGGGAGGAGCCGAACCTGTCCCTCTGCATGAGTGACATGCGAGGGCAGGAAAACGAAACTAGGCCTCCGGCGAAGCCGGGGCTTAAATTTAAGCGGCGAGGCCGACAAGCAGGCACCATCAGCGCGGTTCTCGGGCAAAAGCTGGAGAACCCGCCGGAAAAGTTAAAAACAATCACATACAGCATACTCTCCCCATACAATAAAGAACCGGGACCCCCAACATAAACGTCTCAGGTACTTAGCTGCTGAGACGCAGGGCCATGTCCCTGGGGATGAGTGCTCCGGTAAAACAGAATCCTCAAGGGTCTGTGGATGGAGACCGGACTCCTGCCAGGCATGGAGACCGTGCTGGCTCCCACTTCAAGCCAGAGCCCAGAAGGGATGGTGAAGGAGCGCGGCATGTAAGGGTTCTGCCTTGTAAATCAACCTTAACAACACCGCCGACACAGTGGGTAGAGAAGGGACATGCCGGGAGTCCAGACATGGACCCGCTTTTCTTCAAACTCTTTCCAAAAGTCAAACAAATCAGATGAGAATGCATGTGTGGATGTATGTCCTCCTGAACACAAAGCGATAAACTGGCTAGGACTGGCTACCAGGGGGTGTATAAGCTCAGAGGGAGGAGCTACACTTTTAAGTGTAGTACTTTGTGTGTCCTCCGGAGGCAGAAGCTAAACACCCATGGTCTGGGTCTCCCAAAGGAACGATAAAGAAAAGTGTTTTCCCATTTTGGACTTTAATTGCTTACAATCTATAAAAGCCTAAAGCCATGCACATTTCGCCGCTAGGCAGATGTTGAAGAACGGAGTCTAGTTACCTCTGATATATGATCATTAACATCTTGTCCATTTTTCCTAAATATGTTTCTTAATAGGGTCAGCGTCGTCTCCTGGGGCACAACGCCTTCTTCCTTCATTGTGTACCATGTGGTCTTTGCCTTTTCCCAGTCGTTATTCTTATCTGGAAAACAAAAAGAAACAAATAAAGCAAATGAAAAAAGAAATAGTTGATGGGACCAACCACAATCAAGCCGCATACTTGTCCACAGATTGAGTGCGGTATTACTGCTCAGCTCCATTCACTTGCATGAAAGCCAAATTCCAGTACCAAAGAGAACCCATGATAAGGGTGGCGCTATGGTCCTCAGAGCTGCACCTCAAAAGTTTAAGCAAAGCCAATAAGCATGCTGAAACCCTACAGATCCTGATATATGGTATATTAACACTAGACGTCTCAGCGAGGGGTCATTTAACATTTCTACCTTTGGAACCCAGAGACGGGTCGAATGACCTGAAGGATTTTAGCTAACATCCTATAATCACTGTCTTTTGTTCTGTAATGAAGGCCATTACTGTCGCACCACAGGAGGTTGCGGTTTTCCATTGAGTTTAGCCATTTAGTTTCTAGTTAGTTCTATTCAATTTGGACTATGGGTCATTTAACCATCTTTCGGGACTTCAGGGGGGAGCTCGAAATTTCTGGGACTTCAAGTGTTAAAGGAGTTCAGCTAATAATTAAGGTTTCAACCTGCAAATGATTTTGAAGAGTGTTTATTAAAGGGACTATGTCAGAAGGTTTTTGCTATACAAGCTGAAGACACCATGCTGCAAGGGTTAAAAAATAAAAAGCAACTGTTCTTCTCTTATCTGTCTGTGAGCTATGGTTTACTTAAGGGGAACCAACCAGCAGGATTTTGCTATATGAGGTGCGGGCGGTGCCATACAGGCAGTAAGATGCTGAATCCTGGCATACCTGTTATAGAAAGATCTGATGCTTGGTTGATGAAATATCTTTAATCAAAGTTGCAGAAAAGCACTGCACTTTGTTAAGTGCAACATGGACGGATCTTTGTGGGTCAGGTTCTCCCGTTTATTCCCCCTCCGGCATCCTCTGGCTCGCCCCCTTTTCTTTATTTGAATATTGCATTGCCACACTACTCAGGTCTTCACAAAAATGGCAGCGGAGTACGCGCATGAGTGTATCACAATCTCCGGCACCATTTCATAGAACACACTGCGGTGAAGACTATGAGAAGCATCGGCATGTGCGCAGATGTAAAAAAAAATAAATAAATAAAACTGCACACGTGCCAATGCTTCTCAGTCTTCACAGCAGTGTATTCAATAAAGTGGCGCCAGAGATCGCGGTACGCGCATGCGTGGACTCTGACACCATTTTACTGAAGACCTGAGTATTGTGGCAATTTGAATGCGCCATCAACAACAGCAATGGCAGCGCAATATTCAAATAAAGAAAAGGGGGCAAACCAGAGGACGCGTGAGGAGGAGGAATAAATGGGAGGACCCGACCCACAAAGACCCGGTGCCTTTGTACCCATCAATAAAAGTGCAGTGCTTTTCTGCAACTTTGATTAAAGATATTTTATCACCAAGCATTGGATCTTTCTATAACAGGTATGCCTGGAATCTGCATCTTACTGCCTGTATGGCACCGCCTGCACCTCATATAGCAAAATCCTGCTGGTTGGTCTTTTTTAAACTAAAGGCTTTATCACTTGGTGATTATCATTGATGTTGCTCATGCCCAGCAGTCCGGCACACCCTCTCCTGTGTTTGACACCTCACAGTCAATGCACAATCTCTATAGAGAGCCTGTTGTGGTCGGGGAAGCACAATCAGCTCTCGTGTTTTCCTGGCTCTAAATTCTTTAATTATGTGAGAACGGCTGCAGCCAGCAATCTATGTGATACACCACTGGATTCAAAATCTCCTTAACTATATTATGCTACTGTCAGATGATTTAGCGAGAACCTGCTGACAGATTCCCTTTAAAGGGTACCTTGTCAGGTAAAATCCATTATTAGGCTGGAGTCACACTTGCAAGTGACCTGCGTGTGACTCGCATCGCATCACCAGGCCTGGACAGGAGTGTGTTGCCTGCATGTACTTCTATGCAGCGAAGATGTTCCTGTCCGAAGAGCATCTCGCCGTGCCGGGTGATGTGACACGAGTCACACGCGAGTCACTTGCACATGTGATTCCGTCCTAAACCTGTATATATGAGGCTAGTCTGCAGGTTAATAGTGTCCTGAAGCTGCCCAGTGCCGACACCAAGAGCCCCGCTACCGGGAGGAAATGAACTTTAGGCCTCAAGGCAGCTTCAGGCTTTCGGTCATAGTGGCGATATCCCAGGGTGGCTTCAGTTATCGCTCCATGCATCATGAACGACAACTGGAACTGTGCTCCCTGCACTGACTGATAGCCAGCTCAGGATTAGAACATTTCCTCCCGGCAGCGGGGCTTTCAGTGTCGGCGCTGGGTAACTTTAGAACACTATTAACCTGCAGATTAACCTCATATCTACAGGTTAATAGCATTTTTTCTTCTTAACCTGACAGGTTCCCTTTAAGTGGCAGATCAATCAGTAAGGACCCTCCTGATAGCTGCCACTTATGGCTTATCCCACGGTTTTCTATAGTGGGAAAACCCCTTCATTTGCCATAAAGGAAACTTTAGACCCAAATACCGATAGTAGCGGCGAGGGTGAACATAACTGAATAAGGGCTCCGATATCTCAAAAAAGAGAATTTTGTTTACTTACCGTAAATTCTTTTTCTTATAGTTCCGTCTTGGGAGACCCAGACCTTGGGTGTTTAGCTTCTGCCTCCGGAGGACACACAAAGTACTACACCTAAAAGTGTAGCTCCTCCCTCTGAGCTTATACACCCCCTGGTGAGCCAGTCACAGCCAGTTTAGTGCAAAAGCTGAAGGAGAATAGCCACCCACAAGTAGAACAGAGCAAGAGCCGGAACAACCGGAGAGACTGTCCACGACAACAGCCGGTGAAAACACGCGGAACAAGGAAATTGCCAACAGGCAACAGGGAGGGTGCTGGGTCTCCCAAGACGGAACTATAAGAAAAAGAATTTACGGTAAGTAAACAAAATTCTCTTTTTCTTTATCGTTCCTTTGGGAGACCCAGACCTTGGAACGTTCCAAAGCAGTCCCTGGGTGGGAAATAAACAGAAAAACTAAGAAGTAGGCAGAACCTAACTTCACAAATGGCGACCGCCGCCTGAAGAATGCATCTGCCCAAGCTCGCATCTGCCGAAGCATGAGTATGCACTTGGTAGTGCTTCGAGAAGGTATGCAGGCTAGTCCAAGTGGCAGCCTGACAGACTTGTTGAGCCGTAGCCTGGTGCCTAAAAGCCCAAGAGGCACCGACCGCTCTGGTCGAGTGTGCTTTGCTCCCCGGCGGGGAAGGCGCCTGCGTACTCTGGTAGGCGTCCGAAATGGTCGACCTAATCCAACGGGCTAAGGTCGGCTTAGAAGCAGGGAGGCCCTTGCGCCGACCTGTGGTTAGCAGAAAAAGAGAGGTGCACCGTCTAAGCGCAGAGGTGCGAGACACATAGATCCGGAGAGCACGCACCAGATCTAGAGTATGTAGAGCTTTTTCAAAGCGATGAACAGGGGCCGGACAGAAGGAAGGTAAGGTAATGTCCTGGTTAAGGTGGAAGGGAGAGACCACCTTAGGAAGAAAGTCCGGAGTCGGACGTAGAACCACCTTGTCTTGATGAAAGACTAAAAAAGGTGACTCCGAGGAGAGCGCAGCCAAATCAGAGACTCTCCTGAGAGAAGTTATGGCAATCACAAAGGCCACTTTCTGTGAAAGACGATACAAAGAAACCTCCCCAAGAGGCTCAAAGGGGGGTTTCTGCAAGACCGTGAGAACCAAGTTAAGGTTCCAGGGGTCCAAGGGCCGCCGGTAAGGCGGAATGATGTGAGACGCGCCCTGCATGAAGGTGCGGACCTGAGCCAGCCGAGCGAGACGCCGCTGTAACAGAACTGACAGAGCCGAAACTTGTCCCTTGAGAGAGTTGAGGGACAGTCCTAGCTGCAGACCGGACTGTAGAAAAGACAGAAGAGTCGGCAAGGAGAATAACTCGACGACCCTCCATTCTGATCTTGCGCAGGACTCTGGGCAAGAGAGCTAGAGGGGGAAACACGTAGGACAGACGAAACTGGGACCAGTCCTGAACCAGAGCGTCCGCGGCGAAGGCCTGAGGATCGTGGGAGCGAGCCACATAAACAGGAACTTTGTTGTTGTGACGGGATGCCATTAGGTCCACGTCCGGAGTGCCCCATTTGCGGCAGATCGACTGAAATACTGCCGGGTGCAGGGACCACTCGCCACAGTCCACGCTTTGACAGCTGAGATAATCTGCCTCCCAGTTGTCCACACCTGGGATGTGGACTGCAGATATGGTGGACCTGGAGTCCTCCGCCCATTGAAGAATGCGTTGTACCTCCATCATTGCCAGGCGGCTGCGTGTCCCGCCTTGATGATTGATGTAGGCAACCGCTGTCGCGTTGTCTGACTGGATTCGAATGTGCCTGCCCGCCAGCATGTGGTGAAATGCTAGGAGAGCTAGAAGCACGGCTCTGGTTTCCAGCACATTGATTGAAAGGGCTGACTCGGACGGAGTCCAAGTGCCCTGTGCTCTGTGGTGGAGACCTACCGCTCCCCAGCCGGATAGACTGGCATCCGTGGTGAGAATCACCCAGGACGGGGCCAGGAAGGAGCGCCCTTGGGACAGGGAGAGGGGCCGAAGCCACCACTGAAGAGAGCTCTTGGTCCGTGGCGACAGAGCCACTAACTTGTGTAAGGAGGAAGGCCGCTTGTCCCAACAGCGGAGAATGTCCAGCTGCAGGGGGCGCAGATGGAACTGGGCAAAGGGAACAGCCTCCATGGACGCCACCATTTGACCCAGCACCTGCATCAGACGCCTGAGGGTATAACGGCGGGGCCTCAGGAGAGAGCGCACCGCCAACTGGAGTGACAGCTGTTTGTTTAAGGGCAACTTCACAAGTGCCGGCAAAGTCTCGAACTGCATCCCTAGGTACGTGAGACTCTGGGTCGGAGTCAGAGTGGATTTGGGAAGATTGACAAGCCACCCGAATTGGGCTAGAGTGGCGAGAGTGAGCGAGACACTCCGCTGACAGTCTGCGCTGGATGGAGTCTTGACTAGAAGGTCGTCCAGGTAAGGGAGCACTGCCAACCCCTGGAGGTGCAGAACCGCAATCACTGCTGCCATGACCTTGGTGAATACCCGAGGGGCCGTGGCTAACCCGAAGGGGAGAGCCACGAATTGGAAATGATCTTCTCCTATTGCAAAGCGTAGCCAACGCTGGTGTGAAACTACAATTGGCACATGTAGATAGGCATCTCTGATGTCGATGGACGCCAGGAAATCCCCTTGGGTCATTGAGGCAATGACTGATCGCAGAGACTCCATGCGAAAGTGCCGCACGCGGACATGCTTGTTGAGAAGCTTGAGATCCAGGATGGGCCGGAACGTACCGTCCTTTTTTGGAACTAGGAAGAGATTTGAGTAAAAACCTCTGAACCGTTCCTGAGTGGGAACTGGGACAATCACTCCGTTGGCCTGCAAGGACGCCACGGCCTGCGAGAAGGCGGCGGCCTTGGAGCAGGGGGGAGTTGAGAGAAAAAATCTGTTTGGTGGGCTGGAAGAGAATTCTATCCTGTAGCCGTGAGAGATGATATCTCTCACCCACTGATCGGAGACTTGTTGAAACCAAGCGTCGCCAAAGTGGGAGAGCCTGCCACCGACTAAGGACGTTGCTGGAGCGGGCAGAGAGTCACGAGGAGGCTGCCTTAGTGGCAGCACCTCCTGCGGTCTTCTGTGGACGCGCTTTTGAGCGCCAGTTGGATTTCTGGTCCTTAGCTGAGTGAGCGGACGAGGCGGAGGGCTTCGAGGACGACCAGTTGGAGGAACGAAAGGAGCGAAACCTCGACTGAATCCTACCCTGGACAGGTTTCCTGGTCTTGGTTTGTGGCATGGAAGTACTCTTCCCGCCAGTAGCTTCTTTAATAATTTCATCCAGCTGTTCACCGAACAGCCGGGAACCAGCAAAAGGGAGCCCAGCAAGGTACTTCTTTGAAGATGCATCTGCCTTCCACTCTCGAAGCCACAAGATCCTGCGGATAACGAGGGAATTAGCCGAAGCCACCGCAGTGCGGTGAGAAGCCTCTAGCATGGCACACATGGCATAAGAAGAAAAAGCTGAAGCTTGAGAAGTTAAGGCAACCATCTCGGGCATAGATTCTCTGGTGAGGGAATGCATCTCCTCTAGAGAAGCAGAGATGGCTTTGAGGCCCCACACTGCTGCAAAAGTCGGGGAAAACGCGGCCCCCGCCGCTTCATACACGGATTTGGCCAGAAGGTCAATCTGACGGTCAGTGGCATCCCTAAAGGAAGTGCCATCAGCCACCGACACAACGGTCCGGGCTGAGAGCCTAGACACCGGAGGATCTACCTTTGGGGAGTGAGCCCACTCCTTGACCACCTCAGGTGGAAAGGGAAAACGGTCATCAGAACCACGCTTTGGGAAGCGTTTGTCAGGACAGGCCCTGGGTTTGGTCACAGCGTTCTGAAAACTGGAGTGGTTAAAGAACACACTCTTTACTCTCTTAGGCGAGGTAAACTGGTGCTTTTCTGCCAGAGAAGGTTGCTCCTCTGATACTGGCGGATTGAGATCCAGTACAGAATTAATGGAAGCAATCAAGTCACTAAATTCTGAGTCACCCTCGGAAAGATCAATAGGGCACATGGAGTTAGCCTCCGAACCCCCTGTAAAGGCATCCTCCTCATCCTGCGAGTCAGCTCTTGAATCAGAGCCACGGGATGAGGAGGGAGAGGAAACCCTGCGGCGCCTCTTAGGAGGACGGGGTCTGTGCCCTGATGATGAATCCTCTGTGAGCTCCAGTGGACGGAGGTCAGAGGATAGGGATCCTGAAGGACCCTTAGCAAGAGCATTAGAGGCACCCTGTGAAGGGGGCTGATGCATATTCATCAAAGTCCTAGACAGAAGTCCCATGGACTCAGCAAATGACTGGGAGATAGACCTAGGGAAGGACTCTACCCAGGCCGGGGGTTCAGCCACAGGTGCAGAAGCAGCCTGAGAGACCACTGGGGGTGAGACTCCAGGCTGTGGCACCTCCAAGTTAGAGCAGACATCACAATGTGGATAGGTGCTCGGTTCAGGCAGCAGGAGCTTACATGCAGCGCATGCAGTATAAAGCTTTGGAGCCTTGCTCCTCGTGTGAGACATGCTGCTGGAGTGGGGAAAACAGCTTCTACAAAGAGAATGAACCCCAGGGAGTATATTCAGAGGTCCACAACCAGAGACCGGCTGTGGCTTACCAGACCGCTGGAAGCGGTGTTGTGTGCCCTCCAGATCCCGAAGCCCGGACCCCCAATGCACAGCACCTCAGCAGGGATACAGAGTGCAGGATGGCCCAGCGCAGAGTGAACCCTGTCCAAGAAAAAGGCCGCCGGAGCGAAGAGAGGGGGCGGGACGGGGGCGTCCCTGTAGGAAAGCGGGATCTGGAGGGCCATAGAGACCTGCAGGGGAGGAGTCACGCACAAGCAGTGGGGAGTGTCCCTCCCCTGTGCAGGACGGCCGCCGGGAGGAGCCGTGCCTGTCCCTCTGCATGAGTGACATGCGAGGGCAGGTAACAGAAACTAGGCCTCCGGCGAAGCCGGGGCCTAAAGTTGAGCAGCGAGGCCGACGCGCAGGCACAATCGGCGCGGTTCTCGGGCGAAAACCAGAGGACCCACCGGAAATGCCAAAACAAATACAGCAAACACACTCTCCCCATACAATAAAGGACAGGGACCCCCAACATATGAACGTCTCAGGTACTTAGCTGCTGAGACGCAGGGCCAGGTCCCTGGGGATGAGTGCTCCTGTCCAGCAGAGTCCTCAAGGGGCTGTGGACGGAGACCGGTCTCCTGCCAGGCATGGAGACCGCGCTGGCTCTCACTTCAATCCAGAGCCCAGGAGGGATGGTGAAGGAGCACGGCATGTAAGGCTCCAGCCTTGGAAATCAACCTTACAACACCACCGACACAGTGGGGTGAGAAGGGATATGCCGGGAGTCCAGACGTGGACCCGCACTTCTTCAATCTTTTTCCAAAAAAAAAATCATATGAGAATGCATGTGTGGATGTATGCCTTCTGAACACAAAGCGATAAACTGGCTGTGACTAGCTCACCAGGGGGTGTATAAGCTCAGAGGGAAGAGCTACACTTTTAGGTGTAGTACTTTGTGTGTCCTCCGGAGGCAGAAGCTAAACACCCAAGGTCTGGGTCTCCCAAAGGCACGATAAAGAAAAATAAATGCAATATAATATCACAACATACTAGTAAAAGCCTTGAGAGTCTGCATGGGATATCACAACCACTGGGTGGCTACAGATAGACACAAGTAGCATAAACATCTCCCAACAGAGTATACAAAAATCTCTTGGGAGATGTCAAGTTAAGAGAAAAGGCAAGCAATACGCCAAAATGGATACATCTGTAGTTTTAGACTTTTAAAGCCGAGAAAATGATGTAATATGAAATATACCATATATTTTGAAGAGTTGAAAGTACAGGTTCTCTCGATCGCAGTCAAATAGTTTCTGGGAGATTTCTACACACTTCTCCAACAATTCCACCTGCAACAGAGACAACATGGAGAATCTCAGATACTCTATGGGGAAAGGACCATGTAGCACTGGAATGTTAGATTAATACCCCACCCAAGTAAACATTCATTTAAAGAAATAATCCAAGGGATAAAAATCGGCTCCAAGCTAGTTACAAGAAATAGATATAATAGTAAAACTCACTGTCGCTGACCCCCCACAGCTCCTGTTCTGACGATTACCTGGTTTTCACTGGTCTCTGCTTCTTCGTCCCGTCTCGACATCAGAAATGACCGACTATTTAAAGGGGATCTCTGAAGAGGGCAAGTTACCACGTATCCACAAGATACATCACAAATCCAACCGCAGGGACCTGCGCTGATCATCAGAACAGAGAATTTTTATCCCCATTACAAAATAGCCGACCACCGCTCCATTCATCCTCTATGGGGCTGCAAATCGCCGCGCCTGGCTTTTTCTCTCAGTCCCATAGAGAATGAATGGAGCATAGATTGAGCATTTGACCTGCTGCATCATTTTGTAATAGGAATAAAAATGTGCTGTTCTACTCACTGTTCGGTAAGTTTTCACTTATTCTATGCATAGGAGATAACTTGTTTTCACTGTACAAAAGATGACATCTGTCTTATCTAACTAACTAGGTGGGCAATAGAGAAGAAGCTGAATAGGATGAGAGCCTAGCCAATTACCATGCGGAAAAAACCCTATATAAAAAAAAAAAAAAAAAAAAAAAAAGGGTTCCCCATAACATAAACCTCTATTTACTTTCCTACCAAGGAGGCTTGGTGAAAATGGGGATAACGCAAGATATAGTATTACACTCTGCACACGGCTTTTCTAACTCTCTCTCTCTATAATATATACTGTATGTGTTTGTGTATATATACATTTTATTTTTTTTTTTGGATTTATTCTGATATATTTTATTTTAATATATACTTTCTATTATTATTTATTATATTATTTTCCTTCCCCTATAAGGCTAATATCATACTGGAGGATATTGGAGCAAAATGTTATATATTCTATCGAGAGAGAGCTAATATATATTATATATATATATATATATATATATTATATTATATATATATATATATAATTTCTATAGTCTTCTGGAATTCTCTGCCTCAACACGTCAGACTATCTGCTACACTCGCCTGTTTCAAACGGAACTTGAAAACTCATCTGTTCAGGAATGCCTATAATCTCCAATGACCCCCCTGCTTCACCACCACCACCGTGCGGAGCTGCCGCCTCACCACCGAGCGGACCTTCGCCTCACCACGGTGCAGAGATGCCACCCGACCAACACCCCACCTACTGTCTCCTCCCCAAAATCCTATAGAATGTAAGCCCGCAAGGGCAGGGTCCTCTTCCCTCTGTACCAGTCTGTCTATTGTAACTTTTGTATGTATTCTGTATGTAACCACTTCTCATGTACAGCACCATGGAATCAATGGAGCGCTATAAATAAAGAATAATAATTTTATATATATACATTTATTAGTATTTTATTTTATTATTTATTCATTAAAGCACACTCATGGCTCTTGACGCACTTGCAAATGGTGCAGACCTTACAAGTGCCAATAACCCAACCCAACGATACATTACCTGGTTCGTTCTGAGACATCGATCAGCAAACCAGCTCATCTTGCCTGGATGTGACCTCAAGCCGGGCGTCTAATACAAAAGAGAAAAAGAAAAATTCTCACCTAACTTTTCATTACTTTCACCTAATAACGCAATCATAAGGCTAAGAAAGGAACTCGGACAAGACTTCTTGCAACAATTAATTTTTTCCGCTTATGCGGCCTTTCAGACAGGAAATTCATAGCTAGAAAGGGAAAGTGTCATCAGAAGATGTCAGTTTTTTTGTTAAATTGTTAATGTATTTTTTTTATATTGCGATCTAAACTATATAATTAACATTAGATTTCTTATTTCCTGCTCGTTACATGAACATTAGCAGCAATTGATTGACTCAAACCCAATAAAGAAGAAGGGAATTTTGTTTACTTACCGTAAATTCCTTTTCTTCTAGCTCCAATTGGGAGACCCAGACAATTGGGTGTATAGCTACTGCCTCCGGAGGCCACACAAAGCATTACACTTAAAAGTGTAAGGCCCCTCCCCTTCTGCCTATACACCCCCCCGTGGGATCACGGGTTCCTCAGTTTTAGTGCCAAAGCAAGAAGGAGGAAAGCCAATAACTGGTTTAAGAACAAATTCAATCCGAAGGAACATCGGAGAACCGAAACCATTCAACATGAACAACATGTGTACCCGAACAAACAAAAATCCCTAAGCAAACAGGGCGGGTGCTGGGTCTCCCAATTGGAGCTAGAAGAAAAGGAATTTACGGTAAGTAAACAAAATTCCCTTCTTCTTTGTCGCTCCTAATTGGGAGACCCAGACAATTGGGACGTCCAAAAGCAGTCCCTGGGTGGGTATAATAACCCCTCGTGATAGGACCGTAAAAACAGCCCTACTCTACAGGTGGGCCGTCGCCGCCTGAAGGACTTGTCTATCTAGGCTGGCGTCCGCCGAAACGTAGGTATGCACTTGATAGTGTTTGGTAAAAGTGTGCAGACTCGACCAGGTAGCCGCCTGGCACACCTGCTGAGCCGTAGCCTGGTGTCGTAATGCCCAGGACGCACCCACGGCTCTGGTAGAATGGGCCTTCAGCCCTGAGGGAACCGGAAGCCCAGCAGAACGGTAGGCTTCAAGAATTGGTTCCTTGATCCACCGAGCTAGGGTGGATTTGGAAGCTTGCGACCCTTTGCGCTGACCAGCGACAAGGACAAAGAGTGCATCCGAGCGGCACAGGGGCGCCGTGCGGGAAATGTAGATCCTGAGTGCTCTCACGAGATCCAACAAATGCAAATCCTTTTCAATTGATGAACTGGATGAGGGCACAAGGAAGGCAAGGAGATATCCTGATTAAGATGAAACGGGGATACCACCTTAGGGAGAAACTCCGGAATAGGGCGCAAAAACCACCTTGTCCTGGTGAATCACCAGGAAGGGAGATTTGCATGACAGCGCTGCTAGCTCGGACACTCTCCGGAGAGACGTGACCGCTACTAGAAAGGCCACTTTCCGTGAAAGGCGAGAAAGGGAAACATCCCTCATAGGCTCGAAAGGCGGCTTCTGAAGAACAATTAGAACCCTGTTCCGATCCCATGGCTCTAACGGCCGCCTTGTAAGGAGGGACGATATGACAGACCCCTTGCAGGAACGTGCGTACCTGAGGAAGTCGTGCTGGGCGCTTCTGAAAAAATACAGATAGCGCTGAGACTTGCCCCTTGAGGGAGCTAAGCGACAAACCTTTTTCCAACCCGGATTGCAGGAAGGAAAGAAAAGTAGGCAAACTAAATAGCCAGGGAGAGACTCCCTGAGCAGAGCACCAAGACAAGAATATTTTCCACGTCCTGTGGTATATCTTGGCGCAGGTAGGTTCTCAGGCCTGTCTCATGGTGGCCATGACCTCTTGAGACAATCCTGAACCCGCTAGGATCCAGGACTCAATGGCCACACAGTCAGGTTCAGGGCCGCAGAATTCTGATGGAAAAAACGTCCCTTGAGACAGCAAGTCTGGTCGGTCTGGTAGTGCCCACGGTTGGCCTACCGCGAGGTGCCACAGATCCGGGTACCACGACCTCCTTGGCCAGTCTGGAGCGACGAGGATGGTGCGGCGGCAGTCGGACCTGATCTTGCGCAGCACTCTGGGCAACAGAGCCAGAGGTGGAAACACATAAGGAAGCCGGAACTGCGACCAATCTTGAACTAAGGCATCTGCCGCCAGAGTTCGGTGATCGTGAGACCGTGCCATGAAAACTGGGACCTTGTTGTTGTGCCGGGACGCCATTAGGTCGACGTCCGGCATCTCCCAGCGGCGACAGATCTCTTAAAACACGTCCGTGTGAAGAGACCATTCCCCTGCGTCCATACCCTGGCTGGGATGTGAACTGCGGATATGGTGGAGGCCGTGGCTTCCACCCACGTCAGAATCCGCCTGACTTCCTGGAAGGCTTGCCGACTGCGAGTTCCTCCTTGGTGGTTGATGTATGCCACCGCTGTGGAGTTGTCCGACTGAATACGGATCTGCTTGCCTTCCAGCCACTGCTGGAAGGCTGGTAGGGCAAGATACACTGCTCTGATCTCCAGAACGTTGATCTGAAGAGTGGACTCTTGCTGAGTCCACATACCTTGAGCCCTGAGGTGGAGAAAGATTGCTCCCCACCCTGACAGACTCGCATCTGTCGTCACTACCGCTCAGGATGGAGGTAGGAAGGATTTCCCTTTCGACAATGAGGTGGGAAGCAGCCACCATCGAAGAGAATCCTTGGCCGCCTGAGAGAGAGAGACGTTGCTGTCGAGGGACGTCGACCTCCCGTCCCATTGGCGGAGAATGTCCCATTGTAGTGGACGCAGATGAAACTGCGCGAAAGGGACTGCCTCTATTGCTGCCACCACCTTCCTAGGAAGTGCATGAGGCGTCTCAAGGGGTGTGACTGACCGTGAAGGAGAGATTGCACCCCTGTCTGCAATGGACGCTATTTGACAAGCGGAAGCTTCACTACCGCTGAGAGAGTATGAAACTCCATGCCAAGATATGTTATCGACTGGGTCGGGGTTAGATTCGACTTGGAAAGTTGATGATCCACCCGAAACCCTGGAGGGTCTCCAGCGCCACGTTCAGGCTGTGTTGGCATGCCTCTTGAGAAGGCGCCTTGACCAGCAGATCGTCTAAGTAAGGGATCACGGAGTGTCCCTGAGAGTGTAGGACTGCAACTACAGCTGCCATGACTTTGGTGAAGACCCGTGGGGCTGTCGCCAGACGAAAAGGCAGGGCTACGAACTGAAGGTGTTCATCTCATATAATGAAGCGTAGAAAACGCTGATGCTCTGGAGCAATCGGTACGTGGAGATAAGCATCCTTGATGTCTATCGATGCTAGGAAATCTCCTTGAGACATTGCGGCGATGACGGATCGGAGGGATTCCATCCGGAACAGTCTGGTTCACACGTGGATGTTGAGAAGTTTTAGGTCCAGAACGGGACGGAAAGACCCGTCCTTTTTTGGTACCACAAACAAATTGGAGTAAAAACCGTGACCTTGCTCTTGAAGGGGAACAGGGATCACCACTCCTTCCGCCTTTAGAGTGCATACCGCCTGTAGGAGCGCATCGGCTCGGTCGGGAGGCGGAGACGTTCTGAAGAATCGAGTTGGAGGACGAGAACTGAACTCTATCCTGTACCCGTGAGACAGAATGTCTCGCACCCAACGGTCTCAGACCTGTGGCAGCCAAATGTCGCCAAAGCGGGAGAGCCTGCCACCGACCGGGATGCGGAGGGAGGAGGCCGGAAGTCATGAGGAAGCCGCCTTGGTAGCGGGTCTTCCGGCTGTCTTTTTTGGGCGTGACTGAGCCCGCCAAGAATCTGAACTCCTCTGATCCCTTTGAGTCCTTTTGGACGAGGAGAATTGGGACCTGCCCGAACCTCGAAAGGACCGAAACCCCGACTGTCCCCTCCTCTGTTGGGGTTTGTTTTGTCTGGGCTGAGGTAAGGATGAATCCTGACCCTTGGACTGTTTAATGATTTCATCCAAGCGCTCGCCAAACAGCCGGTCACCCGAAAATGGCAAACTGGTTAAACATTTTTAGGAAGCAGAATCTGCTTTCCATTCCCTTAACCACAAGGCTCTGCGTAAAACCACGGAGTAGGCAGATGCCACTGCCGTACGGCTCGTAGAGTCCAGGACAGCATTAATCGCGTAAGACGCAAATGCAGACATTTGAGAGGTTAAGGGTGCCACCTGCGGAACAGATGTACGTGTGACCGTGTCAATCTGTGCAAGACCAGCTGAAATAGCTTGGAGTGCCCATACGGCTGCGAATGCAGGAGCAAACGACGCGCCGATAGCCTCATAGATGGATTTCAACCAGAGCTCCATCTGTCTGTCAGTGGCATCTTTTAGTGCAGCCCCATCCTCCATTGCAACTATGGATCTAGCCGCAAGCCTGGAGATAGGGGGATCCACCTTGGGACACTGGGTCCAGCTCTTGACCACGTCAGGAGGAAAGGAATAACGTGTATCCTTAAGCCGATTGGAGAAACACTTATCTGGATAAGCGTGGTGTTTCTGGAGTGACCCTCTAAAGTCAGAATGGTCCAGAAAAGTACTTAATTTCCGCTTGGGAAATCTGAAATGGAATTTCTCCTGCTGTGAAGCTGACTCCTCCACTTGAGGAGCTGGGGGAGAAATATCCAACACTTTATTGATGGACGCGATAGATTGTTCACTATGGCGTCACCATCAGGAGTATCTAGATTGAGAGCGGTCTCAGGGTCAGAATCCTGATCAGCTATTTCCGTCTCATCACACAGAGAATCCTCCTGCTGAGAGCCTGACCAGTGAGATGATGTAGAGGGCCGCTCATAGCGAGCCCTCTTAGGCTGTCTGGGACTGTCGTCCGTATCAGAGCCATCACCCTGGGATGCGTGGGACACCCCCGGAGCTGTTCCAACTGAGGGGGGCCAGGGAGCAATGAATCAACAGCGCCCATGTCTGAGTTACTGGTCTAGACTGCATAGTTTCTAGAATCTGAGGCATAGTCACAGATAATCTATCCGCCAAAATTGCAAACTCTGTCCCCGTCACCTGGACAGTATTCACAGGTGGATCTCTCTGGGACACCTCCAGCAGAGGCCCTGGCCGAGCAGGGAGCACAGGGACCGAACACTGCACACAATGGGGGTCAGTGGACCCTGCCTGTAGAACAGCCGCACAAGCGGTGCAAGCAGCATAGAAAGCCTGTGCCTTGGCACCCCTGTTTTTTTGCGGACGACATGCTATATTCTCCTCCAGGAGGGTATATAGCCAAGAATCACCAGCGACTTAGTGCAATGTATAGCCTGCATGCATAAAAATACAAATGAACACTTTCACTAGTGGGGTCAGCACCGGAGGGTGCCGCTTACCGCCCGCTAAGAGCGGGTGTGTAGTCGCCAGAATCCCGTGCCTGGGTGTCCCAGAACTTGTCTCCCCTTTCCAGCTCAGCCTGCACATCAGGAATGGCTGCCGGCGTTCTGTGAAGAGGGGCGGACCGTGGGCGTGCCTCAGACAAAGTGCGGGAAACTGGCTTCCCACTGTGCTCAATGTGAGGGCTGGAGTATGTAAAGCAGACTCCAGCCCTCGGCGCTGACTTTCTGTATAGCGTCCCGCCCTTCCCCTGACTGGCAGGCCTGGGGGCGGGAACGAAACGGAACTAGGCCGCAAAAGCCGGGGACTCTAGTAAAAAGCGCGGCCGACAAATCTGCACGGCCAGCGCGGAAGTCCCCGGCACACCACAAGTCCCAGCCGCGTCACAGTAAAAACTGTCAGCAGGGGCCGGCGCGGCAGTTCCCCACACACTAACTCCCTTAGCAAGCTGTGGAAGTGTGGCACAAGCGCAGCAGCGCTATTGTCCCCGGCGCACTAACACACCCAGCAATGCTGTAGTGTGTGCGCGGTCTGTACGGGGACACAGAGTACCTTGGCGTAGCAGGGCCCTGTCCCTGACGAAACTCCGCTCCATATCCAGCAGATTCCCCAGGGGCTGTGGACGGAGCACGGTCTCTGTGCCTGGAGACCGGTAAATCCCACTCACCCAGAGCCCAAAGGGGGATGGGGAAGGATGCAGCATGTGGGCTCCAGCCTCTGTACCCGCAATGGGTACCTCAACCTTAACAAACACCGCCGACACAAAGTGGGGTGAGAAGGGAGCATGCTGGGGACCCTAGTATGGGTCCTCTTTTCTTCCATCCGACATAGTCAGCAGCTGCTGCTGACTAAAACAGTGGAGCTATGCGTGGATGTCTGACCTCCTTCGCACAAAGCTTGAAAACTGAGGAACCCGTGATCCCACGGGGGGTGTATAGGCAGAAGGGGAGGGGCCTTACACTTTTAAGTGTAATGCTTTGTGTGGCCTCCGGAGGCAGTAGCTATACACCCAATTGTCTGGGTCTCCCAATTAGGAGCGACAAACAAATTGAAGTTCCGTAGTTCTGCACAGAAAAAAAAAATGCCATTGTAGAGTAGGTGGAGGAGAGCTGTGATTTGACCTATTTTGAAAAGTAAGCACTGTTTTCTACTGTATATACAGGGGGTTATTTATCTTATCTGTGATGGTAATGAGACTGCTGAAAAGTCTCATGTAGAACAGTATTATTTTAGCATTAATGGGAAGTTTGAGAATTTCCAGCCAAATGTTTTTTTATTATTAAAAAAAAAAAACCCAAAAAGGTAGTGAGATTTAAAAAGAAAAAAAAATATAACAGCATTATCAAAATATCTAAACAAAAGGAATCTTGGAAACCCATTGGGCATATTCACGCGACTGTACAGTAGCCATATTTTCTGGTCCTTGTATCATAGCCATGTATGATGTAGCACAGGTGGGGACAGTAATTGAATAATTTGCACAAGCACAGTTTAAGCTGAAGAGACCCTGACTGCAGCGATGTATCACTTTTTTTTTTGTTTTTCTGAGTGCAGCAGTTGTGATAAAAAGTTTTCTCTGCAGCAGAACTAGTAAAGCTCAGATTGTTGAGCTTTGTATAACCCCAGGTTTTTCTGGGTGCAGCAGCTGTGATACAATCACCGCTTTCTCTGTTGAAGATCTAGTAGAGCTCAAAATGCTGAACTCTGTATAACCCCACCCACACCTTTGATTGACAGCTCTCTGTGTACACTGTATACTGCCAGAAAGCTGCAAATAACTGGTGGCTGGACTACGAGGCATGACACACCTAGTCCTGTAGTGATAATATCCGGTTGATAAAACATTTTATATAAACCGCAAAAAAACAGCTTTGTACGTGACATCAGCAGAATCCGGGTCTCTGTCCCTACTGATTACATAGCAAGAACCTGCTGACAGATTCTCCAAGTGTTTGTTTTTTTTTCTTGTTTTTGCTTGATCGAAAACTTTTTCTTGAATGCAAAAAAAATAAATAAAAATACATCTATCTATCTATATTGGACAGCAGAAGCGTCTTTGTGCAATTCATTTTTTTTTCTGGCCTATTTACTTGAATGGGTGAGTTTTGCCCACAGGCTTCTACTTTGTTATGAGTCCCACCAGAACCAGGAAGATTAGGATGAGCACAGCTTTAGTGATTAGAGACCAAAACTGCTCTTTAGAATAGAAAATTGTAAATTTACATTTAATACAAAGGCCTCGGAGACTACAAGTGTAGAACAACGTATACGGCGGACGGCATCAATTCAAAGTCTACAGGGACTTTGGTGGTAGCAAAATGTGAATCGAGGGTGAACGGCGGTAAATACAATTACGCTGTAAAAGTTGGTCTCACTTCGTGGTAATCCTCCTCCCGAAGAGACGGGAGTTACATTCACTGACAACTTTCAATATCATCGCAGATTCAAATGCCAATGATCTAAAGAGCCGCAAAGCCGCACAACTTAATATACTAAATCTCCCTCTTGTTCCTGGCTGATTGAAAAAGGCTGTCATTGCAAGGACAAACGACAAGAACGCCAGATATCCTTGCATTTCATTTTGATATTGAGAACTGTTGCGCTCGGACAGGGACTCAATCATCAAAAGAACATCTAGGTCAGATTAACTAAATCTCCTTGGCTTGCGCAGCGGTCCATATTTGTAGCTTATCTCTTACATCTGAGTGAATTACAAACATCCGAGCCCGGCTGGCAGGCTGCATGAGAAGCAATCTCTCCTGTTCTGCGCTATTACTTATCTAACTTAAGAGTCAAGTTCACCTCTACAATAAAAAAAAAAAATCAATTCGGGGAAAAGTGCGTAGCTATCGGAAATGTATATATGCAGACAAAGGGCTGAATACAATTAAATATAGCCGGAAGATCAGCAAAAAAGGAGAATCGTCCCGCTTGGGATTGATGTATATTTTTATGGTTGTCCATCATGGTGGACATCCATGGACACATGACCTGCTGATTATACTTACACTGCTCTTTACAGTTAATCACAAAACTTAGGTTTCTATGGACTTTTCAAAAATCAATATCCACAAAAAAAGTGTCCAAGAGCTCCATTTGTAAGAGCTTTAATGGGCCTCCAAACAGACAAAAGGCACCATAAATCCCCAACATCCATCATGGACATCGTAGATCTGCATTCCCTCGAAGGAAGATTGCTGGGAAACGAAGGAACAGGCATGTTGGATTTTAACATGCCCAATTCTTATTGCCAACAGGAGCGAAGCTACTGCTATCTGGAGCCAGATGAGCTCGGACAACAAGCTATAAAACTAATAGTGCCCACACACCTTAGATAGGTTAGAGGACTACCCATCGGTAGTCCAGTCTTCAGGTGTTTTTATCTGGGACAAGGAAATAAGTCGATCAGGCATCTCCCTGGAGACTAGAAGAATCGAGTCTCATCTCCCCCGATACCGATCAGAGAGGAGTCAGTAGGCCCCAATACACATTTGACAGTCAGCAAGCCTTGCCAAAGTTAGTGGTTCAGGTCTTCATGAACACAATAAAGGAATTGAGCAAAAATATTCACAAGACTTTGTCCAGCAGCCACGTTGGTAGCCCAGATCCGAGAGCCCTGAGAACCTCCACACCATCTCTTCCGATTAGCCGACCTGGTGTGATATCATCGATGCCACACAACGCACACATGACATCACACCTTGCTTACCAATCAGAAGAGGGGATCCTGATAAATTGGAAGTAGTACAGTCAGAACACTGGTCCAGCTGAAACATCAGTAGCCGTGTCCTTGTAAGAACAATATGTACTGTACTTCCTCCAACTTTCCTTCATCTTTACTGTGGTTGTGCTAACATGCTAAGAGGGCGGAATAAGCGCAGGAACGAATGCCCTTGTGACTAGTCCCAGCGCTCATTAGCATATAATAAATGATCTTTAGAAATACTTTTTCTATAGCGCTCTTTATCTATGCTACTAGATACAGGGATGGTTAGGCAGTGATTAGCAATATACACCGAGAACTGCTCGTGGCTCTGTGTGCATATCGCACCTGACAGGTTCACTTCAAAAATTCTGTGCAGATTTTCAGCACAACCAAGGAAATAAAAGATCCAAATCTGATGTTACTTATTTCCTGTAAATTCTGAACAGAAAATCCAATGATTACCCAATGGCTGACAATGGGACTAATCTTTTGCAGATCTGTGGCAGTACAAACTGCAGATCCACAAATAAGAAGGTTAATTGACATTAGGTCTGCAGAAGCAGAGCTTGAACATATCCTTGTGGATCTAACCCTAATTTGGCCCCAATCTTACTGTTCTTGAGCTCTTTTAGCTAACCAAAAAGGATGCTGGTGCTACTGCACAGGTGGCATTTTGGTTAATCTTGAAGACTGGGAGTGTTTAAAGGGAACCTGTCAGCAGATTTGTGGCCTATAAACTGCGTCCACCACCAGTGAGCTCTTATATACAGCATTCTAACATGCTGTATATAAGAGCCCAGGCTGCTGTGTAGAACGTAAAAATCACTTTATAATACTTACCTAAACGGTCGCTGTGGTGGAGGTTGGGTCATATGGGTGTCTTCGTTCTCCGGTGCCGGCGCCTCCTCTTTCGGCCATCTTCGTCCTACTTCTGAAGCCTGTGTGCATGACGTGTCCTACGTCATACACACTTGCCGATCCTGTGCAGGACCTGAATGCCGGCAAGTGTGGATGACGTAGGTCGCGTCATGCACACAGGCTTCAGAAAAAGGACGCTAAAGATGGCCGAAAGAGGAGGTGCCGGCACCGGAGAACAAAGACGCCCATATGACCCATCTCCACCGCAGCGACTGTTTAGGTGAGTATTATAAAGTGATTTTTACGTTCTATACAGCGGCCTGGGCTCTTATATCCAGTATGTTAGAATGCTGTATATAGGAGCCCACTGGTGGTGGCCGCAGCTTATAGGCCCCAAAACTGGTGACAGGTTCCCTTTAAGTTCAGACCAAGGACAGTGAAGACATTTTGACCCATGTGAAGGAAAAGCTAGCTATCGCCACTCAAACTAGGGGGGGCTTAAAGGACTGAGATTCATGCTTTCACTCAATAGAACAGAACAGAAAAGCGCAACAGCAGTCTATACTGGATTAATCTGAAATAATGACATTTTCTTCAGCAGCCCCTTTAAACAACTTGCTCTGCTCCCTTCCGTGCCTGTTCCTGCCATCATAAAGAACTGACTTTGTATTAAAAAAAAAAAAAAAATCATTGCTGTAAATATAACGGCTTGGAACAATAGGAAAGAAACAAAATACGCTCAATAGCATTAGCATAAGAACAAAGGGGATAACAAAGCGCAGAAAGCCTCCATTCTCGCTTGACACCTTCCTCCAAACAACTGTTTTTTAAACATGTCACCTTATCAATCACATGGATTATTAGCGATTGTGAGTGCCAGGCGCAGTCAGTCAATCACCAAGCAAATGGTAAGACTCGCAATTCATCAGCTCTCCCACTTCAATATTTTCACTAACGACATCAAGTGCAATTCCCTGCTGAATCCATAGTCTACATAAAAAGCACTGCAGGGAAAATAGGGTTAATATTACAGGATCCTAAATGCAGGAGTTTTACCCTTGTAATCCCAAAATTAAATTCTTGCACTCCCACAAACAAAAAACACCAATTGTTCAAACCCAGCTCCAAAAATCTCAACATTCAGGAGCCACGGAAGTATTGACTTAAGGCCCCCAAACAATAAAATCTGCTGAACCCACAGATTTTGTCAGTACCAGCCGACCCATCTAAGGTAAGAACTGGGCCATTGGTACTTCAGGGATCAATTGTTTTATTTTTAGGGGGAAAAAGCCACTTTCTCTGCGTGGAAAACACATGAACAATAGGCCAAGCACACGTTAATGGGCGCTTTATAGGAAAGGCCTAGAGTTCTTAATAGCTGTATAATAGGACTGGTGCCCGTACATACAGCCATGTTGTCAGCAGCACATTTTCTATTCACATAAGCAGTTATGCAAAGTGTGCTGATTTTTGGAAGCAGCAATTTGGGAGCAGGGTTTACACAATCATTCCAAAATTACCAAAACAAAGGGGTATAAGGAGTGAGGAGTGAGCTCGGGTACTCAGGACTCGTAACTATTAATGAGCGGGCACTACCATGCTCTGTACTCGTAACTATTGATGAGCGGGCACTACCATTCTTGGGTGTTCGATACTCGTAACTAGTGATGGGCGGGCACTAACATACCATGCTCGGATGCAATGTACTCCTAACTACTGATGAGTAAGCACTACCATGCTTGGGTGCTCGGTACTGGTAACTAGTGATGAGCGAGCACTACCATGCTTGGGTGCTCGGTACTGGTAACTAGTGATGGGCGGGCACTAACATACCATGCTCGGATGCAATGTACTCCTAACTAGTGATGAGCAGGCACTACCATGCTTGGGTGCTCGGTACTGGTAACTAGTGATGAGCGAGCACTACCATGCTTGGGTGCTCGGTACTGGTAACTAGTGATGAGCGAGCACTACCATGCTTGGGTGCTCGGTACTGGTAACTAGTGATGAGCGAGCACTACCATGCTTGGGTGCTCGGTACTGGTAACTAGTGATGAGCGAGCACTACTATGCTCGGGTGCTCAGTACTCGTAACTAGTGATGAGTGGGCACTATCATGCTCTGGTGCTCTGTACTTGTAACTAGTGATGATGATTGGGCACTACCATGCATGGGTGCTCGGTACTAGTAACTAGTGATGAGTGAGCACTATCATGTTCGGGTGCTCGGTACTCGTAACTAGTGATGAGTGGGCACTACCATGCTCGGATGCTCTACTTGTAACTAGTCATGAGTAAGCACTATCATGCTTGGGTGCTCGGTACTCGTAACTAGTGATGAGCAAGCACTACCATGCTCGGGTGCTCGGTACTAATACCTAATGATGAGCAGGCACTACTATGCTCGGGTGCTCAGTACTTGTAACTAGTGATGAGCAAGCATTACCATGCTCGGGTGCTCAGTACTCGTAACTAGTGATGAGTGGGCACTACCATGTTTGGTACTCTTAACAAGCAGGTCAGACTTCAGACTGGCTCGACTCCTCTACCAAGTATAATGGAAGTCAATGGGCGACTCGAGCATATTTACAGAAGATCTAGAGTCAAGCCCATCTGAGCGTCCAACTGCACGTTACGAGTACTGAGCACCCGAGCATGGTAGTGCTCACTTATCACTAGTTTCGAGCACCAGAGAATGGTAGTGCCCGCTCATCAGTAGTAAAGAGATGTGCTGCTAAAAGATTACTTTTAAACCCAGATATCTGATCAGCTGATGAGTTACCAGTCTTCAGATGCACATCCAGTAGGCACTGGGGTCAGTGGGCATCACGTTCCAAGTTCGGCTCCTGACTCAGATGTCATCTGAGTGCAGTCCGATGTTTTTCACGCACTCATTTACTTGCACGGCCTAGAGTGATCCGAATGCTTCACCAAACTTGGACATGCAGCGATATTTTTTGTCGGACAGGCACAGTCCAAAGAAAAAAAAAAAATCTGACATGCTCAGCCCCATAGACTAACATTGGTCAGAGCACGATCCAATGTTTTGTCGGATTACTCTCGGAGCAAAAATACAGCCGTCTGCCCCTGCCCTTACACAGGTCGATGATTAGGAACCCACAAGTGTTTTTGGATTTTGGCTGTGGAGCTGATTCAAAAATCAGACAACTAACTGCAATTTCCACTGGAAAACCAATGGATTAAGTATCAAGGGGAATTTGTCAGTAAGATCAACCCCCCCACCAAACGTGCAGATCTTGGAAATGCATAGTCACCTTTATTTATTTTATGTGCTGCTGAGTTCCACAGAAATAAAGTTTAAATATACAAATATGGCATCACCTCAATAAGTGCTCCATCATGCAGAGAGCACTTAGCTCCCTGCACCGCACCGGTCTCTTTAGCTCACTGTCGGATTTCCTTGCCAGATATCACAAAAACAGTGATCCAATCAATCAGGTAAATAAGGTTGGTAATCAGTGGTGAAACAATCTGGGGAGACAGAGGCTAAATAAGTGCTCCGTCACACCCAGAGCACTTAACGCCTCAATTACATATTAATATTCTGTAGCACCTATCACCAAATAACACTGCATTTCACAAACTTTACTTGCCTGTATTTCAGAAACTATACAAGTGATCTCACAACTAAAGGTATGTATAGAGTCAGCATGATAGCCCCAGTATATCACTGGTTTTAGTTTATATATGAAAATCCTGGTGGATGGTCCTCTTTAATTCACTTGTGTCCTCCTCCGTCCTATCTGGCTATACAAGCCTAAGTCAAAGATCTGGTGGTTCGGAGCAGTGTCCCCCCCAACTCCAGTCCTCAAGGTTCCCCAACAGTGTATGTTGGGGGACCTTGATGTATGTTTAGAACATGATAGCGAAAGTATAGCACTGGCTTAGGTTATATATGAAAATTCTGGTAGTTGGTCCTCCTTAAGCAAGAAAAAAAACCAAAACGTAGTGCCACACAAGCAGTGACACCGGTTTATTCTGCGTATATTGGAGGGGTTTCCCAGATTGGACACCGGTCCCGATCATAAAGAAATGACCTATCCTAGTGCTATGCAATCACTTTACAAGATAGGGGCTTAAGGGTACTTTACACGCTGGGATATCGGTAGCGATATCGCTAGCGAGCGTACCCGCCCCAGTTGGTTGAGCGACACGGGCAAATCGCGCACAACATCGATGCCACCCGTCACACGGACTTACCTAACCTGCGACGTCGCTCTGGCCGGCGAAACGCCTCCTTTCTAAGGGGGAGGTTCGTGCGGCGTCACAGCGACGTCACACGGCAGCCGTCCAATAGCAGAGGATGGGCGGAGATGAGTGGCAAGAACATGCCGCCCACCTCCTTCCTTCCTCATTACCGGTGGACGCAGGTAAGATGTTCATCGTTCCTGCGGTGTCACACATAGCGATGTGTGCTGCCGCAGGAACGACGAACAACATCGTACCTGCAGCTGCAACGATATTAAAGAAATGAACGACGTGTCAACGAGCAACGATTTTTCAGGGTTTTGCGCTCGTTGATCGTCGCTCATTGGTGTTACACGCCAAAGGCGCCGGATGTGCGTCACTAAAGACATGACCCCGACGATATATCGTTAGTGATGTCGTAGCGTGTAAAGCACCCTTTAGACATTGGATTTTCCTTTCAGAGGGAAGCAAAAGAGTTTCCATTGATGTACCAATTTCTATAAAACCAATTATCAGTCGTTTGTATGGAAAATGAGGAAAAAATCCTTTTGTCTTCAAATTAAATGTCCAGATACTTTTTACATTCCCTGAAAAGACAATTACAAACCCAAACATTGTGCCAATACTACACCAATCCCCTTAGTGGGAAAAAAAAAAAGTTTATGGAGGAACATAATTACTCTCTGGGCGCCCTCTACGCAGTTTCTCTTGACTTATCGGTTTCAGGGAGGAAAATTTCAATCAACTCCCAGATAAAATACACTAAGCCCTAGCAGACCAAATTTGTCACCTACCCCTTCCTATAAGCTGCTTACCACAACGGGAGGGGACATTGAAAATAAAAGACAAACAGGAAAAAAGAAAAAAAAAAAAAAGATTCCCGGTAAATGAAAATGCCAAACGTTAGCCGACAGCACTTGGCTGATTAACTCGAAGACAAGCGCAACAGCTAAATCTTACCAAGGACGGACGCAAATTAAATTCCAGAGCTTTTAAGTCCAAGAAGGAATTCCTCAGCTCGGAGGATTAAATAACTTTACACCCAGGAATGCTGCTTTAATTTAATTGTTTTACCATTTAAGGGTTTTTTTATGCAAATATTGGTGTTTTCTTCCCTTCCGTCTGACCACGATGAGCCAAGGAGACCGATTCCAGATCTATAATTACACTGATAAAGGCACACTTATGTCGCCGGCCAACTAAGCCGGTCTTTTTATTTTTTTTTTTTACCCAGCCTTCCCATTATTAAAGCTATATTCTATTAATATGAATCAGAGGAGGCGTAATTAAAGGTTACCATAATAAATGTCTTCCAATTAAGCATGGCCGCTACGTGACATAGTGATTAGAGGAGTGCGGTTGCGAGACTCACCTCTGCAATCTTCTCGGCCTCGCTGTATTTTCCTGCTTTGATGAAGGCAAAGAAAAGTTCATGGAGCATCGACTGCTCACCCATAAAGTCACTTAAGTGGTCCACGGCTGTTGGAGAAATAAAGAGGTTATATTGTTATGAGATTTATCTTACTTGATCCTGTCTGTGGAGCCATACACGCATAAAAAATACAGAGCTACAGAAGGTTAGAAGCCATGGGTACGGTAAATCTTCTATTGGGGCTGCGGTACGAGATGTCGCATGCATTGTTATCTTCAGCTTGTTTGGCTGCTTTTGATCCGGCAGTAACTAACAATCAGCCTATGGGAAAAAAAGCCCCAACTGGAAGCCGAAGCTGGGGTGTGGGCAATGAACACCATGCCTCTTAAGGCTAATTCGGCAACCAAACAGCGGCAATATTTTGAGCTGATGGACCACAACAGTTGTAACCCAAACGAACAACATCCATGCCTATGATACTGTTCATTTCTGTCATCACAGCTCCAGTCAGGGCAAAAATGGTGTTGAAAATAAAAATGAGAAAACACTAACGATACACAGTCTATATAGTACCCTATGACCGATGTGTCTCCCTATATGGCTGGACACGTTGCAGCTATAGTTTATAGGTGCAGAGCTCTTCTATTTTATTAATGTGTGTGTGTACATGTATATATTAATTGTGACGCAACGAGAGCCCTGCGTCCAATCGTTGTTTTTTTGTCTCCCCGCCTTTGGGCAAATGAGTTAATCAGTGGCAGCCGCTCACTTCCTGTTGAGTACTCCTGCGTCAGAAGGACAGAGACAGATCCGGCACGGACTAGACGCAAGGCTCACGAGACATCACAACCTCACGTGATCCCTGGAAATGCGAGTCTATCAATGGAACCACGCCGGTATGGGAAGGTGGTATAGACTTTATTATTTTACTAGGCGGAAACGTAGAATCAGAAGTAGCTTTAAGTAGCGATAGTATGTTGTTGGGCTATGCAATTATATTATTACTAGCTGTAGTACCCGGCGTTGCCCGAGATAGTAACTGTCTCTGTCTCTCTCCCAGTCTCTGTCTGTCTATTTCCATGTCTGTCTCTATGTCTCAGTGTCTCGATCAGTCTCTCTCTCTCTATCTCTGTCTGTGTCTGTCTGTCTATCTATTTCCCCGTCTGTCTTTGTCTGTGTGTCTCTTTGAATGTCTGTCTCTTTCCTGCTCTGACTCCTTCCCGGTCTTCCTCTTACTCTGTCTGTGCCTATGTCTGTCTCTGTCTGTCTCTATCCGTCTCCCCACCGACATCATATTACCTCATACATAAGCAGGTTATACTATCAATGTCTTTCGTTCCTATAACCAATCAGAGCTACTATTAATAACCTGTGGCTCGCAGCTCCATTGACTTTAATGGAGGCAGGTTTTTTGGAGAGTAACTGTAAAGCGCGGGATTAAATTTTCCCGTCAAAACAGTCTATGACGTTTCCTGAGTCACATAAGGAGTCTGTGCAAAATTTGATTTTCGTGATTGTAAATGCGACGGTGCAGCTTCCTTTAGCAGACATACAAACACATACATACATACACTCAGCTTTATATATTAGATTAGTGGTGAGCATACAAAATTTGTAAAGACTACTTTCTTCTTGAAATTGTGTTAGCACCGGTAGTCAGGCCCTTAGCGATTAGGAGGTGGTGGCATATCCATCAACAATGGCCATGGTGTGAAAACACTGTGGCAGGGCTACACAGCAACCAAAGTCAAAGACCTTGCATCACAGCACAATGCAGGTAAATGGTGTCGGCACTGCATCACGCAAGGTACTGCGACAAAGTAGTCACAAAAATATGCACCTTTATGAGACCTTGCGACCCCATTCATTTGCACTTTGTTGCAATGTAGCAGCAGCACAGGGCGGTTGGCCGTGTGATTTGTGTTAAAGCTAAAGTCGCCGTGTAGCCCCAATCTGATTATTATTCTGATTATTCCGAACTATCACTTGTATTCTAACTGATTAATAATGTGAAAAAAATGTCCTAATTAAAGGGAATCTGTCAGCAGGTTTTTGCTACCTCATCTGACAGCAGCATGATGTAAGCAAAGAGGCCCTGAGTTTAATGATGTATCTGTTGTGAATGTCCGTTCTGCTTTTGCTGCTGTGAGGCTCCCTCTTGTGGCCAGGAATGGTTTGGACAGAGACCAGGTGTGTTTGAGCAATGGGCGTTTCCATTGCTAACTCTCTGCCTAATTAAACCTTGATCTGCTAGCAGTCTGAGCCGGATGTCATTTGTTGCTTAGTTTTCCAGCCTTCTCATCCTGCTCCAGACCACATCTACCCCAGATAAGTGCTTGGTTCTTATGTTGTTTTGTTCTTTTTGCTCTTATCTGAGTTTGTCATTTACTGTGGTTGTTTTAAGTTTATTTGCAGGCAGGAATCTTCCCTCTCAGTTGCTTAGCTGGGAAGCTCCCTGCAGCTATGTTTGGAGTATTGCTCCTATAAGTCCATGTGTTTGTTGCTTCTTGAATGTGTAATGATTCCTGCTTTCTGTTCATTGGTAAGACAAGAGCACCTGGTATAGGACGGACTTCAGATCCAGCGATCTGAGGGCTTTTTGTACTATCAGGAATTTGGATTTTTGTAGGGTTTTTCTCTGGCCACCATCAGCACCTTTCCTATCCTTTCCTATTTAGTCAGTGGGGAGGAGTTGGACTACAACTCAAGTGCTGCTGAGACCCACTAACCATAAAGATAAGAGACTTAAGCTAACATTGCAGGTAAACCAAAAAAAAAGACTGAGCTAACAGACAGGGTTGAATGTCTGTTTTAACACTTGCAGCATGCTGTCTTTAGGCTACATTGCACAAATCCGGAGACTGAAAATTCACATTTTTTATTTATTTCAATTCTCACACACAAGCAATGACCATATAATCTAATTTTAGGAAAGGATGGTCACCGAGAAGACGTGTTGTCCGTAAAAGTTCGGCTACGAAGTTTAGTGACATTACCTAGCGGTGATATTTCCTTGCCGTCCGTGCGCTGCACAATTGACTTATCAAAGAGTCAGATTTGCTTTCAAGCTTTCAAAAGGCGGTTCAAGAGAATGATTTAGTTAAGAAAAAAAAAAAAAGGCTGAGCGGTGAAAGTGAAGTGCTCACCTATTCCTCCCCCCCCTTAATCACATACATTCATGCAGTCATAGGGAGGAATGAGAAAATCGCTGTGCCCACAGCAGTACATGTTCCCAAATGAAAAGGTGATTCTCAATTACAGATCAATTACAAAATGTGCAGCTATTATCCACAAAAGCCGCAGAGAGTGTTCGTCTAAAGGGTCCGGGAGTAAGAATGAAGTATGGTCGCTGATGTTTTAATTCATTATCCATGAAAACATGGGAGGGCACCGGGATAATATTGTGAGCATAATACCTGTCATTCATTAGGCTTTGTTGAAATGTCTGGACTAACTGTGGACTCTTTGGATTAAAAAAAAGGCAGCTCAATGGGAAGGCTTGTAATTAAATGCTTAGGTTAGCTAAATGTACTAAGTGCTACAAAAAGCCTCTTTTTTTCCTAGGTTTCTCGTATAAACATTTCTTTATAGAAAAAAAATGGATTCGGAGATTAGAGATGTCCAAGCAGCAATGAGATGACATGAATAAGGCATTGTGAGCCGGTACAATGCACATTACACTCGGGGCGCCTGTCTGGGAATAACGACTTATATTGTAAGAGGGGGGCGGGGGGGATACAGACACTTCACAGAAGGGACAATATATCACACATACAAATTAATATTGAAAAAATGAGAAAGAGCTCAAGTAGCTTAATAGCAAACACGGTAATTTGTGTTTACGCTCCGGACAATATGCGGTACAAAAACACGCGGCAAACTACGGCGCACGATGGTCGGAACCGACTGTTTTATTGACTCTTCCAATGCATAGTCCAATGTGCTACAATGGCAAAGAGTAATTATTACTTTTATACTATGGATAGGTAATCAGTATCAGATCGGTGGGAGTCCAACACCCAGCACCCCCATCGATCAGCTATTCTTAGGGATGTTAGCAGTTTCGGAGCTGAACAGTACAGCTCCGTCGTCGATGGTGTAACAACCACAGCCGGGTGCTTCACAATTCGAGTGATTAGGAGAGGATCTGCAGTGCCCGACCCCAGCGCCAACACATAAGACAGAGCCATGTATCCGGCACGGAACAGCCGATTGGTGGTGGAGCTGGGTATCAGGCCACCACAATCTGATACTTTTATGTTGATCAATGCAAAAGTAAAGTTGAGAAACCCTAAAAAAAAAATCCACTTCCCCCATAGTAAATGTGTCTATAGTATAGTCAGCTTGAAGAAGGAAAGGTTGGCACTCACTAGCTTTTCTTAACATCGTTTCTTTATTCCATCTGTGCTATCAGGTTAGGCCCGTTTCACATATCGGCATTTCGCCGTATGCCGGATCCGGCACGCATGCAGTACAGTAGATTCATTTATAGTGGAAGCGTGACACCATGCGGTTGTGTGCTTCATGCATAACCGCATTTGTCCGCATGGTGTCGCGCTTCCACTGTAAATGAATCTACTGCACTGAATGCGTGCCGGATCCGGCGAAATGCCAGATGTGTGAAACGGGCCTTACAGGAAAAGGAGGTGGATGACTGTGGCCGTTTCGCACGAGCACTCTGCTTCAACAGGTCCTAATGTCACATAGTTAGTTACCACCCACTTTCTTTTCAGTGGAAACATGTGACGACATTATACAAAACGTGTCTATGGTATAGGACTGGCTATTGGATGAAGCCACCATAAAAGTCAACGCCTGGCCCTTTACCGCAGTGTTCCCCAACTCTGGTCCCCAGATCAGATTTTCAGGATTTCATTATTATTGTTAAGTTTAGTTTAATGGCCCTCAGCTCAATCTTGAGCCATGGCGACTTGATGAACGAAAACTCTGTAGGAGCCTAGATAGGTCAACCAGGGCCTTCTCCACCATGATCTTGATAGTAGCAAGCCATCAGGTTGCTGGTGTTCTTCCTCTGACTTTTTCCATCTATTCTTCCAACCATGATGTCCTTCTCCAGTGATTTTTATCTTTGTATGAGGTGTCCATATCACTGTACAGGTTTATAAGTCCCTCACCTGTGCTAATCTAAGGAAATCTTAAAAATCCGTTGCGGGGCCTTAAGGACTGAAGTAGAGGAACACAGATTTAACGAGCCTAAAGGCCGCTTTACACGCTGCAATATCGGTATAGATATCGCTAGCGTGGGTACCCGCCCCCATCTGTTGTGCGACACAGGCAAAAACGCTGCCCGTGCCGCACAACATCGCCCAGACCTGTCACACATACTTACCTGCCCGGCGACGTCGCTGTGACCGGCGAACCGCCTCCTTTCTAAGGGGGCGGTTCGTTCAGAGTCACAGTGACATCACAGCAGCGTCACTGAACCACCGCCCAATAGAAGCGGCGGGGCGGAGATGAGTGGGACGTAACATCCCGCCCACCTCCTCCCTTCGCATTGCGGCCGGGAGGCAGGTAAGGAGAGCTTCCTCGTTCCTGCGGCGTCACACAGCGATGTGTGCTGCCGCAGGAACGAGGAACAACTTCGTTACTGCTGCAGTAACGATATTTGAGAATGTCACCGATGAGCGATTTTGCACGTTTTTGCGACGATGCAAAATCGCTCATAGGTGTCACACGCAACGGCATCGCTAATGCGGCCGGATGTGCGTCACAAATTCCGTGACCCCAACGACTTCGCATTAGCGATATCGTAGCGTGTAAAGCCCCCTTTAGCCAAACCAGTGTCATCACCAAAAAGAAATGACTACCATTTGTAAACTGCTGTACCCCACATAAGAACAGAACTCGCAAGGGTTCGGGGTCTTTCCTGTAAGGTCAGGGCAAGAAACCTGGACAGAGCGGACTAGACCCAAGTGTAGACCCAATGTATATTCCCATAATAAACATCCAAGAACAGAGATTAAATGCAATCCTCCTCCTTTCCATAATAAAGTGGACTTAATTTCTAACGAACAGTCACAATACCCAAGTCCTCCGCTCTCCTGCTGCACCTTCCCGTTTTGAGGTTGGTGCCATGTTCTCTTCTCGGCCTAAATGGCTGCTGCAGAGGTAAGTTGAGCGCTCGGCCACCCATCCCCTGCTTATCCATAGCTGTAGGATGGACGTGGAAGAGAGGACATTCTTCTTGCATCCATAGTCATAGGCCATTGACTTATAAAAGCTAGCCTCCTCCAATAGGTGGCACTGGGGAGAACTCAACTCTTCTGGAGGAAAGACAATTTCCATACCTTTTGTCTCAGACAGCCCTGCCTAGTCTGTAAAACTCCCTTCCTAAACCTGGCAATCTGCATAAGGAGAAACATTACCTCGTTGCCTAAATATATTATAAATATGATTTCTTCCGGTTTTGGATATCACACTCACCTTTTTTAATCAAATCGGTTTCTCCTTTCTCCACCAGAGCGCTCAGCACGTCATGTAACAGGGGGGCACACTTGTACTTTTCAATGCACTCGGTCATGGCGTTCAGGGAGGATGGCAGATCATTCCTGTACCGAAAAAAGAAGAAAAAACAATCAAGACTGGACAAAAAGCAAGAGAGGCCACGTAAATCTATGGTGGGGGAAGTCAGCGCCAATAGAACTGATCATCCATGGAAAGAGTCATGGTCACGCAGTAACTCCAGTGAAATGGATGCGTTTTGTAAATTACTCAGTAATGGATGCTACCATAATTCCCATTAATTTCCATGGATATTATTAGATATCAGCAACAATTCACCTTTTCTCTTGAAAAATCTTTTCTATCTGGTACCATATAGACTTAGGTAAAGCAGGCAATGATATCCTGCATTCACTAAGGCTGAACTCACATAATCCGGTAGTGGAAAGTTTTCCCTAAATGCCCACTACTACTAAAATCTACTAATCTCTACTTGCATCCGGTTCATACTTTGATAACACTTGTCAATTAGGATGTTTAACGCCTGCAAAATCAGAGCTCTCTTTTCATCTGCAGCCGTCCATTACTCTTCGTAAGCAGTAACCGCGCAATCCCAATTTCTCTGCCCTTCCGCATTTTTTTCCCTCTAAAAATAGTGAAGAGTAGATCCCAAAGAGTAGCAATACCATCCAGAAAAGGGTAAGAGACAGAAAAAACAACAAGAAAAGTGTATTTTTTGTGGTCCGGTTGATCCATGACAGCTGGAGCAATGCAGTCTACCCTTCTGCCGCAAGGACCAGGATCGCCTGTGTCCCCTTGTGTGAAGCCAAGTGACCATGGTGCTGCGGGAAAGCACAAGAAGAAAAGGCTAACGATCTGGCTGCCATGGAGGACCGGTCTGGTTGCTGGATGAGGGCAGCATGACGCTACACCCTTATTTTTCACACAGTAGAAGCAGAGCCTCCACATGGCACCACACCAAAAAGAAATATGCACATCTGACCTTAATTTACTAAAGCATCCATGGCAGAAAGCCATGTAAAACATAATAAATGAGATACTTAGCACACAAAAATGGCCAGTTTTATGTGAGCCCAACAGCCAACGGCAAGGCTCTTTGTTGGGTCCCTATCAAAGAGTTCGCCTTGCGGTTGGCTGTTGGGCTCATATAAAACTGGCCATTTTTGTGTGCTAAGTATCTTATTTATTACATGTTTTACATAGCAGTAATGCATATTTATATTCCCATATTTAATTGTTACACTCTGTACTGTTAAAGGGAACCTGTCAGCAGAAATTTCGCCCAAAACCTAAAAGATTCCCCCTCTGCAGCTCCTGTGCTGCATTCTAGCAAGTTTCCTGTTATTGTGCCCCATGAGAGACCAAAATAAAGACTTTATAAAGTCTTACCTTTTTGTATGGCTATCTTTTTTTATAGTCACGGGGACGGGCTTTCTGGCGTCCGTTATTTTCCCTCCTGGTCCTTTATGCCATCCCCCATACCTGATGACGCCGCCCAGTGCTCCAGCGGTTCCCGCGCATGCCCAGTGCCAGTCTCACGGGACTGAGCAGTGTGACCACTGGTGACGTATTGCGCAGGCAAGAGATTATGGGCGGCGCTGAGATTGTCATCAGCAAGTACCCGCCCATAATCTCGTGCCTGCGCTTTCCCCTCTGTCTCCACCGTTCTGCGCAAGCGCTGGCTACGTCACCTCTTACCCATCTTTCCCTGGAGCAAGAAATAGATTGGAGGAGCGGAGCAGCACACCACACTACCGATCAAGAGGAGACCTGAGAGAAGCTTAACGACGGCAACAGTAAACATAACACTGTAAAAACAAACAAAGGCACACATTGTCTTAGTGCTTGTCAATTTGCAAAAGACCATGTGTGCCTTTGTTTTTACAGTGTTATGTTTACTGTTGCCGTCGGTAAGCTTCTCTCAGGTCTCCTCTTGATTGGTAGTGTGGTGTGCTGCTCCGTTCCTCCAATCTATTTCCTGCTCCAGGGAAAGATGGGTAAGAGGTGACGTAGTCAGCGCTTGCGCTGAACGGTGGAGGCAGGGGGGAAAGCGCGGGCACGAGATTACGGGCGGGTACTTGCTGATGACAATCTCAGCGCCGCCCATAATCTCTTGCCTGCGCAACACGTCACCAGCGGTCACACTGTGCTCAGTCCCGTGAGACTGGCACTGGGCATGCGCGGGGACCGCTGGAGCACTGGACGGCGTCATCAGGTATGGAAAGGAGCGATGGGGGACGGCATAAAGGACCAGGAGGGAGAATAACGGACGCCAGACAGCCCGCCCCCGTGATTATAAAAAAAGATTGCCAAACAAAAAGGTAAGACTTTATAAAGTCTTTTTATTTTGGTCTCACATGGGGCACAATAATAACAGGAACCTTGCTAGAATGCAGCCCAGGAGCTGCAGAGGGGGAATCTTTTAGGTTTTGGGCGAAATTTCTGCTGACAGGTTCCCTTTAAGATATGTGTAACAATGAATATGGGAATATAGACATTCAATACTGATATGGAAAGCATGTAATAAATGAGATACTTAGGCTCACATAAAACTGGCCATTTTTATGTGCTAAGTATCTCATTTATTACATATTTTGCTGTGCAATTGAACCACTATTTTACACCTAGATATGATGTTGTGCTAAAAAGTAAAATTTAGAAGCAAGCGAAACGATTATTTGCAGTAAAACAGACAAGCGTAAAAACGAGTCCTAACTGACGGCCGCCCGTGAAATGTCCCTTTTTATCAATCCCTGCTTACGAGCACCACATGGAGAGTTTTACGTTTTTCGTTGGGTTTTTTTGTCATTTGGGTGTGAAGACTAAATTACAGGTTAATTTCGAAGCCGCTGACGAGATGGAAGCACTTTGAGGATATTGCTTCGGATTATGGTCATGTCACACAGGTGGAAACATTGTAGCGAGTGATATGCAATCTTAAGACGAGGAAAATTAGAGAAGAGCTAAATTTTACACGGATATGGATTTTACCGATATGGATACCAGAGTGGCGTACCTGCCCTAAAAGCCTAAAACTTTCAGCAGGACCGTCTATCGAGAGGTGTAAAAATAAAAAAAAATAAAAAAATACCAGCGAAAAATACGGGAGAGAGGCAGTCTATGATTGCCATTTCATTCAGCGTGAAAATTCAGCTTTTCAAAATGATGGCAAAACAATTATCCTATAGTAAGTACTGACTCTACCCAATTCCCACAGCATGAATAGAACTGTTTTAGGTCAAAACGATTAATTAATGAACGATTATGGTGCCAGTCAAATGGACAAGCTAATTGACTTCAGTCTCAGAATGCACGATGTGAAAAGATATTCTCCGCGAACATAACCGTGATGGAAAGGAAATTAAAAGAAAGACACTGGGGAAAATGAAGGGAGAAAGGGAAAAAAAAAAAAAAAAAAAAAAAAAAAGCTCTTAGATGTAATAATAATAAAAAAAAATAATAGGTTCCAAAGCTGGAGCGGGAGACGTTTCACATTTTTTATTGTAGTCCAGAATAATTCCGACAAATGCTACACTAAACCAGATCAGAGGGAAATATACAAGCAAGTAAAGAGAGGAGGAAAACAAAAACTGGTAAACCGGGAAAAACGCTTGTGGAAAGTTAATGGAGGTTTATATATTTTTTATTTGTTTTTGGGGGGGGCAGGGGGGGGGGGCAAATTTATCATTAAAAAAAGGAAACTATCTTATTAAAGAATAGGATCCATAGCGATCCTGTTCTTTTTGTGTTAGATCATAGAAGTCAATAACAAGTAAATAGTGAATGTACATTTTACTTAAAAAAAAATAAATAAAAAAATAAAAAAAAATAAAAAAAAAAATTGGAGGTGTAATGAAAAAAAAGACCGTTTCGCTCTGTAGTGTTAAGATATGTGTAACAATGAATATGGGAATATACAAATTGTCTCTTCAGGGAGGAAGGAGACAAACTCTAGCGCCACCTATTGGAGGTAGCAATCCTTAAAAGTCAAAAGTGACTCTCCAACGAGCCTTTTCATATAGACATGTATTACTGCTATGAAAAACATGTAAACATTGGCATACTTAGGACACAAAATTGGCCAGCTTTATGTGAGCCCAACAGCCAACGGCAAGGCAACCTCTTTTTATTAGGCCTCTATCAAATGGGTCACCTAGCTGTTGGGCTCACATAAAACTGTCCATTTTTGTGTGATAAGTACCTCATTTATTACATTTTTTGCATAGCAGTAATGCATGTCTATATTCCCATATTCATTGTTACAAATATCTTAACAGCACAGATTGTAACTATGTGTAACAATGAATATGGGAATATAAATGTGCATTACTGCTACGGTAAATCAGTAAAAAATGAGATACTTAACACACAAAAAAGGCCAGTTTTATGTGAGCCCAACAGCCAACGGCAAGGCAACCTCTTTGTTGGGTCCCTATCAAAGAGGTCGCCTTTACATGCTTTTCATAGTAGTAATGCATGTCTATATTCTCACATTTATTGTTACACATATCTTAACACTGCAGGAGTGCAACTATGTGAAACAATGAATATGGAAATATAGACCTGCATTACTGCTTTGGAAAACATGTAAAAATTGAGATACTTTTCTCACAAAAATGGCCAGCTTTATGTGAGCACAAAAGATAACGGCAAGGCAACCTCTTTTAGTTGGGTCCCTATCAAAGGGGTCGCCTAGCCGTTGACTGTTGGGTTCAAATAAAACTGACCATTTTTGTGTGCTAAATATCTCAATTTTTACATGTTTTTCATAGCGGTAATGCATGTCTATATTCCCAAATTCATTGTTCCACATATCTTAGGACTACAGAGTGCAACGGTCTCTTTTTTGTTACTGTTTCATGTTCAATTTGCACCTGTTCACATTAAAAAGGTAGGATGTGCCATCAGTCTTTTTACAGGGTCATGCCTTCCGATTGCGCACTCCTGCTCTTCTGCCTCAGGCGATTTTAATTCTCCATTTGCAGGTTCTTGTCTACCCATAAATTGGAGGGTTTTATTTTTTATCCAAACAGAGGCATTAGAGTAGGCAGGGTCCCAACAATAATAGGTTGCCTTGGTGTTGGCTGTTGGGCTCACATAAAACTGGCCATTTGTGTGTGCTAAGTATCCTAATTTTCCTATGTTTTTCATAGCAGTAATGCATGTCTATATTCCCATATTCATTATTACACATATGTTAGCATTATAGAGTGCAACTGCCTCCTTTTAGTTACTATGCTTCATGTTCCGTTTGCACCTGTTCATAGATTACAGGGTCATGCCTTCTGATTGAGCACTCCTGCTCTTCAGTATTAGGCTATTTTAATTCTTCATTTGCAGGATTCTGTCCATAAATTGGAGGTGTAAGTATGTCTACAGTCCTAATAGAATAGGCTCTGTTGTAAATGTGATCTTTGGTTTCGGGTCTACAAGGTTCTGTGGTTCAGTCCGAATGGATGTGATACATTTACGCAAACACCAAACAGTGTACAACTAATGGAAAAGATGCTTTTTATATGGATTTGTACCATTTTTCATTTATTTATTTAATTTAACGATAGCAATACACCTTCGTAAAAGTTGGCCAAAACCATTGATTGTGGAGCATCATTTAATATGCATCGGGGTTCCCTGGATCTCAAGCGATGGCGGAATTAGGTACAGTATAGCTGGGTTCACACTAAGCGACAACGACGTTGCTGTTACGTCACCATTTTCGGTGACGTAACAGCGACCTTGTAAGTCGCTGTTATGATCGCTGCTTAGCTGTCAAACACAGCGACGCAGCAGCGATCATAACGTCGCTACATGTGCAGAGAGCAGGGAGCTGCGCTTAGCGCTGGCTCCTTGCTCTCCTAGGTACAGTACACATCGGGTTAATTAACCCGATGTGTGCTGCAGCTACATGTCACAGTGCAGAGAGCAGGGAGCCGCGCGCACTGCTTAGCGCTGGCTCCTTGCTCTCCTTGCTACAGTATACATCGGGTTAATTAACCCGATGTGTACTGCAGCCACATGTGCACAGAGCAGGAGCCGGCACTGGCAGCAAGAGGGGAGGCTGGTAACGAAGGTAAATATCGGGTAACCAGGGAAAGGTCTTCCCTTGGTTACCCAATGTTTATGCTGGTTACAGCTTACCGCAGCTGCCAGACGCCGGCTCCTGCTCGCTTCATTTCGTCGCTCTCTCGCTGTCACACACAGCGATGTGTGTGTCACAGCGGGAGAGTGACGACCAAAAAATGAAGCTGGACATTCAGCAACGACCGGCGACCTCACAGCAGGGGCCAGGTCGTTGCTGGATGTCACACACAGCGACAGCGACGGGACGTCGCTGCAACGTCACAGAAAATGGTGACGTAGCAGCGACGTCGTTGTCGCTGTGTGTGACACCAGCTTATGTTGGGCGAGAGGCTTAGTATATTTGTTCTAAAAGATGGTAGGTCACTATCAGATGTTTATCCCCCCTCTCTCCTTTGAGAAGATATCATGTGTATGATGATCAGGAAGACTAGCTTTTGGTTAAAGCAGCGTTCAGCAGATCGCCTACAATGTTTGGCGAACTTTACATTTTTGATATAGGCTATCAAAATGTCAGAGACTGTCAGACACACATCCATTGGACTACAGTTAGCTTAGCTTGGCTAAGTGGCCATTAGTGATGAGCGAGCACTACCATGCTCGGGTGCTCGGTACTTGTAACTAGTGATGAGTGAGCACTACCATGCTCGGGTGCTCAGTACTCGTAACTAGTGATGAGCGGGCACTACCATGCTCGGGTGCTCAGTACTCGTAACTAGTGATGAGCGAGCACTACCATTCTCGGGTGCTCGGTATTTGTAAAGAGCAATTGAACGCTCAGACGGGTGTGACCTGTGTACCAAGTATAATGGAAGTCAATGGGGAACTCAAGCATTTTTATGGGAACTCTTCCGGAAAAATGCTTCAGTTCCTCATTGTCTTCCATCATACTGAGGTACTCAAGTCACACTTATCGGAGCATCCAACTGCTCTTTATGAGTACTGAGCAAACAGCATGGCAGTGCTCACTCATCACTAGTTAAGAGTACTGAGCACTCGAGCATGGTAGTGCCCGCTCATCACTAGTTACGAGTACTGAGCACTTGAGCATGGTAGTGCCCGCTCATCACTAGCTACGAGACCCGAGCATGGTAGTGGTCACTATTCACTAGTTACGAGTACCGAGCACCTGAGCATGGTAGTGCCCGCTCATCACTAGTTACGAGTACCGAGCACCTGAGCATGGTAGTGCCCGCTCATCACTAGTTACGAGTACCGAGCACCCGAGCATGGTAGTGCATGCTCATCACTAGTTACGAGGACCGAGCACCTGAGCATGGTAGTGCCCGCTCATCACTAGTTACGAGTACCGAGCACCCGAGCATGGTAGTGCACGCTCATCACTAGTTACGAGGACCGAGCACCTGAGCATGGTAGTGCTCACTAATTACAAGTACCAAGGCCATTGTTGTTTGCACTCACACAGAATCGCCATCGGATCCTTCCAAGATCAGCAGTATGGCTGACTTTGATCAAGCTGGAAATACACATTATATTTTTCCAACAACCCTAAAACGTAAAAAACGGGTAGATCTGACTTCTACCTTTGTGCACCATGACATAAAATTACGTGTCTGCGTTGTGGTGTTAAAAAACACACAAGATTCATTTTCGAAACATTACATAAACATGAAGTCTATAACTTTAATAAAAGGGTGTGTGTGTGGGGGGGTGTAAATGCATAATATTGATTGATATTACGGTGAAGTGCTGCGGCATTACGCACAAAGCTTAAGCTAAGTGGCAATTTACCTAAGGGCTTCGCTGATTGAAAAGCTCTCAAACCTGAAAAAAAAAAAAATCACTAGAGGAGGAGAGAAAGGCAAATAACAAGTGAGAATTAAAATTAGGGGGGGAAAAAAAATAAAAAGATCTTAAAAGAAAGTACCCAAATCCTTCCAGCTTTAATCCGCAGCAGATGTCGGGCACTTAGTGAAAACATGACATGACTGAACCGACGGTAACAGGTAACCGCCTCCAGGCAGGGGAGGGTTAAAGCAAATTGGCCACCGTTCCATCCTGCCACAATAAGGAATCTTCAAGGAGACTAGTGATGAAATCCTCACCACAACTAATCCTCACATTAAAAAGAAAAAAAAAAAAATGAACTGTGTTGAAGGCTTTGTAATTTCCCTAGGTACAATTTAGCTGTCACTTATTTTAAAATTTACTCAAACACGCATTTCGAGCAGCTCTAACTTCACATGTCAAGTGCTTTCCAGCCAATTAAGTCTACACTGGAAGTCTGTGTTAAACAACTGTATGATTAGACAAGATAGCTCATTTCCTTGCTCTTTTGTTCGGCATAAAAAAATGCCACATTTACATTATCAGATTCAACGGGATTTTCTGACAGAGGCGAAAAAAAAAACATTAAAAAAATCCACCCTATGGTACACTATCCGTACAAAGCCCATCAAGCCAGTCATTTACCAATCATCCTTCAGAGACCAATAGCCGGAAATGTAACTTAATTACGACTCAGCGATCCCTGACGAGGAGCCATCAGATCGCTGTCTTATCCAGTTAGGGCGTCCATCGCTGTCCTGCTGTAGCTCCTAAATCGTAACTACAGTGATCGGCTTCGATGGAAGGACGGCCTCACTCACTTACTATGTAAAATGATAGAGTAGGTGATGCAGCAGTGGAAAGGAGCGTTATTGTATAAACATGCAATAGGAGTATTATCACTCTACACTACAATTGTTGACTTGGACAAAAAATGTATTTTCATCCCTCCAGCTATTTCCATCCCTCTAGCTACGTCCATCCGGTCCTCCCTCTCCCCATCAACGGCTGGCCAGCCAGTCCTCCCTCCCCCCCCCCCATCAACGGCTGGCCAGCCGGCCGTCCCCCCCATCAACAGCTGGCCAGCTGGCCCTCCCCCCATCAACAGCTGGCCAGTTGGCCCTCTCTCAATCATTGGCCATCCCTCTCTCCCTCCATCAATGGCCGGCCCTCTCTCCCTCCATCAATGGCCGGCCCTCTCTCCCTCCATCAACGGCCGGCCCTCCCTCCCTCCATCAACGGCCGGCCCTCTCTCCATCAACGGCCGGCCCTCCCTCCCTCCATCAACGGCCGGCCCTCCCTCCCTCCATCAACGGCCGGCCCTCCCTCCCTCCATCAACGGCCGGCCCTCCCTCCCTCCATCAACGGCCGGCCCTCCCTCCCTCCATCAACGGCCGGCCCTCCCTCCCTCCATCAACGGCCGGCCCTCCCTCCCTCCATCAACGGCTGGCCAGCCGGCCCTCCCTCGATCATTGATTGGCCGTCCCTCTCTCCCTCCATCAACGGCCGGCCCTCCCTCCCTCCATCAACGGCCGGCCCTCCCTCCCTCCATCAACGGCCGGCCCTCCCTCCCTCCATCAACGGCCGGCCCTCCCTCCCTCCATCAACGGCCGGCCCTCCCTCCCTCCATCAACGGCCGGCCCCTCCCTCCCTCCATCAACGGCCGGCCCCTCCCTCCCTCCATCAACGGCCGGCCCCTCCCTCCCTCCATCAACGGCCGGCCCCTCCCTCCCTCCATCAACGGCCGGCCCTCCCTCCCTCCATCAACGGCCGGCCCTCCCTCCCTCCATCAACGGCCGGCCCTCCCTCCATCAACGGCCGGCCCTCCCTCCATCAATGGCCGTCCTTGGGGCCCTCCCCTCCATGGTCCCCTCCCTCCATGGTCATCTGTCCGGCCCTCTCTCCATGGCCATCCGTCCGGCCCTCCCTCCATCATAGGCCGGCCCTCCCTCCATCAACGGCTGTGCAGCCATCCCTCACTCCATTAACAGCCATCCATTTGGCCCCTCCCTCCCTCCAGCTACATCCATCCAGCCAGCTGTCTATTCATCTATTTCATTCCATCCCACTCTCCCCCACCTTGTCCATTCCTTTTTTTTCTCCATCCACTTCTAATAGTGTAGGCCCTATTTAACCCATAAAAATAGTTCTGATCTGATGAGGCAAGAACATCTAGCAACAAGATCTTAACAGGTCAGTTGATCCCTTGAAGGGGTTATCCCAACAATATTATTACCAGTTCACAGAATAGTTAAATGTATAATCAGAGGGCATCTGATTATTTGAACCCTTGCTGATCTGATAATCTACCCTATGTGAAGGAAATTGTAACGCAAAGTGAATGAATGGAACAATGGTCACGAAACCAAATTCCTTCATTCACACAATGGAAGAGAGACCTCCGTTCTCAAGATCTCTGGGGGTCACAGCGGTCATACCCCATGATCAAACATTAATAACGTAAACTATAGATAAGTGAGAAAAGTTGTTGGACTAACCCTTTTTAAGGAACTTGCTAGTAGCTCGTAAAAACACCACCATCGCCGATTAGCTTTCTAACCCCTATATATATACGGTTGGTTGTTGTCTGTTGCAAAATAAGAAATTTCAACACTGCACATGCAATATGGAGTCATGAAGGTGGAGCCACTTGTCTGAAGGGTCACCATGCCCACTCCATAATTATGCCTATGCAACTTTGTTCGATGTTTACAAAAGGCCAGAGGTGACAACAGCTGATCGGTGAGGGCATCAGACCTCCACGAATCCAATACACCATGCTCTGACAACCCCTTTAATTTTATGGCCGATACGTAATCAATTCTATTTCTTGGTGATTCAGGACGTCCGTTACAGAGAAAGATTAACGAAAAGCAACCGGAAGATGAGGGAACGTCATATTATCCTAATATTTACTATCACCTTTTCACGTAACAACTAATTTATGTAAATATAATTTTTAAAAATATTACTTTGCAGAGGATAGAGGATTTGTTGACTGCTTTTGCACTACTAGACCCCAAAGGCCCGGATTCATCAAACTGTTTTTTAATTAAAATTCTGGAGTAACGAGGTTTGAAATGTCAACTCACGACTGCAAAAAAGTTTGTGAATTTTGGTTATTCAATGCCAGCTCGGGCCAACTTAGCCTACTTTTTGAAAAGCAGACAGGACTCTGCGAGGAGGCCTTGTGACCGGTAAATTAATCATTTTTGGTATAAAAGTGGCAAAAAATGTAAGACAGAAATGTAATCCGGCCCCTGCCTAGAGCAATTTCTTGCGTTGGCGTACACTTCTTAATGAATTTGATGGGTCTTACTCCAGCGCAATGTTTTTGAAGAAAGGAGTGCAAAAATGGCAGCCTTGATGAATCCGGGCCATATTCACAAATTAATTACTAAAGGCAGAATTAAAAACCATGGGACAATCTCACTAGTATTAAACAGATTTCTTAAAAACTGAGATTGGTAATTCATAGGAACGTATGTATTCAATCAAGTGATCATAAGGATTGATTTCAGTATGTTAGTAAAGATGAGGGGACCCGTGGAAGTTTGGTTCAGCGAGTTAGGCAGGACTTTTAAAAAAGTTTGGTTTGGGACCCGGACATGACCTGAAACCCAAAGGAAGTCAATAATTGGGCACTTCGGATCTCCACACAGATTAGCCAGCCATAAAAAGATCACTTCCGGGGACGGGTGGTTAGGTTTTTTTCCCATTTTTTCTTTGGTGCGCACTGTGTCCAATTATGTTATTACCCTCAGTGCGAACTGTTCGGGCTGAGCACTGGGCTGAGCACAGCAATGCTCACGCGAGTGGTGAAAATCTAAAGATAGAAAGCACAATAGGGTCTTACCCAACAATCATATGGAGGTGATAAGGGATCGTATTGGTGGATTTCCTGATGAAGAAGTGGGGACACACTTTGAAACACTAGAATAAAACTACCTATAATTCAGCACTTTTTGGATTTAGGTCACTACTACAGCAGCGCAGAAGGAGTTCCACTTTTTATTTGGTCCCTGATCATTTTTCGCGCTACAGGTTTCCATATGTAAAGAACTCTGAACCCAAAACTGTTTTTTTTTGCAAAATCTGGGTTCGGTAAGAACACAACCTCAGGTTCACTCATCTGAATACGTTAAAAGAACATCTTCAAGGCCTACTACTTACTTTCTCAAGTGTATCATCACCAACGGGCCACACATCCTGCTGTTGGGATTGACCAGTCCCAACATCACGGCGTACTCGTGGAAGACGTTCACGGCCTGGGCCTCCCCTTTCAGGGCCATGTTGTTGAGGATATGGAAGAAGTAATCGGTGTCGGCCTCGTTCATAGGGACATCTTTCTCTTGCATCTCCTTCAGAATGTTAATAGCGTCTACAATAGAGCAACACAAAAGGACCCTTAGGTAATTTCATGGAGTGAAAACAAACTGTTATTAAAACAGCATTTCCAACCCAGCAGGAATGTAAATTCTGGTGTATAATGCCGATTTCAAGTTAATTACTACTTGCATTTCTAAACGAGACTACAATTATAAATCCACAATAGCACGGTTTTATCATTTCCCTGCAACTGTGACTACAAATTACAGATAGGAGCCGTGTGCCCACTTTCACCGTGTAACCCTGTACTGTCTGCCCTATAGCGGCACTATCTTACTAAATGGATGCTTTTATCGTTCAATGCCAACATCTGCTAAATCGCGGTATTGTTTCTTCAGCAGATGGCTTGTCAGGAGGCCAGATAATAAAGATGTATTTACAGTGTATATACAGCCAGACTAATGGCCTGATACCGATAGGGTCTGTTTGCTGTGTCGATACTAATTAGACAAGCAGAGCCAATGAAAGCTTTCCAACAGACTGCATGTTAAAACATTAGGCTCATTAAGCCTCATTAGGAAGGCAGAAATAAACATTTTGGTGTGTGGGATAAGTAAAGGGGATTTACATTGCGTTGTTTCTTAATTATCGCGCAAAGCAAAATGTTTTGACCAATTTAAATTCGAGATGTGATGAGGAAGGGGGATGCGGAGCCAAAAACAAGAGCCTTGTAGGTCACATTTTTTTTGCTCATCTCTTCTGGTTACATGACAGTCATCGGGTGATCGAACGTCAAAAGCACTCACGAAATCGTAAAGGTTAAGAGGCGCATATAATAAGCACATGGCCACCATCCCTTTTATCTATCCTTTCAGCACCCGGGAAAGGAGTGGATAAGGGAGAAAATCTGCAATCAGGTTTGTTTTTTTGGGGGGCTAAGACATTTTTGTATTGTGAAGTTCCTCCGTTATTCCTTCTGACAGCTGGGTGTTCCTCTTGCCTTTGTCGATGAAGCGTGTCCTATTCGATACTTTATTCTTCTATTTTATAGAGGTATAAAATGAATATAAATAACTAATACATATATTACTCCGATGCATATTCATAGCGAGCACACCGGATGTCAAAACAAAGCGTCACAACGAGATTCCTTTAATATAATTCCTTAAATATAATAAGCACATGGCCAGCATCCCTTTTATCCATCCTTTCAGCATCCGGGAAAGGAATGGATAAGGGGGAAAATCTGCCATCAGGTTTTGTTTGTTTTTTTTTTGGGGGGGGGGGGGGGGGGGAAGGTTTAAGACATTTCTGTATTGTGAAGTTCCTCCGTTATTCCTCCTGAATGCGGGGGGTTCCTCTTGCCCTAGTCTATGAAGCGTGTCCTATTCGATACTTTATTCTTCTCTTTTGTAGAGGTATAAAACGAATATAAGTAACTAATACATATATTACTCCGATGCATATTCATAGCGAGCACACGGGATGTCAAAACAAAGCGTCACAACGCGATTCCTTTACCCCTGGAATACAGCGCTCAACATCTGCATACAATAGCACATTTTTTAGGAATAATCAGCTTCAGTTTGAAAGTCGAAACATAGCTTTACCACACAAAAAAGAAAATAAATAAAACCACCAACAAGCTCCTTTTTCCATTACATACATATAATATATTTTTTTATTTGTATATATGAAATAAAATTAAAAAAAATACATATATACACACACACGTGAGTATATGTGTGTATATATATATATTATATATACATACATACATATACACCCATACATACACACACACACATATATATACATTATATATAATATTATATAGACACACACATATATATATATATATAGACACACACATATATATATATATATACACACACACACACACACACACACATATACACATACACACACACACATACATACACAAAAATATATATACACACACAAATTATATACATACTTGTCCAGACACATACAAACACACACACATTAGGCTGCTTTCACACATCCGGCTTGAGCTCTGCGGCTCAATCCGGCTGTGAAACCTATGCAACGGATGCGGTGAAAACACCGCATCCTTTGCATAAGTTTTTCCCATGCGGCCCGTCCAGTTTTTGCGGCTTGCGGCATGCTACTGAGCATGCGCAGTGGCAAAAACCGCATGCGGCGGCCGGATGCGGTTTTTGCCGCATCGCGCCGCATCCGGCCGCAATAGGTATGCATTGAAAAATGCACCGCATCGGCCGAATGTGGCGCGCTGCGGTTTTTTTTTGCCGCACGAAAAAACGTGCCAGGCAACGTTCCATCCGGCCGCCGCATCGGCTAAATCTGCCGCATGCGGCAAAAAACGGATGGAATGCAAGGCCTTGCGGCACAATGCGGCACTAATTAAAGTCTATGTAGAAAAAACGCAACCGGCAGCATAAAAAAACGGTTGCGATTTTCCTGCAAAGTGCTGTATTGTGCCGCATTGCAGAAACCGGAGGTGTGAAAGCAGCCTTATATACATACATACATACATACATATGCGCCCTCCTATGCCAACCTTTTCTTGGGGGCATGGGAGCGGCAGATTTTTGTGGATGATAACAACTTATGTACACATCAGGTCCAAAATTGGGTCAGGTATATTGATGATGTCCTGTTCATCTGGGAGGGTGATCTCTGTGGTCTTCAGGAATTTATGCAATGTTTAAATCATAATGATTTGAACATTAAGCTCACCTTTTGAATATGGTCGTACAATCAATTTTTTGGACTTGAGGATTGTCGCGTCATCTGATGGTCTTCTGTCCACACAAGTTTATCGTAAGCCGACGGCCACTAACTCGTTATTGCTGGCGTCCTCTGCTCACCCCAAAAGTACCATCCAGGGGATCCCTAGTAGTCAGTTCCTCAGAATTAGAAGGATTTGTTCTGATGATGCCAGTTTTATGACTCATTCGGAGGAACTGGCGCATAGATTTGAAACTAGAGGCTACAGTCGGAGAGTTATTAAACATGGTTTAAGAGGGCAATGAAATCGTCTAGAAATTCTCTTCTCTTTTCCAATGTTATAAAAGATAGCAATAGGAGGGATCCAATGTGCGTCTCATCACAACTTACAACAGCAAGTGCGATGAGTTGAAAATGATTGTTCAGAAACATTGAAATATCCTTATGACGGACCCAATTTTGAGATCAATTCTCCCATTACGACCATCCATGGTGGCTAAGCGTGCTAAAAATTTGAGAGACATGCTGGTTCATAGCCACTACGAACCATCCCGGGTGGGTATGCCAAGTCAATCGTCATTGCTTGGCTTTTTTCCTTGCGGTTTATGCAAGGCGTGTGCCAATCTTGTAAAAGCCAAAAGATTTCACAACTTTGATGGATCTCGTGAGTTCGATATTAGACATCGAATCACGTGTTCATCAAATGGGGTTATCTACAGGGCTGAATGCCAGTGTAAAAAGGCATACATTGGCTTAACCACGAGGGAGTTAAAAATTAGGATCCGCGAACATTGTTTAGATATAGAGAAGGCCAAAAGGTATTAATGATGAAAGCCTTTTGAAAACCATTCCAAGACATTTCAAGAAATTTCACTGCTGTAACTCTACCATGTTGAAGGTCAAAGGCATAGATCTGGTTTCTATGGGAACAAGAGGGGGAGATTTGGGTAGGGTTCTTGCCCAAGTCGAAAGGAAATGGATATACAGACTTGGGACATTGACCCCCAATGGTTTAAATGATAATATGGGGTTCTCAGCTTTCCTGTAAGGTGATACAGGTGGCTTTTCAATGCATATGTTCTGTCCTGGTTTTTCTTGATGAGCATTTATAGTTATACCTGGTTTTAAATAGGTGTAAGTGGTGGGTGGTTTTATGTAATTTTAATTGTTTGTTTTTTCAGCTCATTAGGTTACCAATGTCTGGTTTGGCTATTCGGGAGCATAACCTTTACATCGATGTCTTGGAGTTCATCTTCTCATGGCATCCATTTAAAAGAAAAGAAGAGGATCTTATTCCCATGAATTACAATTGTTGATCCATGATCCTGTTATGTTTATGGGATATAATTTTGATATAATGTACTGGTGAATGTGTTATAACATAACAGGGGTGATTGAATATTGCCTATGGGATGTATATTATGTCCAAAAAAACATCTAGTTATTATTTGCAATGTTTGTATTATGCTTATGTTTACTGACATAATGTTTGTCATTATCCTGTCATTGTATCACGTTGTTGATAATGTTGCGATATATAAGATCTCCTTGAAATGTGAGGTTGTTCGTTGGAAGCCCAATGGGTTTAGATATCCTCATTTTGTTTCTATGTATAAGAATTTACCTAGTGCGCATGCCTGCTGTTCTGCCCGCCGGCTTCCCATGCCGCGTCTGAAGCGTCCCGTGGTCTCCATGGCTCAATTATCACATGGGCCATGACGTCACGGGCACGTGATCGCGGCATATGGGATGCCTATTTCAATAGCGGTGGTGGCAACGGTTGTCATGCGCCGCGTCATCAGGTTAAATTCTTCTCTGTTCGCCCGATCATATGATCTAAAGGTACACCTCCATAGGTTGCTCCAGCCTTTTTAACCAGCCTGCCCCTCACCTCTGACACGCTCCTTGAGAAAGCTACTGCGAAACACGTGTCTGAGTGTGAGGGTCACGGCAGGATATTTTCAGGTGATGTAATTTGTTATCTTTTACTTGTCTGTGTGCCTGTTTTGCCGGCTTGCCCATCAACACCCGCTCCCCTTTTTGGCATTGACTCAGCTGCCTCTGCGTTGCATACACTGTGCTTTGTTAACATACACATCTGTTCACCTTATTCGCTTGGTGAGCTTTATATTATACATCCAGCCCCATTTTGGGATGGTTGCCCCGCCAAGGGGTGGGATTTGCACTGGCAGGATCCTGGTGTATGCTATGCACAGGTAGCATGTAAGTCGAGATTAATGAAGGGTAGTAAGTGGTTGTATTCTATTACTAATGGAACGCTTTATTGCTGTGCTCTGAGTCCTGCACATGGTGATTTATTATATACATGCACTGCTTTTTGGTGGAGTTCCACCTGTATGGCAATTAATTATTTATTATAACCAATGTGTAATACAGGTCTATAGGATACAGCAATGCGTTCAGCTTCCATTATTTAATCTAGAGGTGTGCTGGCGCAGGTGTATATTCCTCCACCTGTGAAAAATCATTCTTTTTCTAATTTTTCCTGTCTGTGTCCCTCTTTTGTATACGGTGCCTTTTGCTTGTTTTTAAATATTTTTAATGAATATCAATAAAGGTGTCTTTTTTACTGTTC